>NW_017306431.1:787848-834286 GCF_000935625.1 Nanorana parkeri
CCCCCAAAAAAAAACAAAAAAACACAGCGCTCTCTTTTTTTCCATTTTTTTCCATTATTTTTTTTTTATGTTACTTTCATTTTTAAACACTTGTTTTTTTGTACACTAACCCTATTGATATTACATAGGGGATTAACAAGCACCCTGTGTGATAGCAGATAGGGTGTGACAGGTCCTCTTTATGGAGGCATCAGGGGTCTTTTAGACCCCTAATGTCACCTAGAGACCCCAAACAAGCTGAGGAAGCCGTGATCTGCTTTCCCAGCTTCTTGTCCTGGCTCTGAGAGCCGGAGACTGTGTACAGTGACACCGGAAGTGATGTAATACACAGCACTTCTGCGTCCAGTGATCGGAGGAGAGATCAGCGGCTGAAAGCGGCTGAATCTCTCTCTGATCATTGCGGGGAGACCCCTGACAATGGCCATACACATTAAAATCTGACTGTACAATCTCCTTTAGGTCTACCAACAAGCATGTGGTGCAAGGGCCTGTCTGTGTATAAATTGGATGGACTGTTACAGTTGGCCCTTATGTTATATAGCTTTAGTAAAAGGAGATTGTAAAGCGTTTGTACAGATTGTAATGTAGCGCCCTCTAAAATGTCGCTATTCAATTTAGAGATACCTGGACTGTAACCAGTCTAGATACTGATTATACAGAGCTCTGCATTCTATAGGTGTCTCTGAATCGGCTGGATTGATTGCTCCTCCTGTTGCTGAGGAAAAGGGAGCCTTGGCATACAGTAAGGGAGGATCCATCCTCAGGTTATGACTATGCACCTGACCCTAGCCAATCACTGAGGAGGATGACTCAGAGGCATGGTTGAGGGCAGGTAATAAAAGGTCTGGGGACACTGTGCAGAGGTCTCTTCCCCCTAGGGGCCCCGCCCTTGGAGGTCTGTGTGATGCGAGCCAATGGCCTGGGCCTCAGCACATGGCAGGTGCTGAGGGGCCTGGAGGCCTAGGATACACTGATACTTTGCTGGGCCCACACACGTGGCAGGTGATGGGTGCCTTGTTCTGAGAAGATATTACCACTAAACTGGAGTGCTCCTTGGCAGTTGCAGATGCTGAGGGCACAGAGATTCCAGATCCTGAAGAGGAAAATACCTGATGGAAGCTGGGTCGGAGGTAGAGTCTGCTTGTTGAAGGGTACTGCAGAGGAGCTGGTGCGAGCGTCCGTCTGGGACCCACAAGGGAGATCCCTCACCCTATTCCAGGTATCTGTTCGCAGTATTGCTACTACTATTGGTCCCTGGGACCAGATCACAGTGATATCGGCCTTAGCGGTTGCTAGGGAAGAAAGCTGTCCTCTGAAGCAAATTCCAAGGGCATCCTACAGACCCTAAACCCTCTCTCTCCTGTTGAGCTTACAAATAAATACCCCAAAAAGTACCTAAGACTCGAGACATTCTGTCCACGAGTGTCGGTGTGTTGTTGCTGATCTAAGGGGACCGGTAGCTGGAACCAACAGGTAGGAGAACCCAATTTATCATCCAGCGGCTCCTTCGGGGGTGAGCGCTACAGTAACATATATGGTCAGCGTTATAATGGCTCAGAAAATTGCATGCAGTATTTTAATGATGCCGCAGACTTTGGTGCAGGAACAGAGACAAAACATTTATGAGTATTCCTGATATGCTTTCTGTGATCTTAGCCATCTTTGTTCAGTCTACAATCCTTAAAATGAGCCTATGCTATGTGCATGCAGCTCGAGGCAGCTCAACAGATTTGCTTTTTGCCCCTCAGTATTGCCCCCTCATCCCCAATAGCGCATACTCATCTTTCCTTCACTTCCCAGACACTATGCTCAGCTGCCCACAGCTGGAGTAGAAGCCCAGTGTAAGTTCTGAGTCACTTTAGTCAGAACCTTAAAGGAGAACTATTGGGTTAGGGCTTTTCCCCATAGTTCTCCTTAGGGTGACGGGAGGACACAAACTAGCATGCTCATGCATTCAGTCTCACATTTTGAAAAATAAGATCCTTTTCAATGTCATACCTATAGGCCATGTGCGGACTCTCCAAAGCCCGCCAAAAAGCTCCTTAGATAGGCAATCTCATCCTCACCTCCTCCTGCCTAGCTGACAGGGCCTGCCAGACATTGGACGTGCGCCCCCAGCTTCCCAACAATGATTTTTAATGTACTGGGAACCCTTGAATGGGCAATTGTAAAGGTGGACTAACCCTTTATACAGGGCTGTGTGCTCTCTCCCTGCCATCACCAAGCAGCAGCACTATCATATGGAATGGAAGGGTGTTACTCGCCTCTTAAAATTTGGAAGAGCTAGCCATTTAGCTCAGATTAACATCTTTGCCATGTGTTTTTAATGGGCCACTGAGCCACCACAACTGGCCTTTCAATGCACCTTGTTTTTCCAGAGCACCATAATCCATTATCATGCACATGGCAAAACACGTGCGTGTTACCACAACACAAAGATGTCAATTCAGCCTTAGAGGGCATAACAACAGGCCACTCTCTGCCCTATAGTTCATTTAACCTTTAATTTGAGGCATAAAACCTAGTAAAACCCTGAATCCACCATAGGCCCGATATGAACAAAAGCCCCAAAGCTGGCCCTAGAAGGGTACATGTTTTATCAAGAAAAAAGCTCGGCCTGACTTTGGTCCTCTCCCTGACTCCCTATGCCCTTTCCTACAGCTGCAAAATGTAAAGTGCTTCACGTGGTCAGAAGCAACTGTTCCATCTACATAGTGCATGAACCTACCGATTCCATCAAAAGTTTATGGGAGGCTCATGTCCACCCTTAATGGCCCTTCAAGCACCAAAATGTTGTCACGCCCCAGGTTAGAGGAAATCCCACAGAGAAAACAGATCAAAGATGAAAACCTTCATGTGTTTATACACGGACAGCAGTAACACTGATAGCCATCTGTTTTGGTTGGGATGTGTGCATCACATCTATATTTACACTTCATTCCTGGAAGGGAATGACCCTTGCAGATAATTGCAAACACTGGATACTGCAGGGCATCCGATGTGGGCTGGGAAAGAGTCCCACAATCAGCTTTCAACAGTTCCAAGTCACTGAATGCTGACACATGTCAATGCCAATAGGATGCTAAATACATTGTAGAAAATGGAAATTGACACATCAGTGATTTAGAGTGATTCTATTAATTTACTGTAGTGCTGGCTAGGGGCGGGCAAAATTAAGAGTTTTTTTTCATTTTCCTGCAATTTTGGCAAAACTATACAATTTTTTCGATGCATTGGTGTCAATAGAGAAATCCAATTGGTTATATTCAGTCTTACAGATAAACTTCAGGCAAACAGTTTATTACACAGTTAAAATACACATGTGAACGGTCTTATCTGCTGGGGATTTGTGATTCTGTCCAGCCACTTTTGAGCTTCATACACTTCTGCCAGACAGGACAGCCAAAAAAGTGTAACCACTTTGTCTGTTGAAGTTAAGGAATACATTGGGGTCACTACCCGACCTCCAGCCTGCTGACAACAAAGCAGCAAAACTCTAAGGGGTCTGTCTGTGAAGGTTCTCATTCATCCAGGTCATGTTATATCTGTAAAAAACAAATCAAGGCAACTGGACTTGCTGTATTTTTATTGAAGACGTTTTGCTGGTCATCCGACTAGTTTTATCAATTCAGTTTCTGAATTGAGAAAGCTGGTTGGATGACCAGCGAAATGTTTTCAAGAAAAATACAGCAAGTCCAGTTGCCCTGATTTATTTTTTACAGATACTCTAGGGTCCTGCCATAAAGTAACAGTATGGTCCCACAGTGGCCATACTGCTTTAAAATAGGACTCTGTGCACAGCAATTTGTTTTAGCACTCCACATAGCACTCTACTAAATCCAGGGACTCGGAAGCCAGTGGAACACTATTCTTTTGACTGTGGGACGGAAAGAAAAAGGCTGGAGAAGAGCCATGTGACCTGTCCAGTCATGTGTACAGTCTCTCCTTCAATCTCTGTGTTAGGCAGAGACAACTCTGTTCACTTTTGTGAATGGGCTGGTAAATGCAGGCTGTTGTGTGAACTAACATTGCAGTATATAGCAGAGAGCAGATATCCGCTGGTAGCTATAAACCCCCCTCGAGGTCATCAGCTCTGCTCACTCTCTCCTCCTATTAGCATGTTTCCTGTCAGCACATGGGTATGTAGCAGAGCCTGAGAGTTGTCCCTCGCTCTACCAGTCTCACCTGTCCAGCCACTACTCCACTTAATAAGCCTCAGCCTTCATTAAATGTCTATCAGCACCTTTAGGCCTCATTCACACGAGAATCGGCCGGCACGCACAGCTCCGTGCTGCGTGCATGGCCGTATCAGGCAGCTCCCAGGAAGGACAGGTGCTGTGTGCGATTAGTACGCAGCCCCTGTCCTTCTCTATGGGGGTATGCGGCCACACGCCCCCTACGCTCACCTCAAGTGCATGTCCGTACGGGTGCGGGTGTCCTGGGTCGGACGGAGACAGGATTCATCCTGTCAGCGTACGAGTACGCTCACCCGCACGGACGTGCAGGGCGGGTGAGCTTAGGGCGGCATACGGCCGCGTAGTCCCATAGAGAAGGACAGGGGCTGCTTACTAATCACACGCAGCACCTGTCCTTTCTGGGAGCTGCCCGATACGGCCGTGCATGCAGCACAGAGCTGTACGTGCTGGCCGATTCACGTTTGAATGAGGCCTTAAGGTGCCCATACACCTTGCGATTATTGTTTGGAAATCGAACACGACCACGTTTTCTAATGCTAATCGGCCAGTTGATTGGAAGTGAACGATCATAATTACTGTACAAGTGGGCGAATTTCCTCGATCGGTCAGGCTGGAAAACTTTTTCGGAATCGCACGAAATTCGATGGATTAGTGGCGTTTTCGTATGGAAAAAATCGCAGCAAGAACACTGCACATGCGCAAACGAAAATCCATTCTGTCAATCGACAAAATTCAGCCAGTTAGTATTGCTTTCGAAAGATAATCAAAATCCACATTGGTATGTGCATGATGGGGTAGTCGTGCGGAAATCGAACAGGGGTTCGATGATGGGACGAAAGAAATCGAACGACAATCGTAAGGTGCATGGTCAGCTTAACTCTAAACAAAAAACAAATAATAATACAAAAGCCAATAATCGAGCAATAAATTATATCACCCAAAATAGAGCTTTTAAGAAAAAAAAATGCTAATTATTTTACCAAAAAGGCTTAAAAATAGAGCTTAGAACCAATATAGCTTTGTTATTTATTGTATGCCACATACTTGTGACCACCCATTTTTATTTATATCCCCAACTGATAAAAACAGTTGTATGATGAAAATACAGTATTCAGACTTATCAGCTTCTGTAAAACATTTCCTGTTCCAAAGTGAAAAGTAGTAAGAATAGTTCCCAATGATAAGGGTTGGCAGCCTGCTAAGGTCTATTATAATAAATGGACCAGCAATTGGTAGGAGCCCACAACTAATTTATTTCAAATACTCTTGGCCACAGCCTGGCACTAAGAACTCAACAGTGGAGGTCCACTGACTGTCTCTATGACCCCTACGAAGATGGAGATGGCTTTCCTTATCTTCACGATGGTCATAGTTAAAGAGTAACCCTGCTAAGCACCATTTGCATCTCATCTGAGATTAGATTACATGTATGTGTATTATTATTATTATTATTATTATTCAGGATTTATATAGCGCCAACAGTTTCACAATACAATTCAAGACAAGATGGTAAGGAGGGCTTACAATCTAAAAGGGAGAGGGAAGTGATAGCAATCATAGATGAGAGTATTCCCATCCCTATAGACCAACCATAAATGTAAAATGTATATACAAAATGAGGCTAATGGCCAACATTTGAAAAGTCCATTAATTTTTTTTTAAATCTGCATAATTCATTAAAACAATCCCTAGTGATCCTATTGCTAAGGTCCTTGTTCAGACACTTCCTGCTCCCTGTCTCTATCACCCAGTTGTGCTCTTATGTTGTCACCCTGCACATGATGATGTGAAGTGGCTATTTCATCAAACACGTTATATAGACATGGTCCACTCTCATCAACATCAGGAAACCCGCCCTGAGAAATGTCATGCGGCCATCGCTGGAATGCACGTAGACAGGAAGTGGCTGTAAAATGACTGTAAAGAGATCATTAGTACTACGGTGCGTCAAAAGATGAAAAAGAGGTGAAACAAAGTGATATATTAGTATCTACTTTAACTAAAAAAAGTTAGATACACTGCCCGGCTATAAAAAAAAGCCACACACTCTAAAATTTTGTTGGACCGTCATTAGCTTTGGATACGGCACGCATTTACCATGTTATTGTTTCGATAAGCTTATGCAATGTCACAACATTTACTTCTGTCCACAGTTGTATTAATTTTTCACCAAGATCTTGTAGTGATGATGGGAGAGTCGGACCACTGCGTAAAGTCTTCTCCAGCACATTCCAAAGATTATTTGGGGTTAAGGTTTGGAGTCTGTGGTGGCCAATCCATGTGTGACAATGATGTCTGATGCTCCCTGAACCACTCTTTCACAATGTGAGCCAGATGAATCCTGACATTGGCATGTTGGAATATGACCAATGTGCCATCAGGGAATTAAAACTCCATTGATGGAAAAACCTGGTCATTCATTATATTCAGGTAGGCAGCTGACCTTATATTTTGGGCACATAAGGTTGCTGAACCTACACCTGACCAACTGAAGCAACTCCAGATCATGACTTATCCAATGGAAGGCTCTGACCTATTTGCTAAGCAAAATCCAGGTGGTGACTCTGTTTTTGGCCAGGCAGTATATTTGACTGCATAGCTGTGAAGACAGACTCCATTAGCTTGTAAAAGGATTAATATAAATGTCAACTAGTTTGTCTGTTTTATCCCACAACACTGGGGTCTAAACATTCCCCGAGTTGGCCAACATTCCACTGTACTAACACAGCACATACGGTGAATTGCTTCTTCTCTTCTCTTAATGAACAAAAGGGTTCATCTGTGCTATAGATTTGCACCACATTATGGTCCCTAGTCAAGGAGAATATTTCCTCCTGCGTATTGCTCCTCAGCTCCATCTAGTGGCCATAATGCGGCCGAATCAACATCACAGAAATTGACAGAGCGAACAGCTCTGCAAATGTTTTATGAATACACCCCCAAGAGTATATTGTGCAAGTGATGTTTAAATCCCATCTGCCTGTACTATGTAAGCCCAAACAAAGCATCAACGGGTTTTAGCCATTTTCCCTATGACTGCTCCAAAAGGTTAAGCTAAGGAAAATGGAACCCAGAGGAAAAGGCTGCAAGCATAGGTGTTAGATCTGCATGACTGGGTTGACAAGGGGGCTATGAAGCAAATAATTAATGGTTGGCCAGCTGTGGTGTGAGGAGAAGAGTACCTACCTGATTGCATGAGTCCAATTGGAGTTTACCTAGACTCAACTTCTGGTGCTCTGTTTACCTGCAGGAGCAATGACTGTAAACCAGGCGGAATACTCATATGTGGGGAGGCAGAAGGTCATCAACCCCGTGTAAGCTCTGACACTGATAGACTGAGTTAATGACCTTGTCCTTCCATCACATGATAGGCCTCTCAGGCCCAATCACTGCTTCCTGGGAGGAAGTGGAGAAGGTCACACCAATACCTGGCAATACCAGGTTGTTGACAGACAAACAGCGCTATGAGGTACCACTGTGATGGTATCATCGGGCACTGGCACCCTAACAAGAGAACCCACCAATTTTCCATGGATGGCCCGATGGATTGATTCTCTTTAGTTTGGAAAAAAAATATTTTTAAGTTCAGACATTGAGACTTGAGATTTTCTAGGTCTTGAGGAGCTACAAACCCCATCATACCGGGCTTCCTGTTAAAGATAGATAAGCTCATTCTCTGTTTATTATGCCATTTTGTCAAATGATTAGATGATGTCCGGTAAGGCATGCTAGGACAAGTAGTTCCTCCTTAGGAGTAGTTGACGGCAAGCACAGCATTGATTCACTTGATAGTGATGCCTCTAGCAATGTCCAAACGACTCTTCGCTACAGTTGACATTTGAAAGAAAGAACTAGCGAGTTTGTGTTCTCAGTGTGGGCCTCTGCATTACCCCGCTCTGATCCCTCCCAGAATTTCAGTCTCTGCATCAAAGAAATGCCTCTGTGAAGGCAGATCTGTTTCAGCCCCCAGGCCAAGAGCCTATAAGACCCTTCTCATAAATTCTAATTCAAACGTTTTTAGTTATCAGTAGGAAGTTTCCAATTGCTCTCTCACGTGTGGGAAAATATGTAAGCTACTGAGAGGACCTTTTGTTTTGGGCTTTAATGGGGCAATTTGTGAAGGACAGAAGCAGGTCTACTCTACTCAGTGTGCACAGACAGTAAGCAGGCTTCAGCTCTCAATGAATAAACTTTCATGAATCATTAGCCATAGCCAACCACAGGGTCCCATAAATCACCTGCAGGAGATATTTTACACCAGTACGTTTTATAAAATTAAGGCCGAGCATTGAAGCTCCTTCAGCAGAAGCAGGACGTTCACTCCCCTAAGATGGGGCCCATTGTTGGGGCCCCATCTCAAGGTTGAGAGAGACGGGACGCGGAAACTGAGCAGTAAAATTATTGACACATTTTAATAAGATGACTGCTCCACTAGTATATACGATGGTGGAGGGGGCGGCTTCGTTAATAAGTGCTAATATATAGCTGGAACTGGAGAGAACACCTTGTAAAATCAACCTAACCAACTGAAAGGTGCCCCTTTGTAAGAACGAAAAATAGCAACATTGAAAGAAAAACTTTACTAAGCCTCAATTTATGTATTTGACGACCAATTGAACCTTCAGTTAAAATCGGCTAAATACATTCCAGGTGCATCAAAACAAAAGGTTTCCATCGTTTTCCTTTTTTTTTTAGAAAGTAGCCACAGCCTGAGTAGAAAAGCCTGTTAAGATTGTGTTCTGTGTGGAAGCAGTGGTCTCTATGCAGAGGCCCTTCAAGCCCCTACTTGACACAGACCTACTGTATAGGTCTCAATCAGTAAATAAGCACCCTGCTGACTGGAGAGCTCTAGATCGGAATTTCCGTTTTCTGAATTTCGACTCCCATCTGTATTTCGTTCAAAACGAAACTGAATCGGACATGTGACTTTTCTGGCCAATCAGATTAGTTTTTCGGTTTAAATGCATCCTAATGGGTCTGAACATGAATTTTCGTTACAGCAACATGGGAGCCATATACAGTATATACATATAATACTAAAGCTGAATCTCCTAGACCTGAATGGCATATAGGATCCGAATTTCCGAATTGCATTCGGGAGCTCCCAAATGCCATTCGGGTCTGGGAGCCTCAACTTTAGTAATGTATGTATATGGCTCCCAGACCTGAATGGCATTTGCGAGCTCCCGAATGCAATTCGGAAATTCGGACTCCCGAACGCCATTCAGGTATGGGAGCCATATACATATATTACTAAAGCTGAGGCTCCCAGACCTGAATGGCATTTGCGAGCTCCCAAATGCAATTCGGAAATTCGGATCCCGAATGCCATTCGGGTCTGGGAAATTCAGCTTTAGGATTAATATCTGTATATGGTTTTCTGTGGTATGCGCAATTAATTTTTGTAAACTCATCCGAAACTCATCTCATCTGAAAATTCAGAATTCGTCCAAATCCAAAACCCGAATTGAATTTCGGATCCGAATCCCAAAATAACCAAATATCCGAACCGAACCGAATTTTTCTGCAGCTTACATGTCCAATATTTTTTTTAATATAGATAGATAGATAGATTATTATTGTTATTATTATTATTATTATTAGGCAACCCATTCCTTATTAAAAGATATACAGAGGAACACCAGCCCAATAGGCATCTCAACTGGGTTTCTGCACCAGATGCAAGGACACAATTGTTGCTAATCCTAAATAAATCTGAGCGGCAGCTATTGTTGCTTTACCGGCCATCTTTGCTTGCTCAGCCAGTCCCCTTAGTAATATCGCCACACCATTTTCTCTGACTTTTTCTACAGAGGTCTTCATCATTGTGGAAGATCTGTGCATGCAATAGCACTTTCAACTCTCGGTGCTCATTATTACATTATAGGTAATGCTTACTTGGCCCGGTCTTTGCCAAAATCAGTTGCTACATCATTTGCACAGATTGCACCAGGTCCGTGCAGGTCCGTGGCCTTATGATAAATACAGCCCAGGTATGAATCTCCAAAAAGCGCTTTAAACCCGCAAGCCCTTATTAAACATCCTACTTGCCTTTTCAATCATTGTGGATATAGGATGCGATACCTCTTGAACAAAAGGTGAGTGATGTTTGACTAATTACCTGTAATCAGTAGATGGAAAAAGAGATCTGCAGTCTGCTGGTTATATGATAGGGTCTTTGTTTCCCATGTAAGCTCTGGTCCTCCTACTGATGAGAGATAAAAACCTGTCAGGGCCGCATTTATCTCTAAAGAAAGCCCGTCCTTCCATTATCACCATGTAGATTGCCCTATCGCACGGACAATTATAGGGGCATAATGTGTTAATTACAAAGTGCAGTGATCATACCTGGGAACTTTCAGAGGTTGGTGAGCCTGAGAATCCCAGGGAAAGGAATGGGGAGTCTGGGGATGCAATTGACAACTGTATTTGCAGTGCCTTATGGTGAATTGTGGCAATATTAGCACCCTGAAGGGTCCGTCATTTCTGGTGGAATGTTCTTCAAGATGGAAGATACCGCATTATGGCCACATGTTGAAATTGAGGATGATAGAAAATAAATTCATGTAAGTACAGAGATACAATGTTACAATTCAAGGGATCATTGGAGGGAATATGTATAAAAAAGCTATACAAGTAGTAGCAATGGTTACATTTATATGCTCATTTCCTCCAGCAACGTGTACTTATTTCTTATGATCCTCAGCTCCATTTATTGGCCATAATGGGGTATCTTCCCCATTCAGTCTGTTCTTTATGCCTCCATTATTCCACTGGTGATACTGGCGCAATTGATCACTGACTATTGTTTTAAACATCTCCTGCCGTAGACAGGATTGCTAAGGCATCACTTTGATACATTGTTTTAAGCCCTGATGAAGGGGTATTTGTAGCCACTGAATGTGTTGCCTGCCATTTGTTTTCTCTTTGCCACTTGTAGAAATAATGAACTTCAGACATTTGTTTGGCGCTAATTTTGGCTCATTTACACTTAAAGCCGATTTGTTAATTTTTAAAGATATTATTGAATGCCATCTTGTAATACCAAATTATGGCCACTAGATGGAGCTGAGGAGCATAGGAAATAAAAATAAAAATATTTTCCTTGGCTCTACCTAGTGGGCATAATGTGGTATTACAAGATGACATTCAAAAACACAGTCAACTTATAAAGAAATGATTCAAGAATGTTTACTTTGTGGATCCATTTGCACAGAGATTACCTTCACATGGCTCTGTGGATTGTTTATAAATAGACCTCTAAAATGCTTAAGGGCCGGCCACTATGTATGTCTGATCATGGCTGCTAAAATCCACACCGTCTTTCTACATTTTAGGTAGTGTATGAACATCTTATACAGCCTTTGGCAAGCCATAGATGTGCAGATCTTGCAGCCAATTCTAGTTCTGCTTTTCTTCAAAAAGCTAAATACTGTTGTATCCATTGCTCCCTACTCACTGGCTGAATTAAAACCAAACATCAGCCAATATACAGCCATCAGACAGACAGCTGTGCGATTAAACAATTCTATAATTTCATCCTCAGCCAGCATGCAACCCCAAAAATGTATCCTCAAATGTATGAATGCAAATGTGAGCGTAAATCAAATTTAGTTTTTTAAAATGTATTTAAGTTTTATTAAAGTAAACAAATGAACAGAACATAAATCACATAAAGATATTCAAAGATTATTGAACAATTAAAAGGCACGTATGACATAAGAACACTCATGTCCAGTAATATAAGGAAAATATTAAGGATTGGAACAAAAGGGAAGGAAGATAATTAGACAGGAGAATGACAAAGACAAATGACAAAGACGTGGGGGTTATTCACTTAGCTGCCGAAGGCAGGCAAGGGAATAACTGAGCCGAAATGAACAGAGCCGAACGCTGTTTGCCTATTCACTTCAGTTTTGTACAGCTGATTCAGCCGTACATCAGCTAAAATCAGCCATACATTGGCTGCCTTCGGTCAGCCGAACATGCTCTGAGCCGAAGGGCAGAAGGAGTTCGACTCAGCCCATCCAACATCTGGATCGGCTGACCCGAAGCTTCGGCAGCTCACTCGTTGCCGTTCGCCCCTATTCTCATAGGGGCCGAACAGCAGTAAGTGAGTAGCCGAATGCTGCCGAGCAACATTTGGCTCGGCCATTCTGCTTGGTACCTCCGAGGTAGCGAGCAGAATAGAAAATAAGTCAAATGAATGGGGAAAAAAACAAGTATAAAAATAATTTTAAAAATGTAAAATAATATGAAATTTAAAAAATATATATATTTTAAAGAAAAGGAAAAATAAAATAAAAATAATTTTAAAAAACCCAACACACAATGAATGAACAACATCTGGGCGGAGAAGGCCGAGATGTCACGGCCAGCTCCACCCAGTTGTTATTGTTTAATGACAGATCAGCGTCCCCAGGTCATTTGGGGATGCTGATCTGTCATTACAACTGGGCGGAGCAAGTTTGAGATCACGGCTGGCTCAACCCAGCTGTCATTTGCATGAAGATCAATCAGCTTCGGCCGCCCTTTCTCCACGCTTCGGCTGTCACTTCGGCACAGTCGAGCCAAAGCATATGCCTTCGGCTATCTTCGGCCGATATATGGGCTTTAGTGAACAGCCCGTACAGCAGCCCTTCGGTTCGACTTAGCCCCCTTCGGTTCGACTGAACCGAAGGGCTCCGGCGGCCGAAAAGAGCTGAAGGATTAGGATCCTTCGGCTCCTTAGTGAATAACCCCCATAGACAAACTCTGGTTATGGTATTCAAACTTATTCAAATCATAAAGTACATGGATGTTACCCATGAAATAAGTGAGAACTATAGGATGTATCACACATTATGATACAATGTAAAAGTAAATGACAATTCATTGGATCGCCGAGGTTAACACAGTATGAATCCGAGGCCTTAAAGTTCAACCAGCGTGCAGTCAAATGTAGTTTTTGCACAGCAGACAATGTCCATACTTCTAGGTGTATGTTAAGATGCAGCATGTAATAAAAAAAGGGGATTTATTAACTGGAATATCATTTCCATTTTATTTGCTTGCAGTGTTTGTTTCTAGTGGGCGTTATGGCCATTTCAACGGTATAACTGTAACATACAAAGTGGTATATATTATTTTTACAATGTGCTAGTTTGCATCATGCAATATCTTGTTTTCAAATTGTTTTACGTAGAGAAAAACTAACATAGTTTTGGACAATTGTATGGGTTTTTTTTTTTTTTAACGGTTTGCATATTTATAAACTGATAATTTTAGCTGTTTGCCTGGAATTCATGGGCGCCAAACCTATGACTCCACCTTGAAAGAAAGATCTGATTGAAAGTTTTATATTAGATGCTGAATGTAAGATGACATCTGAAGCTTCTTCTGCATTTAACTTTTTTCTGCCCTTCCTTCTGCACACTCTTCCCACGACCGGTGTCCCCAACTTCCGTTGTAAAGGTGGCTCTTTGGTTTGGCTTTTTATTATCAAGTGCAGTTCTGCTCACATCAACCTCTGCAACCTCCCGATTGAAGTAGAAGTCATTCTACCCTTCTAAAAAAAACAAAAAAACATCGCTGTCACACACTATTTATTTTCACAGCAGTCCAACAGAATTGCCTGAACCCTAAACACTTTCATATCCTAACTTGTTTACCAAATGTTATGTAGGTCTGGAGAAACTATTACTCCATTACAGAGCACTCTGCTGCTGGTGCCTTCAGCCGTCATATAATCTGCCATGGCTGTAGTTATATCTGTGGGTAAGGTTTTGTTATAAGGATCTTTTTTAATACACTAATATATCCAGGTGTGTGTGGACCTTCTACTGGAATGAGTCCAGGACAGGGGTGGATAGCTTGAACAGAACTGCTTAGGAGAACACAAAGGGTAAGCCAACTATAAGTGTACTAACCCTTTAAGATGGGTCATAGAACTACAAACCTGAGCTGGGTTGGTCAAACTGAATGTTTCTCGTCAGATTTACATTATATAATCTTATTTAAAGTAGATAAAATTAAATGTAGGGCTCATTAGCACCAGCAGGCATGTGTTAAGGTGCCCAATGCATGTGCTTGTGTGTGTTGTGCACATGCATTGCCATGCACTGTGATGTGTTGTTAAAATGCATTGCAGTACTTTTCGTAGCTGCGTGCAACTGTTATTCCCCGCAGCGCATTGTGATGCATTACAGTGTGTCAGAACACGCTGCACACAAATGCAACATGTTTTTCAGCACACACTAGCTGAAGACATAGACATAGGACATAAAGCACATTGCCTGTGTTGGGGCTGTGTTGGGCAACACTGTCCAATGCAACCCAATGGGCTGGAGTGAATAAGCCCATGGGGGTCTATTTATGAATGGCCTTACATTAATACTAAAGCTGAAGCTCTCAGACCCGAATGGCATTTGGGAGTCCGAATTTCTGAATACCATTCGGGAGCTCCAGAAAGCCATACGGGTCTGGGAGCCATATTAAAGCTGAGGCTCCCAGACCAGAATGGCGTTCGGGAGCTCTCGAATGCTATTCGGACTCCATTCGGGTCTTGGAACATCAGTTTTAGTATTATGTATATATAAGTAGTATTCTATAATACGAGCGAATATTCGTAGCAGCAACATTGTGACCCATATAGTCATAAAACTAAACCTGAGGCTCCCAGACCCCCAATGGCACTCGGGAGCTCCCGAATGCAATTAACAAATTCATATTCACACCCATTTTGATGCATTAAACCGAAAAACCCATCTGATTAGCCAGAAAAGCCACATGTCCGATTCAATTTTGTTTTTGAACGAAAATCGGACGGGATCTGAAATTCGGAAGCAGAAATTCGGATGCATTGGGATTCAGAAATTCGGATGTGTCCGAATTTTGGAAAAGTCGTACGAATTTTGATTCAGAACGAAACGAATCGCACATGTCTATTAGTGATCAGGTTCCACATTTAGTCACCTCTAGGCACCTGTATTTATTGGCTATGCCCTGTGTCTTATGGTGTGGTTACTTCTTTTTTAATGCACAGATTTATTTATTGTCATGTAAAGTTTGCACTTCCTCTCCTATTTCATACATGTGCCTTTCTTCAACATGGAGCACGTGCGCGGTTTCACACGTCGATGCTTGAGGCCTGTAACCTAATATCTGGTTGGGGTGATCCATAGGTTCACAGAGAGGTATCACCGACTACCAACAATGTCTCTGCTGCTTTAGAAAACAGCTGCCAGCATCCTGGAGGGAAGGGGCTGGTGTTTATGTTGAAAATGAAGCAGCTTGCCCTAGACATAATGAAGCATGACATTAGGAAGATGAAAGGCAGTAACCAAAGAAAAACACAGGCCACCACCATTGACATTGGGACCACCTCTCCCCAGCCACTGCTTCCCACAGTCCTGCATTCACAAATACCTTCTCACTTCAGGGAAAGGAAAAAAAAACTCTGAATGGACGAATTGGAGTTTATCTGCCCCGACCTCTCTCCTCTGCTGACCCCTCTTTCATGTCCAATCTCTTCACAAAAGCTCCGGCATGTAAGGTCCCTAAAGTCCTTTGTCTGTCATCCTCCTCATTATTTCTCCTAATGACAGATAGGCCACTGGCCGGGGAAATTCCTCCAGAAAACTCAATATGGGGGAAGGGGCATTTATTAACCCCATCGTCATGAATCCTTATGGAGGTGTGGATTCAAGCCCGTAGAAGTTAAAAAGGTTAATGTCTAACATGCTCTATTGGTGCTCTTGCAGCAACACAGTTGAGTACAGTCCATAAAACTTTTTATATTTGGAGTTAATTTGGGACAAGCTTTTGAGGGTCTAGCCCCTTCTTCTAGGTCCAAGCAGGGCAAGCTTTCAGGGGGTATAGCTCCTTCTTCTATGTCCAAGCAGTGTAAGCTTGGACATAGATTTTGGGGGGTCTAGTCCCTTCTTCTAGGTCTAAGCAGGTCTAGCCCCTATTTTTGGTCCAAACAGGACAAGCTTTTGGGGGTTTTGCCCCTTCTTCTAGGTCTGAGCAAGAAAAGGTTTGGGGGGTCTAGTCCCTTCTTTTAGATCCAAGTAGGACAAGCTTTTAGGGGTCCTGTCCTTCTTCTAGGTCCAAGCAGGATGAGCTATTTGGGGTCTAGCCCTTCTTCTAGGTCCAAGCAGGACAAGCTATTGGGGGTCTAGCCCCTTATTCTAGGTCCAAGCAGGACAAGCTATTGGGGGTCTAGCCCCTTATTCTAGGTCCAAGCAGGACAAGCTATTGGGGTCTAGCCCTTTCTTCTAGGTCCAGGCAAGACAAGCTTTTAGAGTCTAAGGGTCGACCAGTCCTCAAACTTGTACTGAAAAACAACTGTTAGTATAATTTAAAAAATGAATCATAGATAGTACTCAACTGTGTAGCTGCTTTGGATATAATCCTGACCATGCTAGAAGCAATACCCTTGGTGAGTATGTCCACCCATACGTGATATTTCGATTACAGTTGGAGTCAGGTGGGCTAAATCACCTGCTAGCACCTTATATTGCATAGCAATCCCAGCAACTAGATTTTTATAGCTGCTAACTGCTGTATTTTCATTAGATAAAAGAAGTGAAGCATCAAACAGGAAGAGTAAGACCCCCTATAAAGAAGAATGATTTGAGTTATAGTATGACCTGCAGCTTCAGCAAATGATATTAGAACTGGAAGAATTTCTTGATAAAAAATCTGTGTATTTCCAAAGCCAGCTACAAACATTAGACAATGGCCGGCTTTGCATGTGTGACCCGGCGACCTAAAACTCTTTCTAACAAAACGTCTTTCTACAACCATGTGATATGAGACCTGGCAAACTTGCATGTCTGCAGAGGAGAGAGGGGGAGTGCTGTGGGCTTTGGCTTCCTCTGAGGAAACTATAGTGATTGGTCAGAATACTCTATCCCGGCCAATCAACTTTCCCTAAAGCAAGGTAGGCCAGGAAGTGTCAGCCAGAGTCGTGGAGTTGCCTAAAGAGTAAGACATATGAATGCTCTGGTTGCATTGTTCTTTTATATCTGCAGGCAACCTAAATTTAAAGGACAGCCCTACTCAAACTTGATAGGTACACTCTTGTTTTTTCAATATTTCTTGTATTTCTTGGAGACACCAATGACAACATTTCTTGCTGTGCTTTGTGTCTCTGCCCACTCTTAGGGGGTCTATTTATAACCAATGTGCAGAGCCATTTGCCCTACAAATCTTTCTGAATGTTCTGTGTGAATAGACGCAAAAACAAACGTTCTTAGATATATTTTCTTTTTAGGTCGAATGTATGTAATGTAATGTTGCATTTTGGCCACTAGATGGAACTGAAGAGCATAGGAAATAAGTATTTCCTTAGTGTTACTGCAGTTGAACTGTCATGAAGCCAGACTTAGCCTGTGTAGCCAGGCTGCTTAGTGGGCACGTGAGCATGCACGTGTGCATGCACATCATCCCACACAGAGGATTGTGCGCGGCCGCGTGCCTCTGTGCGGTGACATGCGCACACGCCCGTTTCTAATGGTGGAGCCAACAAGGCCATTTAAGGCTGAGACACCTCGTCCTCCCTGCTGACTGATCTTCAGCTGTACCCCTGCTCCTGAGACCTGTAGACCTGTTTGATCATCTGTTAACAACCTGACCTGTTTGACATCTCCCCCTGCTCTGTGCTCCTGTGCTGCCTGCAAGTTACTGACCCGGCCTGTCTCTGATTACGTCCCGTCTTCCGATTATGTACCTCGCTGCCAGATTATTGCTGACCCGGCTTGTTTCTACTCTGCTTCCAGGATCCTGCACTACAACTGCATCCTGCTAAGAGACCCCTGCACTCAGCTCTGACAGGAGTCGCAACCTACCGGCACTCGTGCCCCTCCTTGTCCTTACTCACCTGTTCCCTCTATCCTGGGGTGTTTGGACTGGAGCAACAAGAGAAGCCGCCCTCGTCATCTCAGGCTCCCCTTAAGGTACAAGACATGAACTCCCAATTTATTTGTTTATTTATATTATGGAGCTTTGCTGTGATTCAGTTAAAGATTGACGAGAACTTTAGATATTAGCACAGCACAGATCACAACTGACCATGGTTCATGAGATTTTTCTGCTCGGCACGGGAGTTGGTTGTGCTCCTATTAACACATGCTACTGTTGTATGGTGTATGTCCATCTCTACCACTGACACATACTGCCCTGAGTGTGATAACACACTTTTAAAGTGTCTATTAATTCAACTTAAAAGGAAACCTTGAGATCTCAAAATCGCTAATCACCAGCTTGACTAACCAACCGCACACAGGTCAGAGGTGGACAAAATAATGCAGAATCCAGGAGCCACTCAATTAAATCCAGAAGCCAAAAGCTTAATTGAGACTAGTCAGGAAAGTAATTCATCGATTCACTTCAGTGACTCCCAAAAACGAGACAGAAGCAGGAATGTTTTAGGATGGCTTGTCTCACTAAAGGTTAACCTGCACTTACAGATTCATTTGTGATAAGTGGCATATTGGGGGAAAAAAACAGAGATTGAGTAAATTTGTGAACATCCCTGAAATGTGAAATACTTCTCAGCCCTCATTCACACAAGTAATGGCCGGCCCGTACAGATCTGAGCTGCGTGCACGGCCGTATTGGGCCACTCCCGGGAAGGACAGGTGCTGCGTGTGATTGTACACAGTAGCCTGTCCTTCTCTATGGGAGTATGCGGCCGTACGTTGCCCTACGCTCACCTGAACTGTACGTCCGTGCGGGTGCGGGTATCCCGGCTCAGACGCAGACAGGATCCATCCTGTCAGCATACGAGTACGGACACCCGCACGGACGTACGGTTTGGGTGAGCGTACGGCAGCGTACTCCCATAGAGAAGGACAGGCTGCGGGTTTCCCTGCTCGGACGCAGACAGAATCCAATACATCAGCATACAAGTACGGACACCTCCACGGACGTGCAGTTCGGGGGAGCGTAGGGCGGCGTATGGCTGCGTACTCCCATAGAGTAGAACAGGCTGCTGCGTGTAATCACACGCAGCACCTGTCCTTCCCGGGAGTGGCCCGATATGGCCGTGCATGCAGGACGGATCTGTCCCGGCCGACTCTTAGTAGTGTGAATAGGGGCTTACTCTAAATAAATTAAGTAGATCTAAACCCAACCACTAAAACCTCATATAAGCTTCAAGATGGAAATGTCATTGGAAAAGTTGCTTTCAATCTCTTAAAATCTGCAGCTGTCATTAAAACAATACTTGATGACCCTTCCATGGTGGTCCTTGTCCAGGCACTTCCTGTTATGGGGTGACACCTATCTCCCAATCGTGTTCCTGCATTTCCCATGTGCTTCTGGTGGAGACTACTAGAGGTCCTGCTGACACAGATTGTCCACCGTTGGCACTCTCCAGAAGCTTGTACAGGAAAATGATAGACAGCTGACGCTGAAGCAAGTGATCAGCTGATCACTCCAGTGTTTGCTCTGCACAGAGGATCGGTAAATATCATCGATATTTACCGATCCTCCACTCAGCCACGCACCCAGCCGCTGTCATCCTGAAACTGACAGGATGACAGCGGCTCTGCTCTTCTCCCCGCTCGGCAGTCCTGACAGCTGCGGCTTCTCTCCTCCTCCGCCTCCCCCCGCAGGCTTCAGCAGACATTTTCTCCTCGGATCTCCGCTACTTGTATGGGCAGAGGCAGCGGGGATCCGAGGAGAAAGACAGCGCTGAAGCGGGGGGCGGAGGAGGGCACGCTGCCATGTCGGATGGCCGAGCTGTGTCAGTAGGCTGTGCCACACTGAGAACGAGCTGTGTCGGCCGCTTGGTGCCCTTGTTGCCATGGCGCCCTGTGCAGCCGCACAGCCCAAATGCCGGCCCTGCATCCGCACATAAATACGCCAAAACACACATTTTTACGTTGGATTTTTCCGCCAGCGCAGATGGGGGTATTTTATTTTAATACTCCCATGTGCATGAGCCCATTTTGTCTTCACTCACCCAGTGCAGGTCATGTCACGCAACACTCTCTGCAGCACCTCTGTCGCTCTGAAGCAGTGAAGCTTGCACGCAGCACTTTACACTGCATAATTATAGCAATTTAATTTCGATAAGAAAGCAAAAGTGACTGAATAGTTTGTCTTTTTCTGTAAATTGACACTCGATTTCAGTAACACATGAGATTACCCGCTGTATCTGATGGGTGCTAAATGTCAGGCGCGCTATCTGCCTGGATGAGAGAGTAACAAGAGCGGAGACACACACAGGGTGGCGGTGATCGCTAGCAGGCAAGGCGACGGTGATGGGTCACAACATTTCACTTGGGGCCTGCTGACAGGTCTCAGGAGAAAGGAGTTCTGCTCTATAGCGCATCATGTATAGATCATGCTTATATGACTTTGTCTGTTGGGGTGATCAATGTCATATCGGAGAAAGCCACATTAAAGAATGATCTGCAGCAACTGCATCAGAAAGTAGGGTTGCCACCTTTTCTTCAAGCGAAACCCGAACACACTCTAGCAACGCGCTGACATTTTTTTTTGGAGACTGGGTATGGCTTATTCATATGTAAATAGTGCCACCCATTCCTATGTAAATATCACAGCTGAGACTATTTTCAGTGGGGGGCTAGTAGCCCCTATCTTAACTTTGGTTGCCCCTGTCTGCCTGACATCATGTGTCCAGGTTTCTGCTGCATTCAAAACCCGGACTTTCCGGGTGAATCCTGGACAGGTGGCAACCCTATCAAAATGTCTCATTTTCACCTGACATTCATTTTAATTGTTTGTTTTGTTTTAGCAGACATCCTACAGGGCCTCTAAGCAGCCTCTGTGCACCATCAATGTAATGCCTTAATCAGGATGGACAAGGCTGTAGTGTGATCAAAGATAGGATATTATGTGGACCAGTAGACACATTGGCTTGGATTTTCATAGTTCAAAATCTAGAGCCATTCAGAAGATGATGAGCGCAATTAAACATATTCATTTTCCTGAAAACTTGAGATGGGGCATGCCTGACCAATTCTGTTACTAAGTACTGATTACAGAGCGCACAAGGTCTATCTCTGGAGCCTATTGGACAGCACAGTCCTATATAGACATGCCCCATAACTACTGTAACATGAAAGGTAAGACTGTGACAGTAAAGGTTGTTAGTAAAATGTCTACCTGATTGCATGTCTACTTTTGTTACTTTACCTGGGATTTACATTTTTTATTTTTATCCCCCCTTTAAGAGTCAGTAGTGAATATGCAATGTGAATAGCTATTTGTGTGTTTGAAAGAGCTGCTCATATAAATATCTTCCACCCCGCAAAGTTTTAAAGCTGAACCCAAGGCAAACAGCCAAATAGACAGCAGACATGCATACAGTATATAATAGCTGCTGAACCTTTCAGAGGAATTTTGTACATCTGTCCTGAGATTTACACAGCCCTGTCAAGGGCCATCCCTGTAATGAGGCAGCCTTTTGCCTCAGGCGGCAACTCTTTGTGTTATGTTAGGGGGGGGGGGCATCAGGCAGAACGGCAGTGTGCCTGCCACCCCCTTTTCGTCCATATTGTCCCAGGCTGCTAAGAGCTCCTGCCAACCAGTGACGTTAGTGAGCTGGGTGGGACTCGGCACCACATGTACCACCACTACTCCCTGGTAACATGCACCACCAGTAGCCAAAACCCCGCCCCAGGTTTAGGAGGCGAAAAGTCTAGGGACACCCTTGGCCATGTCTGACAGCAGAGCCAGGCTGTTGACCTGACATATCAATACTGCATTTTAGCAATACAGCCTAACCTTACCTCTCTTCCCCAGTCTAGGATTAGACAATGAAGGAGCAGAAGTAGACTGATGAGCTCATCCCTCTGAATCATTGCTCTTTCCTACTGTTAGCATGTTGCTTGTCATCACATGTGCACTACAGCACCCAAGCCAGTCTAATGGCACACACCCCCAGGGGGTGTGTCCATGACAGCCTGGGATCACAGGAAGGTGTTGAATGACCACGGTTGTCGTTCAGCCTGGAAATGAGAAGCAACAGGGGGCAGAGTAGGGTACGTGGGTGTGTGGAGAGGGCGAGTAAAAATTGTTTTTTGGACACAGGGTAGGGGGAGGATTTTAAAAATAGTACTGCTTTAAATACCAGAGCTGCTATATATACCCAGTACGGCACTGGAATGCCATTAGCCGTTGCAAATCTGAGCACTGCATTGACGGAATCCCAATATATTCTGATATTTTCTTTTATCCCCAGAAGCGTACTCCATTCCATGCTCATACCAGAAGCATAAAGCCACCGTGACAGGCTGCATTGGTCACGTACAACTCGGGGCACGCAGCGCCTACCCTGTAGGTAGGTGGGATTAGGAAACCTGCTGATTCTTCCCCCTCCATCCTATAAATGGGATCATAGGGCCTTTGACCTTTCCTATACAGCACTTAGAATGAAGCATCGTCTCCCAATTTCACACTTCTAATTTACACCCAGCTCTCACCAGAGCTGCAGACGGAGGGAAGCAAAAAAAAAAAAACAAGGAAGATAAAATGTTCTTTTATGGCTCCTAAGTGCAAATTGTGGGAAACGTCTGATCACCACGTTTAACCCTTGTTTTTATATCATTCTTAACGGCTGTAAATATGTCAGCGCTATGCAGATTGCAATAACAGGCTGACCTTGGACAGAGCGTCGCGTCACCTCTTTGGCCTGGGAAGTGCTCTCTGCTTAAGAGATGCTACAAAGTGCATCTGCCTTATATCCATCAATGTGTTAAGTCATTATACTTCTGGAACGGGAGCCTTTTTTCTACTTGTCAGACTTTGTAACAAGGTTGACTATACCATTAATAAGAATAATAATAATGAAAATTTCTAAACCGAAATGGAAAAAAAATGTCAGGCTAAAACCGAAACCGAAAATTTTTTTTATTCTAACTTTTTTACATTTTTTTGAACATTTTATTTTTTATAAACTTTTACATTTTTTATATTTTATTTGTATTTATTTATTCATTTTTTATTAAATATTTTTATTTTTTACATTACTTCTAGGTGCTTTGGGGAAATATTGGGGGTCTAAACAGACCCCTGATATTTCCCTTTTAAAATAGAAAAAGAGATTGAGAACACAGAGTCCTCCATCTCTTTTTCTGTGTCTCCTGTAATAAATGAACAGGAACTTTCTATACTGAGTGCTCCTGTTCATTCATAACATGAGGACAGAGTGTGTTTACTATAACCACAATCATGAATGAACAGGAGGTGATGTAGATCACTTCCCATTCATTCATAATTGAGGATATTGTAACCATACTATACCTTACTAAACCATTCGAACCGAAGAGCTACTGTACGGGCCTTTCCTGCCCTGCTCGGATCATTTTAGGGGGTGGGGTTCCTCCTTAAAATTCCTACCAGACCTTAATGGCCTAGTATGACTTTTGGGGGGAACCCTACACATTTTTTTCTTTAAAAAAAAATATAGGGGTCCCTCCTAACATTCCTACCAGACCGAAAGGGTCTGATATTGTTTAGGAGGGGGACCCCACGCTGTTTCTTTTTATTATTATTATTATTATTTTCTGAACTTTCTTTTTAATGAATCTTTTTTTTTATTTATGTAAATAATTTTTAAACATTTTTGTTTTGTTTGTTCATTTGTAAAAATTTTTTCTATTCTGCTCGCTACCTCGGAGGCATTCGGCTATTTACTCACTGCCATTCTCATAGGGGCGAACGGCAGCGAGTGAATTGCCAGAGCTTCGGCTCACCCCATCCAGATGTTGGATCGGCTGAGTGGAACTCCTTCTGCACTTCAGCAGAGCATGTTCGGCTGACCGAAGGCAGCTGATGTACGGCTGATTTTAGCCGATGTATGGCTGAAATCAGCCGTTCTGAGCTGAAGTTATTAGCCAAACGGCATTCAGCTCAGTTCACTTTGGCTCGGTTATTCACTCGGCTGCCTTCGGCAGCTGAGTGAATAACTCTCCTAGTCCTGTTCAAAATGACCCTTGTTTGTCCAAATATCTAAAGAAGCATTTTTTGTTGTTGTAGCCAATAGCAGTAAATTAGATTCTCCCTTTCATGTACCCATAATGCACTAAAACAGGGGTAGCCAGACTTTGACCCTCTCCAGCTGTTGTGGAACTTCAGATCCCATGAGGCATTGCAAGACTCTGACAGCCACAGCCATGACCCCCAGAGGCAGATGCGTGATGGGAACTAAAGGGCCAGAGTTTGCCTACCCCTGCACTAAAACAATGGCAAAGTGTCCTTGTACAGAAACTTTGATAAATAAGGCCCGAGGGTAGCAAAAAAGGGTGTATACATTTTATTGTTGGTATGCAAGACGTCTTGTTGTTTGCAAATGTTTACAAATGTTTGTAATATTTTATGAATTCTTCCACAAAAAATGTCAGCGGAAACTGAACAGAAAAGGTTTCTCGGCGCGACTGTCAGCCCGGCATTTGCATGTACTAAGAAAATAAGGCCGCCAGTTTGAGCGCCATGACTCCAGATGGAATGTGGAGCCGTCATTATGGGTCACTTACAGCCAGGTAGTGTAATCGTTTCCTGACGCAGCTTCAATACCTTTTTAGAATGACCGAGACCAACTGCTTTTATTTAAAGGACTCCAGATGGGCTTCTGTCCCACTTGGAATGTACATATATTGACTACTGTACCTGTTCAAAGATCTGTAAAGTAACAAAGTGGACCTGTCACCGGATATATATATTCATGCTTATTAATGTGTAATTGTAACACTTCAAGATTGTAATTACATCTCACAGAGATCACAGTACTCCCCGTCACAATGACTTCATCTGCTTAGGCGGCACCATCTTTGTTCAGGCATCATCCAGGGTCAATATCAACTTCCTAGTCCCAGAGATGATACAGTCATGTAAATCCTTGTGCCTGTGCAACTCTTGGCTTTCTTCACAAATGTCTGATGCAGATCAGTTCCTGATGTAGCAGGAAGCTCTGGGCGGCCCAGAAATACTGTAATCCTATTGGTTGTTATGGAATCTCTGAGTCAGTTCTGGAGATTTTCCAACCATGGCCATTGAGAGTATGAATACCTAAAACCTTTCTCAAATGAGAAAAAGAGACACTTTTTAGCACAAAATATGATGGACCCTCCCATGCCCGGTTTTGTGGCTCACAGAATTAAAGAAGACCTTCATGCATGAAAGGAACTTCCTCTCTTAGCTTTCTCCCCATTTCCTCTCAAGCTGCACATACACTTTGTACGAACGCTCATAAAAATCTAGTCAGAACATTCCATAACGTTCGATAACGCCATCAGAGACTTGACGAATGCAGTGCGAAATGTTCTCATTCTAAGCCCTGATGAAGGGGGAGCGTTACACCGAAACGCATTGGCTGTTTTTTTTTTTAGCGAATTATGAACAATTAAAGGCAATTTTGACCTCTTTCACATTTTGTTGAACATTGTGCCCTTTGTTTATGAACATTGATTGATTAGAAATGCTGCACTAAGCTTTACACATGCCGGAGGCAGTTCCTCTTTAATTTGCAAAGAAGGATTTGTTGAGCCCACAAGGGTTTTTTTTTTATTACTATGTTGCCTTTATATCAGCTTTTCAAGATAACAAATGCAAAAATGTAGAAGTTGAATAAATGTTTTAGTGCAATATAACCTCGGCCCTCCAGCTGTGGTGACACTACAAGTCCCATGAGGCATTGCAAGACTCTGACAGCCACAGATATGACTCAAAAAAGCAGATGCATGATGGAATTTGTCTTTTTACCCCAGCTGGAGTGCCAAGGGTGCCTACCCTTGCATTAGCACGAAAAGAGGGACAACTACATAGCTCTCAACTCTCAGATGCTCCCCTTTTTGGTCTAGACCTCTAGTTTAAATGCATTGTTTAAGTAGGACTTATCTACAGTACTATACATATAGTACTATATGGTTGAAAAAAGCACTAATACACATTTTTGCACATTCATTTTTCATGGTCCGCATAACAGGGGACAGGGTTGGGTGTGTTCTTTGCTCACATACTTTGGGCAAAAAGGTATCCCTCTTTTTTTATTTCAGGAAGTTGGGAGGTCAGCAAATGAGGAGGAAAGAAGCACCTGGTTCCAAATGTGTTGGGAGCGATTAATATGACTGGCAAGGAAGAGCAAAAAGTAGACATTTTTGTTCCCATTTAAAGGCATTTTATTACAGTCATTCTTTAAAGGCTACTGAAGACCCGGGAACAAAAGTCCACTTTGTTGGGTTAGGAAAATGGCTATTAAAGAATTTCACGGTTTTGGTGCTGTGTTTGCTCCCGATCCCTGGAAACATTCCAGACAGTGATGTCAACAACATGCTGAGTGAAAGTGAAAAGCTCCACACATACCTGGATGTCAGCCAAAGAAAAAAAAGCTGTAGCTGAAACTGCTTAAAAGTGTTAGCTGGAGTTCAGATTTATTTGCTGGTCAAGTCCAGTGGCGTCACAAGGGGGTGCAGGGGGTGTGGCCTGCACCCGGGTGACACCAAAATGACTGACAGTCAATTTGGTGTCACCCCATCTAGAAATTCGGGCACTCGGTCATGGACCGAGAGCCGACAGTGTCAGGAGAGAGGAGGGGACCCGGCGGCATACCTTATCCCACCGGGATAACGTCCCCTTCGCTCTTTGCCGGCCTCCACAATCAAGCTGGCCGCGGGCAGGCATTAATTAGATGACCGTGCATGTGAGGTGATGTCATTGCGCAAGCGCGTGATGACGTCACGTTGGGTTTCACCCGGCCTCGGGATGCCCCTGGTCAAGTCCATCTAAATCTACTGTTCTAGTGGGAGTGCCAAGGTTGCCTACCCCATGTAACACCACCCTTTCCACCAGGTGACAATGCTGCTGTCCAAGGGTGGCTCCATTGTTCCTCCAGTGGGGCCACCCTAAGACAGGAAGTGGCCAGATCACACAGTGAAAATAAAGGGGGAAAAAGCCACAAAAAGAAAACGAATGCGACAAACTAATTTAAAGACTAGTAAGCTCCAATACACTGCCTGGCCCAAAAAAGTCACACACTCTGATATTTCGATGGACCGCCTTTAGGTTTGACTACGGCACACATTCGCCATGCCATTGTTTCCATAAGCTTATGGAATGTCACAACTTTTATTTCCATCCAGAGTTACATTCATTTTTCACCAAGGTCTTGTAGTGATGATGGGAGAGTCGTACCTCTGCGTAAAGTCTTCTCCAGCACATCCCAAAGATTCTCAATGGGGTTAAGGTCTTCACTCTGTGGTGGCCAATCAATGTTTGACCATGATGTCTCATGCTCCCTGAACCACTCTTTCACAATATGAGCCCGATGAATCCTGGCATTGTCATCTTGGAGGATACCCAATGTGCCATCAGGGAAGAAAAAATCCTCTGATGGAAAAAAACCCGCTCATTCAGTATATTCAGGTATATTTTTTGGGGACATAACATTGCTGAACCTGACCAATGGAAGCAAGTCCAGATCATAAAGCCTCTTTTACACTGCTAGGAGCCACCCCGTACAGATCTGTGTGGCATGCACGGCTGTATCAGGCCGCTCCCGGGAAGGACAGGTGCTGCGTGTGATTGTACGCAGCAGCCTGTTCTTCTCTATGGGAGTACGCGGCCGTACGCTCATCTCAACTGCACATCCGTGCGGGTGTGGGTGTCCATACTCGTAGGCAGACGAGTGCACATGTCTATTGCCTATTAGTTCAGATAGCATAACATATGTGTTGAGCTTTTCCAAGATGAGCAGCAAATGGCTTTCCAAGATGAGCAGCAGGATGAGCATAAAGTGAAACCTAAAAACTATGTGAAGCATACCCCTAAATGATTGAAGCTTCATTCCGCCTACTTGTTTGACGCATCATTATTGTTCCCTTAGATTACAGGAAGCCCATCATGTAGATGCTCCTTGTAGCTTTGATGAAAGGACACCGAGCCGAGTTTTTTTTATAATGGACGGATTGTGCGCTTTATTCCAGGTGGATCTCGGAGTATTTATCATCTGATAACTATGCGAGCTGATCCCGCCTTCTGTCACTGGGAAATCTCTGCTCTTTCGGAGGTTAATACTTCCAGAGCCAACAAAACCCAAGCATGAAAAGACAGGTCTGCCGGAGTACCTGCCACAGTTTAATTATATTATCTCGTGTTTTGAAATCTACCATTTAATCAAGCTTTCATCATCCTATAATATATTGTGAACCCTCGTCCACGGGCTGTGCTGAGATTTTATTGTGAAAACTCTTATGCGGTTGTTGCTGCTTTTCTAAGACCCGAGGCGCTGCAATGATAAAATGTTAGAAGTCATGAAACGTGTATTCTTGCAATCAAAGGGCGGGGATGAGTTTTGCAAGACACTGGGAGATGTTTTATAGGAAAAACTGATAAAAAAGGAAGAAGTCATTGGGTTCAGTTCCCAAAGGTTTATCACACAGGTTACTTACAGCTCCTTAAAGTCTATGCTTTACCTGTGGGGGGGTGGGGCAAGATAACAGATTTACTTAAAGCCCATCTCGGGGTGAACCAATAAAACTACCTTTGCAGTGGTGCTACTGTTGGAACGTCTTGCACAGCCTTACAGAGAAACACAAGCACACAGTCTGATATATATGCTGCACATGGCTTGACTAAAACAGGACAGAAGCCACAGCTTTTATTTTCTACCTTATTACAATACAACCAGATATAACAGAACTTATAAACACTGCCATCTAGTGACCGCAATTGTGTACTGCAGGAGTTATTGCTATCAACACAATAATGTGTATTCTAACAGCTACCACCCATGTTTTTGTCTAGGGGACTGGACTAAAGCACTTATGCCAACAGTCAGCGCTCACCTGTCTCCCCCTCCTCTCCAGCTGGTGCAATGTACCTTGGCATCCTCACATGTAATGCAGGTCTATGGAACCCACATTAGATATGATGACGTCAGCAGTCCTTAGATCGCCGGAGCAATGGGGCTACAGGAACCGATCTAGCTGCCTGGCAGGAGCCAGGATCAGGTTAGTAAAAGTGCTTTACTCCAGAGTAAAGAACAAGCATTTACTTTGGATTAAAGTACTTTTACTAACCTGATCCTGGCTCCTGACGGGCAGCTAGATCGGTCCCTGCAGCCCCTTTGCTCCAGCGATCTAACGAGCGCTGACTGTTGGCAAACATTTTTGGTTTCCCCAGAGATGGGCTTAAAGTGTTACCTCCAGTTTTATGACAGATACTTATATGGGGATAATATTAACTAGTCATGTCACAAATTTGATCTTACGTGACAGGTCCACTTTTTGCAGACTGTTCCCCAAGCTCCAGGACTATACGGAGGTACAGTCCTTTGGTTATGGGGTTAGAGGAAGTTATCAATGGACTACAAATATGATGACATCACTGCACTTGTGCTCCACTGAGAACTACGTGTCCCTCTGCCGCGGTGGCAAATGGGATTTGTAGCCTTTCCAAACACAGATCCTGGGAATGCATCTGTTAAATGGATGAAGCGGTTGTTGGATGATAGAGCCACGCACAGCCATGCCGAATTGTAAAAAAATATAGGAGCCTGAAGGAAGAAGAACCCCATGGTTCAGGTAAGTGGGGAGTGCTTGAGGGTGGGGGGCTGGAGATTCTAACCATTTTTGAGGGGGGAAAAGGAATGTAATGGTCTGAAAGGTAGAGTATCCTTTTCATTTTTTATTTTTTTTTGGTAAGAGTTGTTTCTTTAAAACTGGAGTTTAGCGGCCACTTTAGATGCCATCAGTTACTTAGTGGAGTCATTACACAAAGGCCTCTGAGTTGTATACCTATCGAGAGAGACTAAAACTCTTGCCAACTTTCCCGGTAAATAAACGGTGACCTCTTGGTTCCTTCGTGTTTTTCCTCTCCTCGGTTTCCATGCCAGTATTTCCTCCTTTCTCTGCTTGTCTATCTAAACTTCCTCCCTGTAGGGCGCACGGATTCCTGTACCTGCTTTGTGCGTGGCGTCCATGGCTGGACTTCCTCTGTGTGGCGCGTTTGATGAATGCTCGTGCTCCCTGCGCGCATTAACCCCTCTCCGAGTTCCCTCTAGCACTTTGTCTGGCGAGACGTTCTGATGTGTACACAAACAAACATTTGTGCGGTATGACATATAATACTCACATGGGTTCAATGATCTCTTTATTCCTTCCCTCTCGGGGGAATATATTACACCGGCGCTTCTATTTATTTTTGCTTTTATATTACCTCACTTGACTTTTTTTTTTTTTGTAGCGCTATCAAAACAAGCAGCTTCCCTGTGACGTTCCACAGGGGATCCATCGCTAAACAACACAACCCTGTGTTGTGCCACCGTAATGGAAGACCTGTGTAGAAAGCTCTGATAGTGCTACTATACTTGCTGATGTTATTCTAAATTGCACAATCCTTCTTTATGTTACATTTCTATTATAACATACAAGCCTGTTTAAATAAGTTGGCACTGGGAGTGCCAGCATGCTGCAGAGAAGGACCCTTATTCCCTGTGTGGAAGCAGTGGCCTCTCTGCGGGTGTCCAACATGCTCCCTGCTGAGCCAGATCTATAGCTTTCCTATCAGCAGGCACCAATAGCTTTGCTGATTGCCAAGCACAGCTCTGATGTAGCATGGGGCGTGCTGGACCTCTTCAGAGAGACCACTACTTCCTCACAGAGGGCAAGGGTCCTTCTATGCAGCATGCTGGCAGGGGACAGGCTTTTCTACCCAGGGTTAGAAACTTTGACATGACTGAGGTAGCATAGATGTCCCCATTCTTTTTCACTACAAGCCCCCAAGACCACCCACTACCCGTCCTTGTAAGTAATAACTAGAGCACACTCCAGATTGGTGTAAAATGGCCTTGGCAGCCGTTTATTAACAACTTTGATATATAAAACATACTATATAAACAATTATCAGAATTACCTGAACAAAGTTGCAGGTCTTTGAAGGCCACACCTTTGATCCGTTACTTGCGGCAGTACTACAACCTGTTAGGCCCCCAGCCGCAACACACCGCCTTGGGGACAACCACCAACTGACCGCATACACTCCAAATATCAATAGATGCATAGAGGACCCATACCAAGACAGGTCCCCAAACCTTAACCACCAGCACCTATTATTTGATGGCCTCCAAAGACCCCAACCGCATAACTACCCAGACTAACACCAAAATTCCTTGGGCGGGAGGGAAGTTCACTCTACCTCAGACAATCTCCAACTGCTGCCGAGAAGACCCTCCTCCTCAGACCACCGTTCAAGCCCCACCTCACCTTTTGACCTATCCAATCAGGTAAGTGACCATGTCCCCAAGACCGAACCCTCGTTAACCCTTTTAGCTTGTCTCCCCTGTACACCTTGTCATGTATGCCCTGCGCTTATTTTTTTTATTTTTTTTTCGCTTCGGGCCTTCCTGGTTTTTAATACTGTCTGTCTGGAACTGAAAGCGATTGAAAATTATACTATGGCCACTGGAACAGGAACAGAGAGGAAATCTTTCAGCAGTCTAACATACAGCTTTTAATAAAATAATACTTTGTGATCTTCCCATGAAGGTCCCTGTCTGTTATAGGGTGACAACACCCTGTCTTACAGTTGTGCTCTTGTGTTGTCATCCTGCCACACAGGCTTCTGATGGATACTACAAGTTGCTGTTTCAACACCCATTACAAGGTCCACAGATTCTATTGCTGGAAACCCACTGGGAGAAATACCATGCCTCCATCGCTGGAGTCATGAGGCAGCCAGAGGTGGCATCTCATCGGGAGACATCTCATTGGGAGGGGGGAGGGGGGGCAGAAGGTGTTGGGGGACTAACAGCACCCCCCTTCCTGGCTGACAGGACAGGAAATGACTGCAGGCGCTGTCAGAGATGCAACACAGAATGAAAAGGGGGAAACAAGAATTCTATTTAAAAATAATATTAAATAATAATTCAGTTAGGGATTACTGCTTTCATCCTTTTTTTTGTTTCTTAAGAGAGCGATATTACAGTAGTTTGTCAATTAATATAGATGTCACTCCTTCCTCCCCCTCCTCACCATTGTGCTACTCTAGTGACCCCGCTTTCCCGAGCAGGACCCTTGTTCCGACAATGGGGCAAACCTCTGTGTGGCTCTCTGCAAGCACCTTTGAAAAGGCCTTTGGCGGTGGCACAGTGAGACTTTTAAGCGAGGGGGGTTGCTTGTCAAAGGCATTGAGGCTATTCATGCAGAATAGGCTGAGAAAGCGCCTGAAGTCCGCCTCGGTGGCAGTGGGCCCTGTCCAAACAAGAAAGCCCACACGAGGTGAAGGCCTGCTGGTAGGCGACTCCATCTTAAGGCATGCTGCTAACTGGCCTCCATGTGCCATACTAAGAGCATGCTTCCAGCACGCCTCATGGGGGTCTGTTTTCCTGAGGGCACTGAAGAAGCACATTGCTCAGCTGCTTCGTGTCATAAATACACACCACAAATACATAAATACAACCACAATTAGCCAAATGCATAAAAAGGACTATGGGCCTCATGGAGCATGAGCAGATCAGAAACTTTTATTCTAAGTGTCATTTTCTTATAGTGTGTTTCAATCTGACAGCTTAATCATGGGCAGCAGAGACAGCGCTTATTTCTTGCGTTCTTAAAATGAGGCCCAAACTTAAAATGAGGCCCATGCAACTCATCAGGTACTTACATGGGCAACCCAGACTGTACTTCCTCCAGGTAGGTTCATATACAATGTCCAATGTGCCTGAATTCCATTAACACATAATTATGGGGCTGCTATGCTACGGCAGCCAACTGATGGGCTCCTGCAAAATCCCTAGTGATCAGGGAGAACAAGTGATAGCTCAATCACCCGGATAAAAGGTTATCAGTAAGCATACCCAACTGGAAAAGAGGGACAATTCCTGTCACTGCTTTATAAATGTTCCTGAAAACTAATGGGCTAAAAGCCAAATCCAATTCTAGGTGTGGACCTGAGGTGTGGATCTGATGACTTCTGGAGATCCCAATGGCCAGATTACTGTATTATCTGGCATAAGTGTCTCCAACCTGAAAAGGGTAGAAGTTCCACTATCTCCCAACTGGATTCCCTGCAAGACTAGGAAACATGCACTGGTGGCTGACATTAAAATACAGGGAAATACCATTTGGCCTAATAACTGTTGGAACCAAATGTGCACTGCCATTAATTCTGGGAAGATAATTGAAGAATGTATTCTGTTGTGGTCCCCGAAGACCGGATTAGGCAAGTCTTGCATACTGCCTAATAATTTCTTGCTGAACCTTTGAAAGAATCACCGTCTCTCCATTCCGCCCATAGTGATCCAAAACACCTACAGTGTGCTGATTAAAGGGGAAAAAATGAATTTGGCAGTCGGAGTGAGTAAAGGGATGAGTAGGCAAAACTCGCTGACGTTTCCTATTATCCAACAGTGAAAAATTAAAACGTTCTCTTTTCTCACATTTACCAAAAACAAACTTTCTCTTTCATTTTATGAATATATGTTTTTTTCATTTCTATGACTATAGGTTGCCATTGAAGCCAGATATAAACCACAAAGGGTTCATTGAACGGAGTTCCATAAACAGAGCTTCGAAAGAATTAGTTATGTTATAATTTATGCTAAACATATGACAAAACAGGTCGTCTCAGCGTGGGACTCCACAGAGCAGATTTCCTGAAAGGAGAAGATGGTTTGTCTCCATAAATCATAATACACGCTATTCAGTGGGCTGGTTGGAGAGTCTTATGTGGAAGGAAGTGGCATAGTGCAATGTGACCGTCAGCTGCCTGCTGGGAGGTCTCTGCAGAAAAGAAATAAAGAAAGGGAAAAAAAAAAAACCTCTCTTCCTCAAGAACACTTCTGATTAGAATTTTCAGTAGATCGCGTTACCTTGAAAGAACCACAAAATTACCGGGAAGCCTCAGTAATAATACTTTCATCAATGGTCTATTGGACTGGTAGAAAGCAACTATGGATTTCACTGTTTTAAAGCAGAACTTCAGAAAATGAGTTAAATACACAGTTGAAATGCTGTAGTACCGGCCAAAAGGTTTGCGCTACTGTCCATCTAGTCCTAGTTAAAGGGTATCCCATTAGTACCCTTGTGCTAGTGTGACAATGCTGCTCCTCTATACACACGGTGAGCGTTGGCACCCTAGTGTGGGGTATGTGTTACTGGCAGGCTGAAATACATAACATTTTTGTTCTTGCCTTTAGATACACTTTAAGCAACACAGCTAGATCACCTCCCTGCCCCCAGCCTGTGATTGGACAGTGAAGAAGCAGCAACAGACTGATGAAGTCATCTCTATCTATGATTAAGCCCAATTATGGGGGGAATGCATCAGAGGCGGAGGAGGTCCCAGGCGGGGCTCTATCTTGCTTTTCTGGAACAATGAAGATATTGCTTACCTAGCTGCCATGCTTTCTCTCTCCCTCGGCCAGATGTGCTTCTAGGGTTTTCAGTCAGCGTTGTGGTCAATGATACAGTATCTTCAGCACGCACACATTTAAAAGCTGTTGCGTCCAGTGCCGAAGCAATGCTCAGTTTGCTTCCAAGCTCCTCCACGCTTGCATTGCATTGAACCAACTTCCCGTGTACCGACCAGTTTTCTCGGCCATGTCTCTACCTGCTGCCTGGATTGACCCTTTGTTAGCATACCAACCATGTCTCTGCCTTACACCTGGACTGTTCCCTGTGTTCTAGCCTGGGCCTTCCCCCTCTCCTCTCTGGCTTGTGTAGGTTAATCACCATACATTAGCACATGGTGGACCTAGTGGTCACGACCTGGGGTCAGCACGTAGCTCTGTGAGAAGGTTCTTGAGAGAAAATCGCCTGGCATTTAGACTCCATAGAGGATCCCAGGTTACCTGTTGACACAAGTTCACTTCCTTCGCCTTCATAAAAAAAGCTTCACTTATGAAGGAATTTAAGGTGTACCGCTGGCTTCTTTTTCTTGACTCTACATGTGTTTGCAGGTTACCTAATTGGACCAAAACACTGCCTCTCCCAGGACCACCACATAGGGCCCCATAGAACAAAAAGACACTATGCCCAAACTGACTCACTACCTAACGTTTGGGGCAAGTAGTAGGGCTAAACGCCAGTGTGTACAGAGCCGGGCTTGATACATTTTTTGAATATAGCTACTGCCAACAGCTCCCAGTACAGCCACTTCCATTCTCAGCCTGATTTCTGGTACGCAGGGTATTACAGTAATTTAAACTAAAGATAGCTTTCAGATCAATTTACTAAAAGTATTTAAAGAATTATTTTAATGATGTTGGAATGAATACGTAACCAAACCAGAAGTCATATTTTTATTTAACTGAATGCCCCCGAGTATCTTTCCATAACTGAAATACCAGTTTTGGGTGTGCTGACAATAAGCAACAATAACAACATTAAATAAAGCAATGAGGAAACACTATTTAATCAGACTCTGATCTCTAGCAATATTTAAAGGGTGTAGAATACTACTCCATGTTTTATTGTTGTCTCCAGTGACGTAGCCACCACGGGGCGAGTGAGGCACGCCCAGGGCGCCACGGAAAAAGGGGCGCCATGCAGCGAACACAAAACAGTAGAAAGGCATCATGGCACACTCACAAACCAGCATGTAAAACAACTTGTCTCACCACTAAGGATAATAACAGAGGTTTGTATACACGTCTTCTGCAGAGGATGTGAAAGCCGCACTGCAAGGCACCTCTTATAGTGCGGTCCTAACTCTAAACTATGAGAGTCTCCATCTTGGAGCACATGGGGGCAGAAGATATCAAATTGGGTGCAGGTTTGTCAGGAGGAAGCCCAGCCTCCTTAGAAGCACAGAAACACACAAGGGATCCCGCACATCCCAATGGCACCTGAGAAACCCCATGCGTCGCTGCACCAAATCGGTCAAGCACAACAAACGACAAACGCACTCAACAATTTGTCACCAGTTATACAGTAAGGTGCACACGAAATGGGCTTTGAACAGTAAAACAGTAGAAAGGCATCATGGCACACTCACAAACCAGCATGTAAAACAACTTGTCTCACCACTAAGGATTGTTTTGCTAGGCAGTGAACACAGCCCCGGCTTGGCAGGGAGTAGAGGGGCGGCACAGGCTCGCTCGGCCATCCTGAAGTGACAGCTCTCCCTTCTTACCCCCCCCTGGCTTCAGCATTCAGGATGGAGAGTGGGAGGATTGGTAAATATCAGTGATATTTACCAATTCTCTGTGCAGAGCAAACACTGGAGTGATCGCTGATCACTCCAGTGTTTGTAAATAACTGGGGACACATAGTACTATGTGTCCCCAGTTATGAATGAATAGGAAGTGCTTTACATCACTTCCTGTTTGTGTGCAGCATCGGGGGACATCACACATCTGGGGGGGTGCACAATAATCTGTTTTTGCCTTGGGCACAAAAGTAGCTAGCTACGGCTCTGCTTTTCTCCATATGCCTTTCTTATGGCTTCAGAGAGTAACATATTGGTGCCCATTCATATCTATGTGTCCAGCTATTCAGGTACTGTGGTGTGGTGCGCTCCATTGCTGTTGATTTTTTATCTACCCATGCACCATAACATACTAAGGCCTCCTTTACCCCTGCGATGGACTTTTATCACCCTCTAAAAAGAGATCTGCAGTGGAGCGCCGTTGAGCAGCGGTTTGCAGGCGTTCAGGAGGTGATATTTTTGCAAGGGAATTTTGCATTGGGGCAGTCCCATTGGCTGCAACGGTCACATTTGGCAAGTGGCACCACCTGCCAATGCTGTATAAAATTTGCCATGGGCAAAAAAATTTGCTGTCTGTGTCAACAAGGCCGAAAACACACATACCGTGCGTTGTGCTGTGCAGCAATGGAAAAAATGGTGCAATCCTGATTATAGCTGTATTGTGGTGTGTCAGCAGCCCACTCAAATGAATGCACTCAACATGCAAGATAATATTCATTTGTTAACACACTGCAACGCAACACATAGGTCTGAATGGGCCTTTCTGTTTGCTTTGCTTGGAAGTGTGAAGCCATATAGATCTTCGGTCCCTTTTGGAGGCAAAGCAGAAGTAGCATGGGTTACCCATAACTGACACCTGGCCCTGCCTTCAATATTATTCATTACATTTTAAATTTGGCTCAATCAGTGATAGTTCTCTGGACATGGGAGAGATGGTCCGGTCAACACTAATCACGTTTGACACTTTACCAGCAGTCCGCAGGGAGTGAGCAAGTATTCTATCCTGAATTCTTGGGATTTTTTTGACATACTTGTCTTTCAATTCACCAATCAGACGATCTACTAAACAATGCCTGGACAATGCACTGGTCAGTCTAGGACTATGACCTCTACAATTTAATGTCTTGGGACTGTTCAAGTATGTGGCTGGATTGTCAGCATACTACAATGACCGGCTGGACAAACCAGCAAAGGTTATTATGACTGTGTGTGGTCATGTTCCCTTCATGGCTTCCAGTGTTCCAAAAGCAGCTCCATTTTAAAACTCAATATGAAAAACATAGAATGGCTCTATAGCTGACCCTATCCATGGAGGTGCCAGCTATGTTGACCGGGCTCACATCATCTGCATATCTGGGAGCTTTTGTAACCTTATTAGCCTGGCTTCATGGCTAAGCTCCAACAATGGCCATCTGCCTGTCCAGCAAAGGTTATTATAACTGTCCGGTCATGTTCCCTACATAGCTTCCAGCCTTCCAAAAGCCACTCTAATTTACGAACGCAATATGAAAAACATACAATGGTTCTATGGTAGACCTTATCTATGGAGGTGCCTGCTATGTGGACCAGGCTCACATCATCTACATATCTGAGAGCCTTGGTAACCTTATTAGCCTGGCTTCATGGGTAAGCTCCAACAATGGCCATCTGCCTGTCCAGCAAAGGTTATTATAACTGTCCGGTCATGTTCCCTACATAGCTTCCAGCCTTCCAAAAACCACTCTAATTTATGAACGCAATATGAAAAACATACAATGGTTCTATGGTAGACCTTATCTATGGAGGTGCCTGCTATGTGGACCAGGCTCACATCATCTACATATCTGAGAGCCTTGGTAACCTTATTAGCCTGGCTTCATGGGTAAGCTTTAACAATGGCCATCCGTCTGTCCAGCAAAGGTTATAATGACTGTGTGTGGGCGGGTTCCCTTCATGGCTTCCAGCGTTTCAAAAGCGGCTCCAATTTACACAGGCAACATGAAAAACATACAATGGCTCTATGGTAGACCTTATCTATGGAGGTGCCTGCTATGTGGACCGGGCTCACATCATCTGCATATCTGAGAGCCTTGGTAACCTTATTAGCCTGGCTTCATGGGTAAGCTTTACCAATGGCCATCCGTCTGTCCAGCAAAGGTTATAATGACTGTGTGTGGGCGGGTTCCCTTCATGGCTTCCAGCGTTTCAAAAGCGGCTCCAATTTACACAGGCAACATGAAAAACATACAATGGCTCTATGGTAGACCTTATCCATGGAGGTGCATGCTATGTGGACTATGCTCGCAATATCTGCATATCTGGGAGATTGTGCGACCCTGTTAGCCTGGCTTTAGAAATAAGCTTCAACAATGGTCATCCACCTGTCCAGTTAGAGTGCCCTCTTTGGTCACAGATAAAGCGGCGTTGTTGTGGAGCTCTGGGTTCCCAGGTGGAAGTTGATATTCAAGTTGGGTATGTTGTTTGGTGTAAAGGTTTTAGTAGGCATCTCTCCAGCATTCAAGAGTAATTACTAGGATCTCATACCAATGTGTTCAAAATTATAGAGGGAAGAGCACCAATCGGATATTTAGCTGTAGATATAGTTTATTCATTTTAGCGTTCAGTAAAAATCAAACATGTTTTGGGAGTCTATGAGACCCACCTCATCAGGGCTTAGGGACACTAGATATACTGAAGGGTATTTGTGGGCTCAGTCAATGCATATACTAGTCATTGGTTTTCAAGCATTTATTGGTCACAAGGCAGTCTCATAGGACACTGAAATAGCAATTGGCAGGCCTTAGCGTTAAGTTTGGGAAAGTCAAGTCCCAATAAACAAGTGAGGGACATTGGTGAGGCTAATAAAGGTAAAAACATGCATCTTGTGGTGCCTGTTCTTGAGTAGGGCTTTTACTTTTCAAAGTTTAAAATGGAGTTCAGGTTCACTTAAAGGTTGAGTCTTAGCAGGCTTCAAAAGGGGGGAACATGGGAGACATTTATGACCCTTGGTAAAACTGGCCAACCACCAGATCCTATAGAAGGCACTAAGCCAAATGGCTCAGTGTACACTTACACCACCATGTTTGCCTTACTTCCCACTCCTCCATGCCTTGTTGGGAGACCATGGGTGCTGTACAGTCTTCCTCTGAATCCAGCTCCATTGGAGACATAGCTTTAAAGTGAACTTTTGCTTTACTCCTGCAGGGCAAAGCAAAAAGTTCATTTCCTATCAACCTAACCACTTAACCATCACGTTCTCATACAATTCATCCCCACACAGCTACCTTCTCATGTATCACTTGCCCCTCCCTTTTAGATTGTAAGCCCTCAGGGGCAGGGCCCTCCTTACCATCTTGTCTAGAATTGTATTGTGATTGTAATGTCTTCCAAATAGCCATGCAAGGCCAATGACATCACTGCATCCCGCCCCCTTGCTTATGTGCATCTGCATCCAAGGAATTCCCCGGCCGCAGCTGTTTGGTTGATAGCAGTTGGTCCGAACCTAACCTCATCCCTAATACAGACCACTCCAGAAGCTTGTACTTATTTTTCATTCACTACCCTGCTGCTCCACTCAGCTGCTAGGAGTAATCAGTAAAACCTGTGCAGGGGCTCATTCACACCATCAGCATTGGGCAAATAGCCTTATCTACTATGGCTTAAGTTCACAGCAACATGCTGGGTTAAGGTCCCCACACACCTTGCGATAATCGTACGATAATCGCAGGAAATCCCGCGATCGTACGATTATCGTAAGGTGTGTGGAAGCCATGCAACCTCTACTACTGTAAGGTCGCACAACTTTTAACTTACGAACATCTTCGAAAATCCGCCGAGCATTATACGATGTTCTGCGGGTCTGTAGCATGTTCGTAAGATAAAAGCCGGACGGGCCGGTGTGCGCAAGCGCACACTGCCCGTTCGGCATTGTGGTCATCGGAAGCCCGCCTCTCAGGGGGGCGTGGCTTGCGATCATCGCAAGTATGATCTGCCTGTCCAAGATAGGCAGATCGTATGTTTTTTTAAGTACCTTACAACCATCGCAAGACAAAAGTCTTGAGATGGTTGTAAGGTGTGTGCCCAGCCTTAGTGTATGCTGAAAAAAATTAGGACATGTAGCATTTTTGTGCCACACATTTCTATGCACTGCAACGCATTGAACTGTAAAAGTATTGAGTTAAAAAAATGGGTCATAAAAGCGCACTGCGGTGCATGGTAAAAATGCATGCGTGTTATGCACATGCTACCATGTACACAATGGCGTGAACTAGCCTCAGCTATGAGTCCAGCAAGTATGTACGCTGAGAAAGTAATAATGATATTATATAATAATACAGAATGTAAAAGAACTTTAGACATTATACGTTGTATTAGGGCTTGTGGCATCCAATCTGTTATTTTAGGCTATCAGTCACTCCAGACTGGGGAGGAGCTGATGAGTGATTGACTACAGTGCCGTCTTTAGGATTCTGAGACAGGAAGTCAGCCGCATGTTCCAAAAAATTTCTCCCCACCAATCACAGATTTATCTCGAACATCTTTAGATCTGATAAGCTTCTGAAACGTGTTCAAGCAGATGGGAAAATGCAATTTATACTGCAGCCAACTCGTATGTCATGTTTATGGGTCCTTTAAAGGCTGAACGCCAGGCAAACAGCTATGTACAGTATATATACTATATGAATTTCTGTCCGTCCAGTCCTCAAATTTACACGGCTCTACCACACAGCTCAGCCCGGTCTGGCAGGGGAAGAGACCTGATTTTTTTTTGCTGCAGTAAAGTAACACTTAGAGGTCTTGTCCCTCTCCGGGTCTGTGACTGGACTGTGAATGGAGAAGCAGCAGACTGATTAGTTCATTTCTCTAATCCACTATTGACACTTGAGTGTGAGAATTTGTTTTGACACTTTTTATTTTTAGCCCTATGGAAGCTCGTTATTAGGAGGAGCTTTGGAATCATGCGAAAAACACAAGTTGTGCATGTTTTTCAGGTGCTCCCATTGAAGTCTATGGAGCAAAAAAACATGCAAGCATGCCCAAAAAAAGCCATTGTTATTTTTTTATTTGCTTCAAGTGACACCCGTCCGGTGTGAATAGCCATGCTGAGCATTGCTTTGCTTTGGGTGATGTGCCAAAAAATTTTCAGGTGTGAATGGGCACCATTAAAAATAATGTGATTTTGCATGCTGAGCACTGCCGCATGTTGGAAAATGCGCAACAAAACGCCCAGGTGTGAATAGGCACCATTAAAAAATAATGGGATTCTTTGTGTTGGGCATTGCCGCGCTTCGGGAAATGCCCGACAATACACTCCGATGTAAATGGGCACCTTAAAAGTAATGCTGAGCACTGCCGCATGTTGGAAAATGCGCAACAAACCGCGCTGATGTAAACAGGCACCATTGAAAATAATGGGATGCTGCATGTTGAGCATTGCCATGCTCGGGAAATGTGCAACAGAAAACCCACGGGTGAACGGGCACCATTACAAATAATTGGATTCTGCATGTTGAGCGTTGCTGCATTTCGGGAAATACCCAGAAATATACTCAGATGTGAACGGGCACCAATAAAAATAATAGGATTCTGCATGTTGAGCATTGCCAAACTTCGTGAAATGCTGAAAAATACACTCGGGTGTGAATGGAAGCTAAAAAAATGTTCTACCTGTACCAGCATATTTCTTGTTTGCATTGCAGCACCCCTGATTGGTTCTATGTGCTGTTTCTCCCTTTCCCAATCTAAGCTTTGCTGTACAGTAAACTGCAAGAGGCCGATACCAAGCCAAGTACAACTTCTTATACTGCTTGCATTGAAAAATATATATATTTACTGATGTATTCATGAATACAGAGCTGCAGTAATTGGCGTCTTTTGTATCTACCTGGAGTTCCATTTCAATTCAGCAACATGCCTGTGAAAGGATTGTGCACATTCTGGGAAACGTTTTACTTGAAGGGTAAGATTTTTCTGTGCAACCTACTGACTACCAGCAATTAGCTAAACCGCAAAGAAAACTATGCGAGCGGTGTAAAGCTCTCTCTAATGCTCTCTGGATGTAATGCCCACAATTATATTTTAATTAAGGAGGATAAATCGTAGAAAAGCACCTAGAAGGATAAAAGGGCTAAACCCCCAACGACTGGGAGTTATTTTATTTGTGTGCAGCAATCTGACCTCCGTGCCCCGAGCAGCTTGTGTTAACGACACTCTCCCGGATGTCAAGCCAGATTACAGAGGGTATTTACTACCAATAAAAAAAGAAAGATGGTTTCACGTGCTAGGGCGAGGAATAAAGGAACCGGGCGCTATGCAAATGGAAATTACAATGTGCAGTGATTGCGTTGTAAAGAGAAAAACATGTTTCATTCTTCTCATTAACTAACCCTAATCAGGCGGTTACCATGAAGGGGACCTGTCATGATGATGGTGATATCAGACTGAGGACCACTGTTTTCTTGAAGATGGGTTAAAGTGTATCTAAACCCTAACAATCAGCTTTTTTTATTTGCTCCCTTTTGGTCTGTTGGATATACCATTGAAAACATTTTGTTATATCTGATATGTTCCGGAATTACCTGATCTAACCAGAAGTGCGTGAGCTATTAACTTTCTGTGCTCTCTGCCTGTGATGACGGTCATAAGTAGGGATGAGCTCAGGTTTGGGCCAAACCTGAGCTCCTCCCAACCTGGAAGTGCCATGGGGCCACCTGCACAACCCCCTGTGGGCTGAGGCATTTCCCACCCTGCAGCTGCGCATAAACAAAAGGGCGGGGTGCTGACATCATTGACCTTGTATGGTCTTATATACTGTATGTATTCCAAAAACTGGACCCTAGTTGGTGCAAGTCTGTTTACTTGTCTCAAGAAAGTCTCTTAGCTCAAAGGAATTCCTGGAGGAAAATTATTCCTGTCCCACGTTCCTCCCAGGAGCTTTCTATTAACATTGCAGGGCTGGTTGCAGATTTCCCCCACATTGGAGAGCTTTCCCTCTGCAGAACTCCTCTGTCTAGTAAGTGGTACCCCAGTCTGCATGCCCCCCTGTGATACAAAAACTATTTTCATGCTGAATGTGCTGTCATGTAATACTGCATTATAGCCAGTTGATGGAGCTAAGGAGCATAGGAAACAGAACTAGGTACTTACATACCATATATAATACACAGTGGCGTAGTGGTTAGCGCTTCTGCCGTGTAGCACTGGGAGTTCCTGGTTTGAATCCTGGCCAGGTCACTATCTACAAGGAGTTTGCATGTTCTCGCTGTGCTTGTATGGGTTTCCCCTGGGTTACTCCGGTTTCCTCCCATACTTCAAAGACATCCTGGAAGGTTATTTGGCTCCTGTCTAAATTGGCCCTTGTATGCATGTGAGATAGGGACCTTAGACTGTAAGCTCCTTGAGGGCAGAGACTGATGTAAAGCTGCCGCTGTGTAATAAGTATACTGTAAACAAGGTGCAATAGAAATTGCCAAAGGTAATATTCACCAATCATAAGTACCATACATGAGAAATGGCAATGGAAGGGCTCAAGCTTTTATGGTCTCACAGATTAAGACTTTGCAGGTTTATGAGGATCATCCAGAACGTTAGCTTTATCTATAATGGCCACATATTCAGTAGCTTTGTGACCCTTTTCCTCACCCCATAGGGTGTAACTAAGTTCTATGATTGGAGGACATCTTTCCGTAAAGGTGGCCATACAGATTTTTGTATGAACTTTCATACAAAAAAATCTCATCAGATATTCGCAGGGCGAAGGGCCTGGAAATTGTTTATAAGATAGACCAAGGGATGTGTAAATCCTATTGCGTGACGTCCGAAGAGATGCAGTTCCGTGCACTGGGCAGGTGTTTTTTTTTTCTACATTTAGCCCTGATGCAGGTAAGCAGCAGGGTTAAAGTTTTCTTTTTTTACCTTAACAGAGCAGCGCTCAGGGCGAACACAATCTTGACCGGGAGGCAATTCGGGCTGGGAGGTCTCAAAGAACCCCTACCTTCCCTGCTCCTGAGAAGGCAACAGGTCCGGTTGAGAGAAGGTGAGGAGGCGAGGGACAAGGGGTAGAAGGGAGCTGGGTACCTGGGAGGTGGTAGTGTTGCTGGTATAAGGGCACGCCTTCATGCTACAGCCCTAGAATGGACAGTGCATCCTTATATGTTTCCTGCTTTCATATAAAGACAAGTAGATAGTCATGAGGGACAATCTACTTGTCCTTTAGACCCCTAAGTGTGTTGGAAAAATACAAGTTCCTGCAACGCCCCTAGCTACACAGACCATGAAGAATTCAGATGCCAAAAATGATTGGTAAAGCCTAAAAGCTTCCTTTGTGGAACCCACAAGTTTCTTTTGTGGAACCTAAAAGTTTCCTTTGTGGAACCTACAAGTTTCCTTTGTAAAACCTACAAGTTTCCTTTGTAGAACCTACATGTTTCCTTTGTAGAACCTACAAGTTTTCATTGTGGAACCTACAACTTTCCTTTGTGGAGTGGAACCTACAACTTTCCTTTGTGGAGTGGAACCTACAACTTTCCTTTGTGGAGTGGAACCTACAACTTTCCTTTGAGAAAACTACATGTTTCCTTTGTAGAACCTAAAAGTTTCTTTTTAGAACCTACAAGTTTCCTTTGCGAAACATACAAGTTTTCATTGTGGAACCTACAAGTTTCCTTTGTAGAACCCACAATTTTCCTTTGTGGAACCTGCAAGGTTCCACCCCTACCAGTACCACTTATACTGATTTTCATATTAACAAATACTGTAGAATTATATAGAACCTGGATGAAAGGTTTAGAGCTGTATCATAGTTTTGGTAGGTAACGGGTACATTATTTTTAGAAATCTATTCATTAGACCAACAAGGAGGTCAATTGAAAAGGTCTACAGCCACCCAAATGAGGAGCATTCGATAGCTATGCAATGCCACCTAATGTCTATGACAACTTTACAAGGGTAACATAACCTTATACTTTCCACAATATTCCATCACTGTCTCTGTTGTAGGTAACAATGCAAACCTTGTAATGGGCAAAGCATCTTATCCCTGTGAGGTGTGTCTCAGAGCTATGTACATAGTTAAAACTAAACTCTCCTCAACATAAGACACTTCCCTTTCACCTCAATGACAACCAGTAGACATTATAGGATTGTGAGTTTGGCATCCCCTCTAGCTGGAAAGGGATTATCATTTCTCCTCTGACATTTCACAATTGCCTATCAATCACGTATGGGAATAATGGTTGTAAATAATGTATACACCCAGAGGAGCGCATGCTTAGGAGCCATTGTAATGTTCCGGGTTGAAAGGATGACAAGCCTACATATTTCTCTCTGCCGGAGTGCGGCAAGTACATGCCATGTCGGGAAAGCCTTCCAGGTATGTCTGTAATGACGGAATGGATTGTGTGCTCCACCCATGGAAGCAATTTGGAGAAAAAAGAAAATAAATCCGTAGACTCTACATCATATGTATGTTTAACAGCAACCTTTTTTTTTTTTATACAAGCCGATTAAACAATAGGAAGATGAAGTCAGGGGCGCTTAAAGTAGATGTAAACACTAACTGAATGCCATGTAGTTTAATGACGCACCGTGTAGCATAAACAATTGGCATTTATGTAAAATTAACTACCTCCCGGCCAGCCGCTGTGTATACACGGCCTGCCATATTTTCAAGTTTTTTCATCTTTGTTGCATCTTGGTGCTGCGGATCTTCAGCCTCTTAGCAGTCACTTCCCATCAGGGGCGTCACCAGTGCGGCTTCCGGGGGTCACGCGTTGTATACGTCATTATGTATGCACGTGACATCATTGTGCATGTGTGTAATGACGTCACGTGCACTTCATTCCCGGCCGCCATCTTGATGGAGGTAGAGGGGATGTTCAACATACCCAGGGCCAAATTTAGCACAAGGCCGGGCCTCGGGGTGGCAGGGAGAAGAGGGGCGGCCCAGCGGCCGGGCAGATAGTTTTGCTTTCTACTTTTAGCCCTGCTTCGGGCAAGCAGGGCTAAATGTACAGCCGGCAAGCCGGTGTTTTTAGTACAAGTGATCTCTGTGATGTTGCCGAGATCACTTGTAATTTGCCTGCAGCTCTGTCAACCCCAGCGCC
>NW_017306431.1:834373-903726 GCF_000935625.1 Nanorana parkeri
TGCTGGCTTCCTCCCTTTCTGTCATGGTATTCAGGGTCCCCAGCTCCTCTGGGGGATCCAGGATCACGGCACATTCATTCACGATAAAGTGCGGGGAGCAGAGTGGAGAACGTCCGTTCTCCGCTCTGCTCCGTGTATACAGTAAGAGGGGAGAGCTGCACTCGCAGCCTTCCCCTCTCAGCTGTGCTAAAATTCCTGTATTGGTGGTGACAGGTTCAATAAAGAGAACCTGTCACCTCCAAATGCTTTCACACAGGGGTTTGTTAGCTCCTGTGTGAGAGCAATAAAGTTAAGTGGAAATTTTTTCTCAAAAATCAATGAAAGGTAAAAACAATAAAATAAATAAAAATTAAAAAAAAGAAGGAAGAAATAATAATAAATATTAAAAAATTAAAAAATTAAAAAGTAAAAATGATGTAAAAAATTATATATAATTTTTTTTAATGTAAACAAATGTAAAAGTATTAAAAGAAAAAAAAAAGTGTAGTAAAAAACAAATACAGAAAAAATTAAAAAAATTAAAACCAACCCTGCTGCCCCTGCCATCTATTCATCGGGGGGATTAGAGGGGAGAGTGGGAGGCGTTGAGGATCCTGGCCTTAGGGCAGCAGAGAGAATAAATGCGGCCCTGGTCATACCTTATCCCGCCGGGTCCCCTCCTTTCTTGTGTAGCTGTTGGGCTCTCGGTCCATAACCGAGGCAGTGACACCCTGCACCCCCCTTTGTGACCCCACTACTTCCCATCTCCGTGCACTCCAGCGATAACTGTATGTTATTTCTCAGAACACGTTACCTGATGGTGACAACAGTGGACCATATCTGTGAGAAGAAATGGCCACTTGCAGAGTGCAGAGCTCAGACTGAGGAGGGAGAAGCAGCATAAGGATCCAATCAGTTCTGCTGCTGCAGTGCAAGGAACATGCTGATAGGAGGAGAGCGCAGGGTGACAGAGAGATGAGCGCATCAGTCTGCTGCTTCTCCTATCACTGTCCAGTCACCGGCTGTGGGGCAGGGACAAGACCAGTAAGAGTAACTCAAGTGCAGCAGAGAAAAATCACATCACCTGCTTTGCCAGACTGGGCTGTGGAACTACAAATCCCTTGACACATTGCAAGATTTTCACAGCCACAGGAATGGCTCCCAGAGACAGATACATGATGGGATTTGTAGATTCTGAGTTGGAAGGGAATTTGGTGGAGACTAGGTAGAATGAGGTTCTTCTTTAAGTCTTCACGTCAGTCAGTACAGACCCAGAGAAGAGGGTGAAGTCAGGTCCATGATAAATCTTTACATATCCTGGAAATATACGGCACGTAAGGCGCTCCTCTACAGAACGGGACAGAGCAGCCATTCATGGACATCCTCATACTAGACATCAACTGGTCCTGAAGCAAAAAGCACCATTGATGAGCTCCTCGCATGGTCTCGGGGTGAAGTGTGATCCTGCGCTGTGTTAATCTATACTTCTCGCCATTCTATACACTACAGGCGCAGGAGACGGCGTTTATTAGCCATCGCGCACATCTCGCCCATGAATGATCAACATTATTTTAGGGCAACTAACACCTTTCCCCCCAAACCACATCCAGAGATCGAGCTCGTCTGCCAGAGTCACAGGAGACATTCTAGGCAGGCAGGCAGGCATGTAAAATGGTTCCGCAGTATACTGTGGTGCAGATACTCTAAAAGGGGACTGTTGCTAGATTACTGTACAGGAAAGGGTTAATGTTCACCTGTCATGCCACTTTCACTTAGATATGGAGCAAAACCATCTGAGAATAACTTCTACTCCCGGGTATGTCACATGCCTTGTCCCCGTGCTGGGCTCTGTGGTTCCTTCCTCTGACCCCCGTGTCCCCAGCCAGCGGATGGAACAGCAGCATGCTGCGAGGGGGGGGTCGTATATCTGACATTGCCAGTAGAAGGAAGCAACTGATTTTTTTAGACTCCGTAGAGAGCAAAGATTAGCATTGCAGGTGGTGGGACAGGTCTCTATTACAGAGAGCGGAGCTGTGGGAGGGGCTCAGCAGGCCCCACCCATTACAGGCTGCCCGCAGAAAACTACAGGAGGGGGCGGAGACAAGGAGAGGGAGCAGCAGTGAGTGGTAAACGTTGCTTGAGTCTTTTAATAAAAAGATTAGCAGCAGTGAGTGGTCTTTATTACAGAAGAGGGCGGAGACAAGACCAGTCACCCGTACACAAAAAAAGAGAGCAGCAGTGAGTGGTCCTTATTAAAGGAGGGGGCGGAGACAAGACCAGTCACCCTGCACAAGAGGAGAGAGAGCAACAGTGAGCTGTCTTTATTACAGAAGGGGGCAGAGACAAGAACAGTCACCCTGCACCAGGAGAGAGAGCAGAGCAGCAGTGACGGGTCTTTATTACAGGAGGGGCCGGAGACAAGACCAGTCCCCCTGCACAAGAGGAGAGAGAGCAACAGTGAGCTGTCTTTATTCCAGGAGGGGGCGGAGGCAAGACCAGTCACCCTGCACAAGGAGAGAGAGAGCAGCAGTAAACGGTCTTTATTACAGGAGGGGGCGGAGGCAAGACCAGTCACCCTGCACAAGGGGAGAGCAGCAGTGAGCTGTCTTTATTACAGGAGGGGGCGGAGGCAAGACCACTCACCCTGCACAAGGAGAGCGAGCTGCAGTGAGCGGTCTTTATTACAGGAATCTCCAAGTCTCACACCGTATTACTGCACGCATCTCTCTCTTGTAGTTATGAGACAATATTTGCTTCTCCTGGAGTTCTCCTTTAATCTTACAGGCTGTAAGGCCAACTAAGGTCTGGTTATCAGGAATGACAAAACATCGAATGACCCCGAATCACCTGGAAAGCTTCCAGCAGAAATCTGTTCCATGAGGCAATAAAGATTCCAGTCTTCTGTCCTCTACATTGTATGAATGATTCCTTCCATTAGAAATGTGCTCAGAGCTCCAGAGACCTCTTCTGATTTAGAGGCAGAGAAATGACATGTGGAGGAAGCTGCACTCCTCAGTGTGATGGGACTCTATAGATTCCAGATTCGTGATTCGGATCACTCGGGTGCCATGCTGACCAATCATTCATCTGCACTGACAACAGTCCCCGCCCCCGGAATTAAAGTAGTATTAAACACTCAAACTTTTTTTCAATAATGAATCCAGACCAAACAAATATACATCACCCAGCAAAGTATTTATTTACATTTTTGCCCAAGCACTTGCTGCCATCATGTTGCTGAACAGCTCCAACTCTCTTCGGCTTCCCCGAACTTCCTGTCCAGCACACGATCAGTCTCAGGCAGCTGTTCATCTACTAGCTTGGAGAAGAGAAAAGGAAGGAAGAGCAGTGGAGTGTCTTGCCCTGCTGTGCCTGTGTGTTTGTGGACACACCAGCTTACTAGCACACACAAGGGTGGCTCCATAGGACCCTGCCAGTGAAAGGAGTCACCCTAAAACAGGATATCAGTGTTCAGGGGACCAGCTGATTCTGCAGGAAGCTAAGGAGCAACCTCCATTGTAAGTGATTTTCATCAGCATTTGAAATAGCGTAAAAACCTTTTGACTTGAATATCAGCCTAGGCAAACCAAAAAACTACCCTTGCAGCCGGTCTTTTCACACATCCACTTTGTGTGCATCAAATGCCCTTTGCAAGCCGGAAAGTTGCCTTGTAAAAGCAGTAACATCATCACTGTGCTGTACATAGGCTGTGCAGGGGCAGAGCTGTGGGAGGGGCCCAACATGCCCCACCCTCTACATGAGGGGGCAGAGACAAGACAGTCACATTGCACTAGGAGATAGAACAGCAGTGAGCGGTCTTTATTACAGGAGAGGGCAGAGGAAAGCAATAGCTGGGGAAAGCAAGCTGGGGAGGAAAGCAATAGATGACGCTGGACATCCTCCAGCCAGCAAATGAGTCGGGCTCTATGTGACTCGCTGGAGCTTCTAATGCAGATTATGAGAAGCTCTCAGTGTGCAGTGAAATCAGTGTACAACTGTGCAAGACTGAAGAGTTCAGCTGAAAAACTGGGGGGGCCCCGAGGAGGAGGGGGGCCGTCACCTCCACAAAGACCCCCCTTAATAGCAGTCTATCTCCTTCTGGAACGGTTGACCGACAACCTCAAAAAGAGAAGATATAAAAGCTCAAATCCATCCCTGAGATCCAGACTTCATTTCCGGAGGGAACGAGGATTTAGGGATATGGGCCCCCCCAACCCCTTCCTTCACCCCCCCCTCGGGCCCCCCCCCCCCTCCTCATTTCTCAGTGCCTAGTGTTACAATGGAGCCCCGGCTGTCTCCTGCATGTCTAATCCCCTCACAGTGCAAGGACTCAGCCTGGAATGTGCAGAGGGCAGACGAGGAACAGGAAGAGGAGAGAGCGGAGAGGAGGGAGACCTGAAAACCACACATGGCAGGGGAGGAAGAAAAGGATTAGGTGACAATATGTGAGAGCCCCGGGATCAGCGCTCCCTGAAAGGAAGGCAGTCTGGGTTCATGGACAGACTCTGTGCGGCATGCAGTTGCCTGTCATTGAATGCAATGCACATGGAGAAGGGTGCAGTATATCTGCTTTATGTGCACCCTCTAGTCAAAGTGAGCATTTAACCCTTGCAGTGCAAGGAGGTCCAGGACCTGGCTATGGTGTCTAGCAGGGGTACCTACATCACAAGAACTGCACATCCTCTGGCAGATAAAACAATGCAAATCTGTTACAATTGCATATTTAGCCGCATGGAATTCCGCTCTAAGCAATCAACGGTTGCTTCGCTATTCCCAATTACGGCACGCGGGGCTCCGCTGGTTGCAGATAGCAAGCGGACACGAAAATGGGGACCAGACATGATCGGGAGACGTGCGCTCATACGGACACCATTGCACACATGTTGAAGACATCTGTGCGCGCCGCTCTTCCCATTCATACACATGGCGGAGGTGGTCTTCGCCTGCAGCCCCCTTCCCACACATACTTTGGATGGCTGTGCGGAGGGCAGGCAACGTGAACATTTTTCTCCCCCGTTTTATGAATGAGCTCAGCTATTCTTCCAAACTTGTAAAGCTGCATTTTCAGAAACCTCAAGGCGATCCTGTGACAGATGGGTTTTCTTGTTAAAGGGGGAAAACTCGGAGGAACAAAGAGGAAACCGAACATTCTCAATGAGAAGGAGCAGCCAGGAGCCCCATGCGGGATTTCTATTGCTGCTGATACATGTTCTGTACAAGAGACACAAAGATATGTATAGAATCCGACTCTGCACTGGAGGGTCAGCTGAAGAAATTCATACAACTGTCACTTCTTATTTTATCACATGATCAATTGCTCATCATCACATCCTAATACCATATAAAAGTATTGCACTGGAATCATTACTTCAAATGTAGTAATAAAAGTATATCTAGACCCAAGAACAATTAAAATATTTATATCTATAACTATATACATATGTTAGATATGTTATATATATATATATATATATATATATTTACTAGGGATGCACTGACACCAGTATTTTTTTTTGGGTACTTGACAATACCAGAAGTCCCATTAAGGAAGCCAGGCAGCGTGTAATTACTCACCATGTGGCTTCCTCATTAGCAGGGAAGCCGTCTCCATGCTTCTTGTCACTAGGTGCTGAGAAAGCATGGAGCCGGCTTTCTGGTCAATCAGGAAGCACGGGCGCCGTGTAATGACTCGCCACCCGGCTTCCCGATTAGCGGGGAAGCTGTCTCCATGCTCCCTCGTCACCAGGCTCCGCCCAGTTGTAATGATAGACAGATCAGTTTCCCCAAATGACCTTGGGACACTGAACTGTCATTAAACAACTGATGTCACAGCCGGCTCCGCCCAGTTGTTATTAATTGGCCGGGACCTGCTAGAAGACTCTAGCAGGTTCCAGCCAATAGGAAACAGTTGGGCAGAGCTATCTGTCACTGCTAGGTCCTCCAAATTGTTTTTTTTGCTTTTTTTAAAAATCTTTCTTTTTACATTTTACTATTAATTTACATTTTAAAAAAAAATTTCAACCTTTTTTTTTCTGACTATTTTCATTGATTTGCTATTCTGCTCGGTACCACAGAGGTACCGAGCAGAATAGCCGAGCCGGATGAAGCTCAGCGGCATTTGGCTATTCACGCACTCCCGTATGTGAATATGAGCTTCGGCTCAGCCGATGCAGATGTTGGATCGGCTGAGTCGAAGTCCATCTGCACTTCAACTCAGTCGAACATACAGAGCATGTTCGGCTGACTGAAGGCAGCCGATGTATGGCTGATTTCAGCCGATGTATGGCTGACATCAGCCGTACCGAGCCGGATTGAATAACAGAAGGTAGTTTGGCTCACTTCACTTCGACTGGGTTATTCACTAGGTCTTCGGCAGCTTTCTGAATAACCCCCTATGTGCGACCCTTTTGGTGATGTCAATGGCAGCATTTCAGGTCTACTATACCTTATTGGTTGACCATACCAGGTCGACTAAGGTCTATAAGGTTGACTAAAGTCTACCTGGTTGACTCAGGTCTACCAGGTTAACTAAGGTCTACAAGGTTGATTAAAGTCTACCAGGTTGACCAAAGCAGTGGCTTAGATAGTCTTCAACTTTCAAAAGATCTCTAGTTCGCAGGCCCGTACTAAAAGCAAACCAAGAAGTTCATGTCTTCAACCTTCTTCATAAATAGACCCCCTTATGTTTCATTAATTGCAGAGCCGAAGACCGATTATAGTGTTGTAACATTGTTCAGTCTTTACCACCTTGTGCGACTCACAAAGCCTTGCCTTCAAAATACGTTTGGAAACATATCCTCGACAATAATCCCAGCTCCATCTCCAGTAAAAGGCCCACGCTTGCTCCTGGATTTAATCAGGGAATTACAGGCAGGCCGGGGAGAACGGAGCTTAGAAAAGCTGTAACAGGTAACGTGTGCTCTATTATTCCCGTCTAATAAATGAATTGGAGCTGGTATGCGCGGGTCCTCTCTTTTGTATTTACAATCCCGCGCACACCTCGTGGAGTCGCTTTGGGCTTATGTGCCAGGAGCATAATCCTCTTGTGTTTGTTCTGAGACTTGCCGCCGCATACCAGCAGCCAGACACCAGCAAATAACAAGCAGATGTCCGAGGGGGCCCCGGATAATGAGCTGCACTCAACACACCTCTGCTGGTTGCACTTAAACTAATCTAAGTAACATAACAACTGCAGGTCAAATGTTGAAGGCTGGCTTTTTCTCTCTCTTTTTTTTTTCTTCTTTTGCACAACAGAGCTTTCTTTTTTAAACCAGTCTCCCTCTGCAAGCAGCAAAGGTCACGTTAAAAAAGGAAATGTCCATTTTAGGTCACGCTCAGAGGCCGCCAAACATGAATCAGCTCAATTTTACGGACCCGACAGTTGTTTATTTTTAAAGCACCATTACCAGGATGAAGGAAAGGGGTTCCAGAATTTGCCAAATTAGTATCATTTTGCCTGTCTCCGTTTTCATCAGTAAAAGTGCCCTAAACATGTCGAAGAGGACAGGCTGACATCCTGTCTGGGTTTAATAATCCCAATCTATGTATAATGGCCATCGGCGAAGAGCGCACTCTACCCAGTGAAGACGTGTACGCTCCATAAGTGCTGTCAGACGTTCTTTTGTTTCTTGTAAGACGTCCGCGGCCTGCTATTACTTTAATCAAATTACACTAATGATAAATGTTGGACTTAAGTGCCATTAGCGGCAATGTGCAGTTTTCCCATTGCTATCTCTTTTGATCTGTAAACTTGCCTTCTGCCGATAGTTATTGATTTGGCAAAGGCTCCACCCAAGCCCATGGAGATGATGGGTAAGGAAGTCATGTTAAGTGAAGATTGGGTCAACCATTTCAGCTTGGGTGGCCCAGTTTTTTAAAAGTATATGTGAAGTCCAAACTATTTTCATTAGTATGGAATGGTATCAATAAAATCCACAATCACTCTACGCTAATATAACGACTCCTAAATATCCCAAATTCAATAACCAAAGAAAAAAACATAATAAATAAAACAATGATACAAAGTGTCCTTGTTTAAATGTGTCAAATCAGCAGGATAAAGTGCTTCCCAATAGTGTAAACAGTCCAAAAGTACTTCTTATAAAAGTGCAATCCTTATATGAGATCCTCCAGAATCCCTTAATAAAAAAACTTTGGGCTCTTAGGAGCACTGCCCTCACTCCCCAGATTTCATGGACCAATAAATATTGGTTGGGTAGCGTTTATAAATAATTCTCAAAGTGTAGTCACTCCTCACGGATATCTCCTCTCCCCCGATCAATATTCAAATTCACAATAGTTTTCAGATAAATACCAGATTTCCCATATCAATCACATTTCATAAATATCTCCTCTCTTCCCATTGCCGACGGACAAGGCAGGGGGAAACAGAAACCAGCTTGTAGCATCACCGGCAACCCCGCTGGCGTGAGTACTCTTGCCAATAGATAGAGAGGAGATATTTATGAAATGTGATTGATATGGGAATCTGGCATTGATCTGAAAATTATTGTGAATTTGAATATTGATCGGAGGTGAGGAGTGACTACACTTTGATTTCAATTATTTATCAACGCTACCCAACCAATATTTATTGGTCCATGAAATCTGGTGAGTGAGGGCAGTGCTCAGAAAAGCCCAAAGTTTCTTTATTAACGAATTCTGGAAGATCTCATAAAAGGATTGCACTTTTATAAGAGGCACTTTTGGACTGTTTACACTATTGGGAAGCACTTCATCATGATGCTTTGAAACATTTAAACAAGGGCACTTTGTATCATTGTTTTATTTATTATCTTTTTTAATTTGTTTATTGAATTTGGAATATTTAGAGTAGTTATATTAGAAGAGAGTGATTGTGGATTTTATTGATATATGTGGTGCATTTTATACACCAGTACACCTGCTGCTTTATTAGGATAATTTAATTTAGGTGGGTAGGATTAAGTCTAGGAGCGCAGATATATTGAGGAAAGTATGGAATGGAAGACCAGTGTTGGGTTTTTTAGATTTCACAAAAAAAGAGGGATTAAGGATTTTAAGCAGTTCACAGCAGAACAAGTTTCCAATTGGAAGATTTCCACACACCTCTTGTGCTGTGTACAGCTAAAAATTGCTGGCTTTGGTATGGATGTAGACAGCAATAAAAACCTAAAAAAAAAAACAGAGGCGCTTAGCGCATTGGTAATACAGATCTACAAACAGTTATTCCAATCCAATAGCATAAGGCACATTGGCCCTGGATGGGCTTCTCTTGCCAGAGTGCTCCTAACTGGGATCCCTAGAGTGAACATACGAGAGATTGGGCAAGGAAGTCGCGTAATTAAAATGCATTTGAAGCCCAAATATATAGTATGGAATGGTAGACACCTGTTGGGTTTTTGAGATTTCTCAAAAGCAAAGGGATATCCTCTCAAAAGCAGTTCATAGCTGAACAAGATTGCCCTATGGAAGTTTTCAACACACTTCTTGCTATGGTTATATCTAAAAAAATAATAATTTTTCATCACACTGTACCGTGATCACCAGGACCAATAGAGTATAAACTCTTGGTATGGAGAAAGACAGCAATAAACCCCCGAAAAAGAAAACCTCCCAAAAAAATGCTTCATATACTGGTGATACAGAATTGCAAACAGACATTCCAATCCTATATCATAAGGCATATTACCATGCTGGGGCTGCTCTTGCCAAACAGGGTGCCCCTAACTGGGATCCCTAGAATGAACATACGAAATCTTGGGTAAGGTAGTCCTGTTGAGTGAATGTTGGGTCACATTTCAGCTTGGGATGCCCAGTCATTATGTATTTGAAGCCCAAACTTTTTTTTTTTTTTTAGAGATTTCTCAAAAGCAAGGGGATAAGCAGTTCACAGCACAACAAGTTTACCATTTGGAAGATTTCCACACACCTCTTGTTCTGGTTACAGCCAAAACATTTTGGATTTCTTATTATATTCTGTACAATTGGCAACGGTCACCAGGTCCAGGTTGAATCTCCTTGGTATGGATGTAGACAGAAATAAAACCTAAAAGGGTCCTAGAGAGGCGCTTGGTACAATAGTCAATCCAGTCCAATATTGTAAGGCACATTGGCCCAGGTGGGACTGCTCTTGCCAAACAGGGTGCCCCTAACTGGGATACCTAGAGTGAACCTATGAGTTTGAATTAAGAGCACCAGCATCAGGTGATTGAATATAACAACCAACATGTTTTGGGTCCAAACAATCTCCCTTCATCAGGGTTAAAATTAGTGTGGATACCCAAGTGTCTAATATCAATTCGGCAAAATGCTGCCAAATTTATGTCGGACACTTTGTTATCCTCATTCATTTTATATCAATTTAATCAACTCATTTGGCTATTTTGAGTACTTTTAAGTATACATTTAACATCCAAGCCCTGATGAATGGGTATTTTTCAGACCCCTGGAACGTATTGGCTGTTATATTGATTCATTTGACGACAGTTAATGTTTTTTTAGACTAATTTTGGGCTGCTGCACTGTATGCAACTTCTTACTTCTTAACAGGGGTTTTACTCCCTAGCAGCACATGCTTACCTTTTCTTTTACTTTTATAAGGCAATAACAGGGGTTGGAAGGGCATTTGGCGCACACAAAGTGTATTTATATCCTTTGTGGCTATTGAGGTGTATACTGCATATTTCAATGAGCGTTTTTGTGCCCAGTATGGTAATAAAATTAAACTTGTAGATATAGTGTATTTATGGCACATTGGGTATTCATGACACTGATGGTGCACAGGACTACAGGCCACTTTCCCACCGCCTGGGACTGTACACAGCAAAAATCAATTAAACCGTAAAGCGAGCTCAACACGTGGTTGTGAATCTGTGCACCGCAGTTGGCACAAATTGTACTGAAAGGAATTATATAGTCTTAATTGTTACCTATGTGAAAAAATGTGCCCATTCCACAGAGGAGGCAGACAGGATCAAAGGGAAGTCTTGAATTTGTGGGGGAAAAATGTGCTTGTAAAACCAAACTCTTCGCTCGGTCCGGGAGATGACAAAACAGGCGAGTGTGCAGAAGTTTAAAATATGTGTGACAGCTGCAAGGAGCCACCAACTCTGGATGTGCCTTCAAACCAAAACCTGGCCAGACCCGGAACTTGGCTCATTCCTCAATCAGCAGTGTATGGCTGAAGTCTATGGAATGCTGAATAATGTCATATGACACATCATCTGTATTTCCATTGAGCTCCGTGCATAGAACAAAGCTAGCAAATACACCTTTTCTCACTTGAGTGAATTGCTTGATCTTGGTCACTGATGAGATCATTGCATCTTAAAGCATATTTAACCCCCCAAAAAAATTTCATATATATTGCAGCTTAAAAATCTTGATATGAAGGTGTTGCATTCGTTTCTCTGGCTCTTTCCAGCCACAGTGTCCCAGGTTGCTAAAACCTCTTAGCAACCTGTGATGCTCTGGCCAGCATCCCGCCCTGCCCCCGGCAACCGATGATGTAGCTGGTTGCCAGGAGCTGAGCAGGAGGCTCTGTCTGGCATCCCGCCCTGAGCAGGAGGCTCTGTCTGGCATCTGGCAACCAGTGAACTGGGTGGAATACCAGACAGAACCGGAGCCAGGGGCAATGTGCACCACTAGCCCATCTGTAATGTGCACCACCAGCACCCCCCTTCACCCATCCATTACCCCCCCACTGGTAACGTGTACCACCAACAACCTCCCAGCTTCAGGCAGCAAAAACTCTAGGGACATCCCTGAAGAAGAATGTAAAGTTACTGTAGCTCAGGCAGAGAGCACAGGAAGTTATCAGATCACAAAATTTTCAACAAAATCAACAGGTATCATACATGTCATTGGTTGCTAGGATACAGGATGGCAAATCCTGATGCCGTAGGGCTGACAGCATCTTAGCAACCGATTTCACTGTACGGGCCACACAGCATTATTGGTTGCTAAGATGCTGGCGGCTCCACCATGTCATTGGTTGTTATGGTGCACCTGTCTGCAATCTAGCAACCACTGACACTGTGCAGCCCAGCCGCTAGAGTTCTAGCAACAAATTACACTGTGCAGGTAGCACAACAGCATTGGTTGCTAGGATACAGGAGGTCCCACAGCACCATTGGTTGTTATGGTGCATTACTCTGCGTTCTAGCACACAATGATGCTGTGCAGCCTAACTGCTAGAGTCCTAGCAATCAATGGCGCTGTGCAGGTCACATAGTGTCCTTGGTTGCTAGGACTCTTGCGGCTATCATTGAATGTTATTGTGTGCCTGCCTGCAACCTAACAAGCAATGATACAGACACAGACACTTTTGGGTTTGGTTTGCATAGACTTTGGCTGAATGCGGGTTTCTGGCTGGGTTCACCAATACTCAATAGAACCGAACCCAGGCATGTTTAGCTCATCACTAGTCCTTAGGAATGATCTTGTAGTGTCTATGGCAGAGGTGGGCAACTCCAGCCCTCCAGCTGTGCTTTCCCTACACATCCCAACATGCCTCTACCTCTGGGAGTCATGCCTGTTGCTGTCAGTCTTGCAATGCCTCAAGGGACTTATAGTTCCACAACAGCTGGAGGGCCGGAGTTGCCCACTCCTGGTCTATGGCCAACTTTAGTCTGGTCAGCAAATGTAAATAAGAGAGGGTGGTTCTTTAAGGCTTATACCTAGGCTGTGATGGAGAGCAAACCAAACCAGTAACTATATGACTGGTTTAGTTATGTATTTGTTAAGAAACCCTTTTTTTTTTTTTTACATAGCACCTCATTCATTATACTAGTTTCATGTTATCTCCTGCACAGCAGGGCTCTAAGCGAGAAAGGATGGGCTGTAATCCAGCGATGCTCTGATCAGTCTATCAATGGAAGCTTGCCAACAGGAAGCAGTGATGAGCTGACCATGCCTTCACTATCCATCTACAGGTTGGGGGCGGGTCCTTGACTTGTCTGTTATGCTATAACTGCACTGCAGAACAGTAAGGTCAAGGACCTGGCTGCTTGGTAAGCTTTTCTGACTGAGTAACATTATTCCAGATAACATCCACAGGTCACATTGATGCATTTCGGTTGTAATTGTAACCATTTGCCTGGAGTTCATCTTGAATTTTTATTTGCATGACATTTGGAAATCCCCTGCAACATAAGACTAACAAATCAAAATAATTTTTAAAGCTACTTTTGGCTTAAAAGGGCATTTTTTTGTAACCTAAAATGTTGGTTTAATTTAAATCCCTGAAAAGGAAAACCATTAAGAAACTATTTCAGTGCCTTTGAAAGACACAACTGCACACACATAACTGTGTTTACGATGAATGCGGCATCCAAGGTGCTTCCTCCGGGTTGGATTTGGCGTCATCAAAGTAAACCTGCCGAGTATTCCTCGTTCTTCATGTTCGGTCTTGACTCCATTCATATCAGTTATCCAATATTTACATAAAATTTGAGTTGCGTATTGTTCTGCAGTATACAGTATCACTCGTCCTTTGCCGTCTCCTTTTTTTCTTACCACACAATATTCTTCTTACAGAACAGGACGCTAACCTTCAGAATTTGAATGAATGCAAATATGACAAGGGGAAGGGTTCCAGATAGCCCCCTCTGTATGCAAATATGAACGCTCTCTGTATAAAGGAGCAAGACGTGCATGGGCTATGATCTCTGAATGACTTCAGTCATGTCTTTACAAGATTTCCCTTCATGGACAACAAAAGAAGTTGCAATCTGGCTCTGGTCAGACGCAATATGCAAATTTCATATCCTGAAGAATTCAAAGGAAGGAAAGTTAAAGTGTATGTAAGCCCTAACAATGAACTTCTCTAATTTGTTCCCTTTTGTCCTTTAAAGGCATATTCCACTTTTTGCAAAAATAAAAATAATAATAATTAATTCAGCCATATTGCAAACATATAATAATCATTAATTCAGCCATATTGCAAAAATATAATAATAATAATAAAAGCAACAATGTGCATTTATGAATTATATGCATTAGAGCCTGCAAAGCATTGCAACCACCATCAATAGATGGAGGGTGCAAGAGGCACAGGCTCCTGCAGACTGTTCCTCCAGCCCCAGGTCTATATGGCAATGTGAACTTTCAGATATGAAGCTGGAGGAAGTTATCAATGAACTACAAGCACGGATCCCAACCTGAAATAAGTCATTTCAGCGAGGTGCCCAGTGGCGTAACAATCACCATAGCGACCCAGGCGGCCGCTATGGGTCGCTATGACATGTGGGGGTGCTGGCTGTCACAGACACAGCTCAGCAGCGGCCACGGCGCATATTCCCTCATAGCCGCTGCGGAGCTGTGTCAGTGACAGCCAGCCGCTGCGGCAGATGAGGGCGGTGTTCGGAATGGAGGAGACTCTTACATCACTGGCCAGCGACCTAAGAGCAGGTGGGACCAGTGATGTAAGAGAAGGCGGGGCCCGTCGATAGCAGAGGATGCGGGGCCCGGGGACGGAACAGGATTCGGGGCCCGGCGACCACAGAGGCGCTGACAGGTAAGAGATCTCAGACACCATAGAGAGTATATGGCGGGCTCTGCAGGGTCACTCTCCGCTGGGGCTCTGCAGGTGGCATGACTAGCAATCACGGGGCCCCATACAAAATTTTGCTATGGGGCCCTGTGATTTCTAGTTACGTGCCCTTCTTATTTCAGGGAGGTGCACTCTGTCAACCCCCCTACCCTCCTCTCCCCAAGGAAGAGAGCACCACCCTGAAATGATGTCAGATAGCAAAGGATCTAATGCTTCCTTTGTTATCTGCTGGTTTTTTTAGTGCTGCAGTCAAAACAAAAAAAAAAAAAATGGCATAGGAACTAATAGCTAGATTGCTATTGGCTATTTCAGCCACTCAGGGAACACAATGTTTCAATGAGCTGGCCACCTCCTAGACTTGCATTGTGATAGGGAGCAGTAAAGCACAACCGTGGTGGAGCACTGCAAAGTAGGAAGCAGCACCTGCATATGTAATGAGAAAAACATGGCTGCACCCACATTCATATATTTTTAAATTATACTGAACATTTGTATCAAGCTAATCTCTAACATTATTATCTAAAAAATTAAAAAAACCCTCTGAAAATACTTTGTATTTCTTTTGTTTTTTTACATTACCTGTGTAAATGGATGCCGGGGTGCAGTGGACCTTACCACACTACTGAGATTGATCATGTGATCATAGCAAACATCAGCACCTCCCACTTTGCACTCATTTTGAAAGTACGGTGTTCTATCAAAGTTTGTGACTGTGTTAGAATGTGTGACCGGTTACGTGGTCACACATTTTAACGTAATCACGCCCACTTTTTCAACGGTGGAATATGTGACCGGCAAAAGGTGAAGAATTCAAGCTATTCCAGGGCAGATCGGGATCGCGGATCGTATGTGCAGGAGAACCGATCTGCCCTGGAACAGCTGATCGGTCCTGAAATGTGACTTCTGGAACAGCTGAGAAAGCGTGGGAATTCCTCTACTTTTGCCGGTCACATATTCCCTCGCCAAAAAAGTGGGCGTGATTACGTTAAAATGTGTGACCATGTGACCGGTCACACATTCCAACCCAGTCACAATCTTTGATAGAACACCGGGGCAGGTTTACTATAATGATCTTCAGCACACAGAAGCATGTTACGATGATGTAATGTAGTTTTCTATAATCCTTCTCTATATATATATATAGCTGCCTCCAGGGGGGTATTTTTCTCAGCGAAGTAAATCCAAGTCAATATAGACCCATGAGTCACAATGCTTCAGTAGGAAAGACAGAAAAATATCGCCTTCTGTCTTATTAATTTAAACAGTTCCTGACAGTCATTTTGGAGTCACCACCTCTGAAAAGCCGAGCACTCGGTCATGGACCGAGAGCCCAACAGCTGCAGGAGAGAGGAGGGGACCCGGCGGCATACCTTATCCCGCCGGATGAACGTCCCCTCCTCTCTCTACCGGCATCTATCACCGAGATGGCCGCCGGCAGTTAAGTGTGCATGACGTCATTACGCCCGTACGTGATAAGGTCACGCGCGTGCGTAATGACGTCCCAGTGGGTGACACTAGGGTTGCCACCTGTCCAGGATTCACCCGGACAGTTCGGGTTTTCAGTTCTGTGTCCAGGTTTCATGGCAGAAGAAACCCGGACACAAGATGTTAGGCAGACAGGGGTAACCAAAATTAAAATAGAGGCTACTGACCCCCCACTGAAAATAGTCACAACTGTGATATTTATATATGAATCGGCGGAGCTATTTACATATGAATAAACTACGACTTCTTCTCCATAAAACTGTCCGTGCGTCGCTAGAGTGTGTTCGGGTTTCACTTGAAGAAAAGGTGGCAACCTTAGGTGACACCCATCCTGGGGACGCCTCTGATTGACAGTGTCAGCCTGCCGTTGATTTGTACAGACTTCCTGTCCACAGCTGAATCTAAACATCTGCCATACCCGTTGCAGAAATACGCTAATCTGGGTGGTGTACGGTCATGTGAATGAGCCCCAACACTGCTAAGAGTGGTCAGGCCGGAAAAACTACTAAGAAGGAGGAAGTGATTTTCCTTTTTCTTCCTGGGAAAACCATGAGCATTGTAGTGAACTCTATGGCTGAGCATTTTAGAATGAAAACAAACTAAAAGTTAATATATTCTGAAAAGGTCTAATCGCTTCCAGCCGAGACTTGCCAACGCCACTTACTGTAGAATAAAGATGAAGCGGTAATTAGAGCTAATTGCAATGATATGCCCAATCTCGGAACAATGCTTTGCACTTCATCTGCTGATATGCATCATCACCATTATTGTTCCAAACGGATTTGCAGGGCGGTTCTGGTCTGACATGTTAAACGCTCAGCAAAGAACTTCCCTTCTCCTTCCAGGAATGCGCAGTGCAGAACATGTCAGCCTGAGCCGCTACAAGTGACAAGGCGATAACACAGCCACCGTTGTCAAGCCCTTATCCAGTTGGCAGTGTTAACAAGCTGTGATGAACAGTAGCCAGCTAATGTAAAAAAAAAAAAAAGACAAAGAGCAAAGCGCAAGATGTCAAAATCGATTCCAAAAAAGCAGAAACAGGCCTTAATTATTCTGACAGTTTTAAAGCTGAATTCCAGGTAAACAACCAAATGTGTATATATATATATATATATATATTGTGAGAATTAGCTTCAAATAGTAGAGCATTAAAGATGCATCCACTCGCTGAAATCTTCATTTAAGGGCTTCCTTGCCCACTTTAATTAAATGAAAGTTCTCAAAAATAATGCAATTACCCTCGCATGGGTTCTTTAGCATCCCTTGGCAACACATGCACATCCGGCCTCCTGGCTTTGCATTTGCAGCACCGCTGCTCCGGCCTCAGGCCACTGTTTGTTCCTCCAGACAATCTCAGTCTTGTGCTATCCCGCACACTTGTTTTTGCAACCCGCAGCACCCTGCTGCACTGGACTCCACTCTGACTCCTGGGTGGAGTTTTCCAGCCTCCCAGGTGGAGCCATGAACCCTTCCCAACACCTTTATTTTAAAGGCTGCACACACCTGTGCCATCAGCAGGTGCTGGACACTATCAAACTATGGACTCAGACATGGAGATTACACAGTGGCATTGCCACGCACTACCACGCACTGCCACAATATATACCGATCAGACATAACATTCTGATCACTGAGAGGTGAAGTGAATAACATTGATTATCTCGTTACAATGGCACCTGGAAGTTGGTGGGATATATTAGGCAGCAAGTGAAAATTTCGTCCCTGAAGTTAATGTGTTGGAAGTAGAAAATATAGGCAAAGCATAAGGATTTGAGCGACTGGGTGTGTGTCGCTTACCTGGGGAGGAGATGGCATCAGGATGCACTATGGGCAGAAGACAAGCCGGCAGAGGCAGTGTAATACTTTGGGCAATATTCTGCTGGGAAACCTTGGGTCCTGCCATTCATGTGGATGTTACTTTGACAGGTACCACCGACCTAAACATTGTTACTGACCAAGTACACCCCTTCATGGAAACGCTATTCCCTGATGGCAGTGGCCTCTTTCAGCAGGATAATGCGCCCTGCCACACTGCAAAAATGTTCAAGAATGGTTTGAGGAACTGTGACGACATGGTGATCAGTTTACAAGTTAAATGTGTATTGGTGTTGAGTTATGTTTGAGTGTGTTATGCTGTGTGACCTGGTTATGGAAAGACTATCAGCACCATCCCTCGTTATCTCCCATTGTTCTCTGTGGGAGCTCAGAACAATGACATTCTGGCCAGGCTCCTGCTATGGCTGTCTGGAGTTCGTTAGCAGGTGGACACCTGTGGTGTTGAGCAGACCGATTGTCTGGGAGGGGAGGGTGGATGTGATGGGATTATATTCTGATTTCATCACTTGCTGTATATAAGTTTGTGCAGTTGCTCAATAAAGGAGTTTGTTTCACCTACACTCAAGCCTTGGCTAGTGACTGGGGAAACTGGGAGCTACAGATCAGCGGGTTCCAATATCTCCTCAGCAAGGAAGAAGACATCGGCGGACATACTCATCCTGAGTACGGGTGTCCGTCACAGGAAGACAACAACGAGTTTGAGGTGTTGACTTTGCCTTCGAATTCTACAGATCTCAATCCCATCGAGCATCTGTGGGATGTGCTGGAAAAAGAAAAAAATGGAGGCCTCACTTCACATCTTACAGGACTTAAAGGATCTGCTACTGACGGCTTGAAGCCAGATACCACAGCATACCTTCAGAGGTTTAATGGAATCCATGCCTTGATGGGTCAGGGCTGTTTTGGCAAAAACCTCATCATCAACCAACATTAGTACCTGACCTCACAAATGCTGTTTTGTCTGAATGGACACAAATTCCTAAAGATAGGCTCCAAAATCTTGTGGAAAGCCTTCCCAGAAGAGTACAGGCTGTTATCGCCATGAAGGGAGGGCCATAGTTTTGGAATGGGATGTCCAAAAAGTTCATATAGGTGTGAGGGAACAGTGTCCACAAACCTTTGGCTACATAGTGTGTAGTCACTGAACACGTTATACTTTGTAAAGATAAGACAACCATATTCTACAAACACAGTTGCTAACATAAATGCATTTCAGGGTAGAGGTCAGCCAGAAATACAGGAATGGTTTAGCTGGCATATGTCTGCACGTACCTGTGTGTTCAGGTCTACTGAGGGTGTTTGTTTATGTGAAAGGAGCGGGAAGGAGGGAAGACAACTCCAGGCATGACTTACCTCGGGGTAAACAACAGCGATAGGAAACAAACCTGTCCGATCACTATTTCCGAGATTTGTCAGCTGGGGATGTCTACCACTGCTTTTGCCGTCCATAGGCAAGAGACCCTGCACCCCATCTGGGCACAATCATACAGATTGGTCAACTGTTATCTCGTGTCTTTGACCAGTTTAAGAGATTGGCGCACAAAATACGGGCTGTATAGGTTAATCCTAAAGCCGCAGTGGAAGCAGGCACATCCGTGGGAAAGTAATAAGGAGGTATAATTATCAGTAAAAACAGCTCAGGTTGTGCCAGGAAGGGTGTGAGATTCTCAACGGGAGGGAAGGAGACTTTACATTCCAGTACCTGAGCAAACAGGTTGACATAAAAGGGGGAAATGTCAGTTTAGTCAATAAGCTTTATAAGCATCAAAACAAATGAGATTACATAAGAATTTCAGCAGATTCACGGAGATGGGAAGCTCGTACTTGTGTGAACGTGATTACATATATGGTCCAGATACAAGGCTTGGTATAAAGTGCGATTTTTATGTGCCAGCTCTTAGTCCATATACCAACACTGCTGTGTAAGGAGAAAGTATAGTGTTTCTAGTGAACACATATTTTGTGTTAGCATTGTATATCCGGAACCAAAACTTTTTGTAAAAAATATTGAATAGAGTAGGAAATGGTTAGATTTCCCTTCACTTGATGTCCCAGAGACACAACGGGCAGTTAGAGCAACTTACATACATCAGAGTCACCTCATTTTAATGCTGAGTTCCCCTTTACATCAAGAGCCAACCTTCCTATTAGGAGCCTTTCACACTAGAAGCCCCTTTTCAGATTAGAGTCCCCCTCTTTCACATCAGAACTCCCCCCCCCCCCCCAGAACATTTCAAGGCACCCCTGAGGAAGCCAGAATGCACTCTAGGGTGCTACGGAACCTTGGTTGAGAAAGGCCGGTGTAGACACCCAAAAGCCCTGAGACTGATACTTTGCGCTGCCATCTTAGATATGATGTCAGCAGCCCCAGCAGACTCAAGAGACACTCTTTAGAAGTGGTTCTCAACCTGTGTAACCTCAGGACCCATATTTGTCCTTGGTCATTAAGTCGCGACCCAAGTCGCACTGCAATGAAACACGCAGCATTAGGGTACCGCACATTCCGGTGCAGGCGTAAGAACTCTGGGACGTGCGTTTGGGATGCCATTCAAATGAATGGCAACACAACACACCTCCCACACAAGAATGCACGGTAGGTGCGATTGCGCGGTACAGTGCGTTAATTGAACGGGCCCTCAACAACACTGACACAATCACAGACATTCTCACACACACATACACACTCCAAAAAAATGTTTAATGTCATTTTTTGTAAGGTCCACCCAATCTCCCTACCTTCCAAGAACTGGAGTGGATCCCCAGCCTGGGGTCCAGTGAATTTCTGGTACAGTTACCTTGCACGCCCTGTAGAGGTGTCGGGAGCCAGAATGTGATGTCACTCCAATCCAGGCACCTCTATAGGACACGTAATGGAGCTGTAAGTAATGCATGTGTGGATGGAGCTCCCTCACGGCCATAGCTCCATCCCATCTCATCTCAAGCTGACACTAGGAGCTGGGCAGCATATTTTGAATCACAACATAGCGCGAGATCTGAAGTGGTGCGCTAGGGGGAGGCAGAGGAGCCTCTCACCTAGAAAAGTGGAAGGAATGTGGCGACCCACTGAAAACAGGAGACTCTCATAGTTTAGAGTTAGGACCGCACTATATAGAGGTGCCCTGGTGCGGCTGTGCGGCTTTCACATTTTCTGCAGAAGACGTGTATCTAAACCTCTGTTTTTAACCTTAGCGGTGAGACAAGTTTTTTTGCATGCTGGCTGGTGAGTGTGCTGGGAAACCTTTTGCTACCACTGAAAACAGGGTCGCAACCCACTTTTAGGTCACGACCCATCGGTTGAGAACCAAGGCTCTATAGCATTCCCCTTTGCTTCTACCCCGGCAGCTACAAGGTTATATAGAAAGGTAAAGGGATGGGTGGAGGAGCTGGGGCAGCACCACAGGAATTAGACACTTCCAGAAGAGAAGAGGGCTATGCCGTGCCAGGAGAAGGCTGTTCTAGAAAATTGCTGGAGTAGTCAGATTTTTTAGCAAATTCAAAGTGACTTTTCAAGTGAGTAAACAGTAGTTTATGGAAAGGGAAAACACTGCAAGCATTTAAAATACTTGATTTATCAAGCTGTGACCCAAATTTTTTCAAAGTTGGTGGCAGGGTCTCTTGAAAGTATAAAGTCACATAAGTACTTCTTTATGTATGTACCTATGAGTGTCTTAGAAGGCCATAGATGTCCAGCTCTCCTTTCTCTAGTGGGATCCGGTAAATGGAAGGAAGAACGCGCTATATCCTCTTCACATTTCATATTTCCGTTCAGAGTTATTATGCTCCTATTTTCCTCTTTTTTGGGCCAATGCACATTGACAGAGGACGATCTCCAGCCTTTTCCCGTGTTTGTAAATGAGCCCCATTATAAAGCCAGTGACCTCTGCTGACCTGTTTAAGCCATGTACAGTAGATGTATTTAGAAATCTGCCTTATCTGTTTTATTGTGGCAAACAACACGGGATCCGGATACTGAGCTGGATTAGACTCTCGGAGGTGGCTCTGGCAACTTCCGAATTCTTCTCGGCACCGTTCTGCAAACACGTCTCTAATTAACACGAGATTTAACAGATTTCACCACTTCCTTTTAACACAAACACTTCTGTTTCGTAGGTGACGGATCCATTTGTATCCTATAATAGTGGAGTGCAGTATTCGTAAGCTGGGTATTAGGAAGAGCTAAATACAAATGTGTGTGTTGTGTGAAGTCCTTGTTGAAGCTGGCAGTCCTCACCTACAATTCCTGAGACCGTATAGGTGCTTGGCAGAGTTTTGTGACAGATCCGTATCTAATCCAGCATTCCTTAACCTTTTTGCAGTACCAACACCCTTTAAAAGCATGCAAAATCTCAAGGCACCACAGTCCTAAATGTAAAAATGACATGAGTATGGTGCTGCAATGCATTCCCGCTGGAGGGAGCCATTCAGAATGGCAACACAACACACCAGTGCACCTCCCCCCATGCAAGGTGCTGGGTGTCATCCTTGACTCGGACCTCACCTTTCTACCCCACGTACAATCACTATGCAAATCCTGCCGCCTTCACCTTCGCAACATCTCCAAACTACGCCCCTTCCTCACCAATGAAACCTCAAAACTACTCATCCACTCACTTGTTATCTCTCGTCTTGACTATTGCAACTCCCTCCTCATTGGCCTTCCACTACACAGGCTATCACCTCTACACTCATCCGCCTAACCAACCGCTCAGTGTCTGCAACCCCCCTCTGCCAATCCCTGCACTGGCTTCCAATAGACCAAAGGATAAAATTCAAAATATTAACAATGACTTACAAAGCCATCCACAACTCTGCCCAGGGATATATCTCAAACCTGGTCTCAAAGTATCACCCTAACCGTCACCTCCGCTCCTCAAAAGACCTTCTGCTTTCCAGATCCCTGGTCAACTCCTCCCATGCTCGCCTTCAGGACTTCACTAGAGCCTCTCCCATCCTATAGAACTCTCTAACCCAACCAGTCCGTCTATCTCCCACTCTGACTGCCCTTAGGCGATCCCTTAAGACTCATCTCTTCAACCGCTCAACCATCACATTCTCAGACAATTCATGCCCACACAGCTACCTCCTCATGTATCACTTGCCCCTCCCTTTTAGATTGTAAGCCCTCAGGGGCAGGGCCTTACTTAACATTTTGTCTTGAATTGTATTGTGATTGTAATGTCTTCCTTATATTGTAAAGCGCTGTGCAAACTGTTGGCGCTATATAAATCCTTTATAATAATAATAATAATAGTGTGCTGTGCCATAGCTTGCACTAAATGCATGAATCCCCTACATATGGTGCAATGCAGTTGTTTAATTGGTGCCTTCATCGGGCCTTATTCACACGGGCATGCCATTCAATGCATTGGTAGGACTTTTCTAAAGACATATAAATGTATGTATTGCTTTAAATGGTATAATGTGCAATGTGCATGTGACCCCAGGAAGTAGATGCAGATCCTTAATACTTCCAGTTGGGCGCTATGTTTATGCATATAACATGGAATAATATCTGATACTAAGTCTGCTTTAACAAGTAGATGTCTCTGATATACAGACATGTTGCGGATCATTTTATGAGGTACGAAAAAACTATACATATTAGATTCAGGCATTGAAACACATATAGTGAAACCAGTTTTAGGGGGACACCAATGATCCTCCTGGTCTGTTTTCGGTCATTGGGAGGAAGCTGGAGATCCCAGGCAGGACATATAAACTCCATTACTTTACTGCCTGTCCATCTAGAGCAAACACCGGCGCCGCATTGGAGATATATGTCTCGGTTCACAGCTGTAACTGAATGAACTCGTTTTCCAACCATAAGAGTCACTTTACTGCCATAAATCTTTCTTCCTTCCTTCCTTTATAATTAAAGAACTTTCAAAAATGTCAAATATGTCACGAAATAATATCACATGCTTGCAGAGCTTGTAAACTGCACCCTCATTCATAAAAAAAATACTGTATACAGCCAGATTTTAAGAGGAAAGAGATAAGGTTTGTTCCAGTACAGCTTTCAGAGGTATCTAATGAGATAAAGTGTTGACCGACCATAGGGAATAATAGGATTTCCATTATACAAGTTATTGATCCTGAAAATAAAGAAGCTTTTTAAATATGTAACATTTAAACTGAAACTGAAAACGTTTGTTTTTTGGAAGGTTTTTATTGTTGTCTATGTCCAGGGGCGTAACTAGAAATCACAGGGCCCCATAGCAAAATGTTGTATGGGGCCCTGTGATTTCTAGTTATACCCCTTGCAGAGCCCACTCGAGATCCCACCTGAGGGTGACTCTGCAGAGCCCACCATAGACTCTCTATTGTGGGCTCTGCGGGATCACCCTCAGGTGGGCTGCTCGCACTCCTTACCTCCTCCGTCGCCGGGCCCGCCTCCTTCTTCGTCACAGAGGCCGCCTCCTCCCCTGCTGCCGAGCACGGGCCCGCCTCCTCCTCCACTGCCGGTGACGTCAGAGGCTCGCGACAGGGTAGAACACCAGGTCCAGCCTGCTCCCCCGCTGCTGCTGGCTCTCATTGACGGTGGAGACGAACGCGCCGCTGCACAGATGATCTAAACAGCGGCGTGTTCGTCTTCAGACGCCAGTGAAAGCCAGCAGCAGAAGATCCCATAGCGACCCAGGCGGCCCGCACGGCATTTTGCCGGGCCCCACTGTGCTCCGGGCCCCATAGCGACCGCCTGGGTCGCTATGGTGATTGTTATGCCACTGTCTGTGACCGGTATCACAAGTGAAAGAAAATCCAACTTTCGGTTCTCATCAGAACAAGGATAGAGAGGAAATGGTCCAGTGGAGGCATTAGTTCTGGTGACCCTGCTGACCACCAGGAATATGCTCTCACTTCCTGTTCTGGCTATCAAATAGGAAGTGTAAGGGAATCATGATGGTTAAAGATGGCAAAAAAATAAATAGTTCTGACTGGAGTTATTCCCCTTTCCTTAGCCTATCCAAAAGTTAAAAAAAAAGGGTTTTCGTTTCAGTTCTAGTCTAAGAATGGACAAGCAGTTAAAGTGCATGCAAACCCAATCACTAGATTAAAATAAAAGTTTTAACATTTCATACCTTGTCAATTGTCATTCAATATTTTTTTAAATATCTGCAACTTTCATTAAAATAATACCTGGCGATCTTTCTATGAAGCTATTTACTATTCAGGGTGACAATGCTCTAACTCTGTTTCCTAATTGTGCTCCTGCATTGTCGCCCTGTCACACAGGCTTCTGATGGAGGCTACAAGTGGCCATTTCTAGTGGTTACATTTCATGACTCTTTGAACTGTTATTACTGCAGGGATGTGCGGTCAGTGGAGGCAGGTGAGGCAGAGGCTCACCTATTATTATGGAGGAAAAAGCTGTTAGCTTAAAGTCTGAAGCTGACAGATTTATCTCCATTCAGATGGGCTTCTAACAGGTTATACAGCAGGGGAAGCCTCCCCGCTGTGTAACCTGTCATGCACGGAGCGCTGCCTGTTAATTACAGGCAGCGCTACATCCGGCTTTTGACATTAAGGCTGGGTTCACACCTAGGCGTATCGCATATGAGCGTTTGTCGCGCGTTTCGTGCCGCGCGTTTTTACCGTGATTCACAGTAAAAAACGCAGGATAAATGCGCGTTTGCGAGGGCTACCTGGCTGTATCCCAATGGATACGCGCGGCAAATACGCCCCAAAGGCCTGGTTCACACCTGGGCATTTTACAGCGCGAAAAAGGTACCGCACGCACGTCAATGTATTACTGAGCATTGTAAATGTATAGCAAGGCTAAGTAATCATGTCCGTTGGATGCAAGTGCACTTGTAACAATAGGTCTGCTAGTGCTTAAAGTAGAACTGAAGCCTAAGCTTATTTTTTTTACAGTTTTGAATAGTGTAAGGGCGGGTTACAACCCCCATCAGCTTTTTTGCCAACTGTGTCCCACCTGGGAGATTTCCCTTCACTTTCTATCTGAGAGCCAGAACAGGAAGTGAGAGGAAATCCCTCCAAAGAGAGGGAATTCCCTGGTGGTCAGCAGGGTCACCAGGGTCACCAGAAATAGTGTCCCTATTGGAAGATTTCCTCTCTATTCCTGTTCTAATGACAACTCAAAATTTGGGATTTTCTTTTAGTGATAATGGTCAGCAGGACAAATAAAGGGGGTGAATCATCCTAATGGAGACCCAGGCAGCGATAACAACCTGACAGATGTTCTAATCCCTCATCACTCTATCCAAAAGTAAAAAATAAATGGCTTCAATGGCACGTTAAATTTGTCCCAGATGCCACAGAAGAGAACTGACATTTGCTGACAAGTTCATTTTAATGGCCATTTGCATGATGTCAAACGTTTCTATACAACTCTCAAATATTAGGCACTAAAAAGTGCTTAGTAAGTGGCAAGAAAAAGAACTCTCAGCGTTGGGTTCTAGGCCTAAGGGTTTGTGCACATGGGCATTTGCCTGCTTCTGAAAAAGTTTGCCTTCCTCATACATGCCAACATGAGTACAGAAGTGGTTGAAAACCAACATTAGGTAGCTCACAAGGTTGGACACGAGCTGATCATAAGCACCTCTGAAACAAGTCAAAAGCAGTTCAAAGCAACCTAAACAAGAGCAAAGTAATTCAAAAGCATACAGCATTTGGCTTGCCTTTGAGACTGAAGCCAATGTTTACAGGCCTAACAGTGTTTTGCCTATTACATGGTACAACATAAAAACATGTGGATTATTGCTCTCTGGAGCTAAGTAGGCATTTCTGTTTTGGATACATAATTATTTTTAAGATACAATGGGATACCAATGGCAGCCATCCAAACACTGAGCAGTGATGAAGTTAACATTTAGCATACTTTGTTCAGGTGGTTTCAAGAGACTAAATCATATCTAGGCCCTGTGGCTGGATGAAAATAAGATGGGGCCAGCAACATGCTAGTCATGGAGCAAGTGGTTAAACATGTGGATACATGTGGTTCCTGTGGCTACATGAAGGTGAGATGTTAGAGTCATAATGCTACTAATGCAACACGGTTAGACCACCTCAGTCCTGGACAGTGGTGTATTTTGGTTTTGTGATGCCCTAGGCAAGACTAAACTCGGGCTACCCCCTCAATCTAAATTTGCCCCACCCCATCCTGTTTAGGATGTTTTGTGCAACCTGTCAGTAACTGCATACAGTGCACACAGGGTCTCAGGACAGCTGTGGAGGGTCTATGGTGGGCTGTGCAGGGTCTTAGGAGGACTGTGCAGAGTCCCTTTTCCTGCATACATGTGCTGCTCCTCTTACCTGCAGCTCGAAGTGCCATCAGTACCAACGGGATACATTGCAGTCCCCAGCTTGCTCTGGAACATCCCACCAGCAGATCACATGCTATGGCCAGTCCCGAGCCACCCGCTGCTTCTCCTCCACCTCCTGTACAAAGCCAGCCGGACCGCATCTCACTGGGCCCTCCACCGGGCAGCTCTCTATTTAGGCATCCGCTCTTAGGACCTTGCGGCCACCTAGTTTGCCTCGTTAGGCAGCCACCGCTGCCTGATTCTGTGCCGCCCAGCATCGGCCCACTGGGCAAGTGCCCAGTATGCCCAAAGGTAAGTCCGCCCTGTCCGCCTCATTGGTGTGGGCAGTATTTCCTGCTGCCCCCTGGAAAGTGCCGCCCTAGGCAAATGCCTAGCTTGCCTTGCAGTAGATACACCCCTGCTCCTGCAGCTGGATGAGGTTGGGATGGGATGTGGTCACCATAATGGTTCTAATGCAGCAAGGGGTTAAGCCAGCACTGCCTAATGTAGCTAAATGGAATTTAGATGTGGCTACCATAACCTAGATAGCAAGCAATTGTGCTGTAAGTTTGAAAATGACTTGCTAAACTCTTGCAGACTTGCCAAGCGTCACAATTTTGTTGCAGAAATACCCTTGTCATGCAAGTCTACAACTTGCCAGGAATAGGTGCAGCAAGTTAACAAGAATTACAATTTCACCCTGACACAAGTTTGTGGCAAGTTATCCTTGCTATCTGGGAAGCTTGCTAATGGAACAAGTGGTTAAATCCTGTTTCCAGCCGCTGTATGGAGTTGAGATGTGACCACCCTAATGCTACCAATGGAGCAAGTATTTTAAACCACATCTGTCCTGAGACTGGATGAAGTTGAGATGTGACCACTATGATACTATCAATGCAACAGTGGTTGTTGCACCCACCTCGGTCTTGTGGCTGGGTGGAATTGAGATGTAACAAGCAAAATGCTACTAATGCAAGTATTTAAGCTACATCTGAGGCCTGTAGCTAGATGGTGTTCAGATGTGACCACCATAATGCTACGACTGGAGCAAGTATTTAAACCACTCTGGGTTCCTATGGCTGCAATAGTTGAGGTGAGACCACCATATTGCTGCTAATGAGGTCCACTATCAGCCTCTGGATATTCACTTGCAGACTGAACTGCGCCAGGAGGAAAGACATGTGTTGGATACCAATATATAATGATGATCCTGAAGCCAAATGCCCAACGTGGCCATTGCCATAATTGAACCTGCTGGAGAGAGGAAGTGAAGAAACGAATATTTACTCAAAGAAAAAATAAACAAACCAAAGATAAAGAGATTTTTGGTGTAGCACCTTTTTTCAGATTCTTGGGAACACTTGACTAAACGTTCTTGCATGTGCACTTGTTTAACAAAGCCAACATACAATACCTGAAGGCAGTATCGCAATTGACATGTTTGGTCAATGAGAGACATAGAAGCTGTAACTGCTTTGCGTGGGTGTACTTTGGTATGACAATTCTCTGCCACACCTACTTTTGTGGGAAATAATTCTGGTTGTTCAGCTAAATAGAAAGTATAAACACACTCGGTGACGTAATCCAAAATCAACTTTCTCTACAGTATTTATCAGTTCAGAGTATTTTACAGATTACTGTAATCTAAAAAGAGGGGGAGACATAACGCCACGGTATATCACGTGGATTAAGCTTTATTATTCTATGCACGGACTTGTCATATCCCTTTTCCTATCAGTTAATAGCGTCCGTCCCAGTGAGAAACAGTGGTGAGTTTGGTCTGTAAATGAAAGAAAAAAAGGTTTTGCTAAACACTGTTTGCTTATAAATGAATCACATAGCATACAGTGTACACTATATGGTCAAAAGGTTGGGCAAACCTGACCATCAAACCTACACGAACTTGTTGGACATTCCATTCCAAAACCATAGACATAATTATGGAGATGTCCGTCCCCCTTTGCTGCTATAACAGCCTTAACCCTTCTGGGAAGGCTTTGCACAAGATTACAGACCAATTCAACCAAAAGAGCATTTGTGAGGTCAGGTATGGATGTTGGATAAAAAGATCTGCCTCCCAATCAGCATTCCAGTTCATCCCAAAGTGGTCCAATTAAGTCAGGGCTCTTTCAAAGCCACTCAAGTTTCTACACACCAAACTGGTCAAGGTATAGTATGTCTGTGAATGTTCTCATTCATGCAGGTCATGGTATATTTGTAAAAACAAAAAGTCAAGGCGACTGGACTTGCTGTATTTTTCTTGAAGACATTTCACTGGTCATCCGACCAGCTTTCTCAATTCAGAATTGAGAAGGCTGGTCAGATGACCAGTGAAACGTCTTCAAGAGAAATACAGCAAGTCCAGTTGCCTTGACTTATTTTTTACAGATATAGCATTTGAAATAGCTTAAAAACCTTTCCACCTAACTATCTCCTTTTTAAAGTAGTTTGCCTATAAGCTACCAGTAGAATCTGATACCGGGGTCCTCCTTGATGGATATACATGAAAAAGCGCCTTACTAGTTTCAGAAACCGTTGTTTACGCAAGGTGGGGCACCGCTGTTGGTCATATTTATAGCGTTGGCACGTGTCTATCTATGATTATTTATGGAAACAATAAAAAGGCAAATCACCGGGGCATTGCAAGAAAAGGATGGAGTGTCGGCGCACATTATTCCAGCAGAACAGGGAGTATATATAATATGTGAGCTTTTCTGTCTTACACAACTGACGGAAGTTTAACCACATGGGGCAGGAAGAATCATAAGAATCATCCTTGCTCCGCTGTGTACTATAAATATGTAGATCTGCGAGGGCTTAGAAAAGCCGGATATGCGTTTTCACCTTCAGTTGCTTTGGACAACTATCAAACATCTTCATTATTTTTAGCATCAAAGTCAGTGAAAAAGCCATTGTTAGGGAGAACGGTCTTGTTTGCTTTTTTGGCAGGAGGCTGGAGGAGCGAGCTGGATGCTGCTATCTGGCTCAACTCATGTCTAACCGAGTTCATTCATTGCGGAGATTCCAAAGATGGTCTGTATTATAAAAAGGGAGAGAGAGAGAGAACGGCGGAGGAATTCTGAACTCCTTCGGCACATGCGGTTATAAAATCCAGTATCGTTTTATGGATAATTCGGCACATCACTGCTTACTTGGAATGTGTTTAGTCCGCACACATGAAAATATGGTTTTGGCAGAGCGATCGGTGTGGAAATTATTAACATGATCCTTCGCAGAAACACATTGAATCATTTTTTGTTTATTATTAATAATTCTTTATTTACGTAAATAGTAGCCAAGATTATTTTAAACTCCTCTTATAAAAAAAAAACAATTGGGCGGAGCAGTGACAGCTAGCTAATAGCGGGAGACTCCCGGAACCTCCGGGAGAGTTGGGATGTCTGAATTAAGTCCCGTGAGCCTGTGTGGGAGTTACATCAACATTATGGCAAAACCATTTTCCTTTGATTGCTTCTGTTGCTGTGAAGTAGCTGGTGATCCCGCCCATCTTCTTTCCATCCTACTGCAACCTGCTCATGCCAAGCACAGAAGCAGATCCATCCTGGCATGGCCATTTGCATCTCCGCCTGGTACTTGGAAGACTCAGGATGGCATGTCTACGCATGCCTGTACCGCCGTGGTCAGAATACTGCTGCCACGCATTTTTCTTTTAAATTGAAGGGTTTGCCTTATATCAATATATCACATTATAAGGGTTCACATATATTTTAATCTGTAGCTGCCATTTACAGCCTGCATTCTTTATGCTGTATGAGAGGCAACATGGTGGCCCCCTATTGGGCAAGAACTGGGTATCAAGGCAGCAACAGAGTTTTTATTCACTGATCATTCACAGGGGAGTATGTTATAAGCTGACATTTGGCAGAGGTTTTTGTAAACACTGGCAAAGAAAAGGGATTGTTGTAATTGATGAAGCACAGCATTGGGTGTGGTGCAGAAGGTCTCTTCTTGACACAAAATTCCAAGTTTCTTCCCGTTCTGGTGAGCTCATGATTTCATTTTAATAGATGGTGTAGAAATGTTTCATAATGTTGTTGGATTTCTTCTCTTTCTCTGGGATGATTCTTGGGGGTTTGATGCTTCCATGAAATTCTAAGTTGGAAGAAGAAAACTGGATGGTGAGAAGATTCTGAGTGAAGATTCTACACACAAATGAAGTCTGATCGTTGCCATCCTGTTGGAGACTGAGTACACCTCCTCATTACTAGATCCCTATGAAGCACTTTTTTTTCCCCCTATATTTATGCACTCAGGGCCGAATTTCCCACAAGACCAACCAAGGCCCGGCAGCAGGGGTGTGGAATTCCTATCTCCTGATACCTGGGACATGCAGTTCCAGGGCTCCGGGCGGGTAGTTGTTTTCTACATTTAGCGCTGCTTTGGGCAAGTAGAGCTAAATGTAGAGCGAGGAAGCCGCCACTTGTTTTGTACAAGTGATCTCGGTGGTGTCTCCGAGATCACTTGTATGCAGCCTGCAGGTCTGCCATTCTCCATTGGGGGGGGGGGAGAAAACTGGATGGTGAGATGGTGGCGGGTAGTGGGGCACATTGAGGAACCTGGCCTTGGGGCAGCAGAAAGTAAATCCGGCCCTGTATGCTCTATGTCAGTGCAAATATTATCATAGTAGACTTAGTTGAAACATTGGGATGAACTGAGCGGAGTGAATCCTTGAGGGGCCACATTGTGTTTATAGCCAAACCTACTTAATTTGAAATTATCCCAGGTAAAGGTATTATAGAACAGTTCCTGGTGTATTGAGCTGTAAGGGCCCAATCACTGTTGTGTATTGCTCTATGATCACATTAACGGGCTACGGTAATAGGACACACATTGATGTGAGACGTAACACGAATGCATTAAATACACTGCAAAGGACAGTCCTGGTGTAAATGGGTCTTAAAGTTTTATAAGGCAATGTAACCTTTATCAATTGGAGAAAAGCTGGGGCCTTGTTCAATTCCTAAATCATTTGAAGGCCCTGATAAGGGGCCAGAGGGCCCAAGAAAACCACCAGTTTGACATGGCTGGTTAAAAGGATAAATGCAGTATTAGTGTAGAAGTTGACCGTGCACTTCTCCCAGCATCTGCAGTGAACTTTTAATACAAGGCTTTACCAGCCTCAATCAGAAATGTCCAGTCAGGGGTTCAGGTTCTTGAAAGCACCATACGAACAATACCCCAAATCCCTGCGTCTGCTGCATTAGTTAGCTATGTTAGGCCCCCAGCCGCAATACACCATCTTGGGGACAATATTGGTTTATCGCAGACATATACTGGTCATGACTACCAGGTCACTACCAGTTGACTGCACCAGCTATAGGACAGGACACCACACTGATGGTGGGTCCTCATTCAATTACCAATCACACTAGCTAAAACTGCCTTCAACGACCCAAACCACACACCAGCTGCCGTGACATGTATCCAGATTATCTAAATTCGAAAATGTAGGGCGGATGGGAGGAAAGCGCTCATGACTCCTGCAGATCTCCAACTGGACCTGCCAATTGCCAAGCACCTCCCTATGGACCACCTTTCAGAGCCCCTCCACTTTTATGCTGTGTAGCCAGGATCCCCTTCTCACCCCGTCATATAGACTTTCTTCTTATTTCTTTTTTTTTAGGCTCCAGGCCATTCCTTCTATTGTTTACTGTTTGGTAGATCTAGTATACATAAGCCATGCAGTAGGAACCTGCACCTTCTAAACCTACACACCTGGAACCTGCACCTACTAAACCTACACACCTGGAACCTGCACCTACTAAACCTACACACCTGGAACCTGCACCTACGAAACCTACACACCTGGGACCTGCACCTTCTAAATCTACACACCTGGAACCTGCACCTTCTAAATCTACACATCTGGAACCTGCACCTTCTTAACCTACACACCTGGAACCTGCACCTTCTAAACCTACACACCTGGAACCTGCACCTACGAAACCTACACACCTGGGACCTGCACCTTCTAAATCTACACACCTGGAACCTGCACCTTCTTAACCTACACAGCTGGAACCTGCACCTTCTAAACCTACACACCTGGAACCTGCACCTTCTTAACCTACACACCTGGAAACTGCACCCTCTAAACCTACACACCTGGAACCTGCACCTTCTAAACCTACATACCTAGAATCTGCACATTTTAAACCTATGCACCTGGAACCTGCACCTTCTAAGCATACACACCTGGAACCTGCACCTTCTAAACCTACACACCTGGAATCTGCACCTTCTAAACCTACACACCTGGAACCTGCACCTTCTTAACCTACACACCTGGAAACTGCACCCTCTAAACCTACACACCTGGAACCTGCACCTTCTAAACCTACATACCTAGAATCTGCACATTTTAAACCTATGCACCTGGAACCTGCACCTTCTAAGCATACACACCTGGAACCTGCACCTTCTAAACCTACACACCTGGAATCTGCACCTTCTAAACCTACACACCTGGAACCTGCACCTTCTAAACCTACATACCTAGAATCTGCACATTTTAAACCTATGCACCTGGAACCTGCACCTTCTAAGCATACACACCTGGAACCTGCACCTTCTAAACCTACACAGCTGGAACCTGCACCTTCTAAACCTACACACCTGGAACCTGCACCTTCTTAACCTACACACCCGGAAACTGCCCCCTCTAAACCTACACACCTGGAACCTGCACCTTCTAAACCTACATACCTAGAATCTGCACATTTTAAACCTATGCACCTGGAACCTGCACCTTCTAAACCTACACACCTGGAATCTGCACCTTCTAAACCTACACACCTGGAACCTGCACCTACTAAACCTACACACCTAGAATCTGCACATTTTAAACCTATGCACCTGGAACCTGCACCTTCTAAACCTATATACCTGGAACCTGCACCTTCTAAACCTATATACCTGGAACATGCACCTCCTAAAAGAAGCAATGGCAACTTTTATATTTACATGCACACAGACTGGAATAAAATACACCAATTGATGCAGGTCTGTATATAATAATCCATGATTAAATGTCTTTTTGTAAATGCAATCAGTGCAAGTACCTAAAATTGGCTTGGCAGTAGCCTCTCACATTCCTTGTACAGCAGAGCTCAGATTGGGGGGAAAAGAAGCAGCACAAGAAGCCAATCAATGCATGTGCCGATGACAGGAATATACAGGTGAAACTCGAATAATTAGAATATCGTGCAAAGTTCATTTATTTCACTAGTGCAACTTACAAGGTGAAACTAATATATGAGATAGACTCATTACATGCAAAGCAAGATAGTTCAAGCCGTGATTTGTCATAATTGTGATGATTATGGCTTACAGCTCATGAAAACCCCAAGAACCCCAAATCCACAACCTCAAAAAAGTAGATTATTACATGCAATCAATAAAACAAGGATTGTACATAGAACAATATCGGACCTCTGAAAAGTACAAGCATGCATATGTACTCAGTACTTGGTTTGGGCCCCTTTTGCAGCACTTACTGCAATTACTTTTGCACGATATTCTAATTATTCGAGTTTCACCTGTAAATTTATCAATGTCGTGCTCGGTATCCAATCACAGCCAGCAGGCTGGAGATCGATACATAACAGAGGAAGTGGCCGGCAACTGCAGGATGGCAAACGTCAATCAACCCAGAAGACTGAGGACATCTTGTGGTGGAAAAGAAGAACTGCTGGTGACATCTCTGGACTGAAGGTGAGTGTTGCAAAAGCTATTTTTTTTTTTTCAATAGGCTGCAAATTGTGCTTTAAACTTCTAAGACGTAGAACATTTAATTACAGGTCTGTCATGAAAGACATGGCATTACCCAGAATCCTCTCTCCATTTGAAGGGTGATTATTTGTATATGTTTGGTCTAAACAGAATGCATCCCCTAAGGGGTATGGCAAGGCACATGTTTGTTTGTTCAAGCCTTGCTGCTGGCCTCAGATCACTGCCTGGATCAAAGCAATGATGTCATCACCCAAAAGTAAGCAAGTTCAGAATACCTGACAAACACACCGATATGTGAATTTCTGAAGCCGTAATTGGAAGGAATCAAAGCGTTTCTTTAGTTATGTTGATAGGATAAGCAAACTGCCTCAGTAACCAAAAATGCAAAACATAGGGGTCCTACGGATAGAACCGCCGCTCATTGGAAAGCTGACACTCAGGGGGGATGAGGGTCACAATGTTAGAATCATTGTTAACTCCTACTGTTCACTGTAACTATCTCATATTATTTTATCGCATCCTATAAAACTCTTTTATGTTCAGTTTATGTTTGCTCTTTGAGGCGTATAAATATTTGGACTTCTCTGTAGTTTCGGTAGGAACTGTCATGTATTTTTTATTAAACCATCTACAATGTGTTCATTTTATTGGCTGGAATTCAACTTTCTATATTTAGACCCCATTCACACTTGCTACATGGAAATTGCACATTTTTGCGCTCATTCGCAAAATGTCACCCCAAACACGGCGAGCAAGATGCGCATGTTTGTGCATGCAAAAGCATACATAGGGCAGCCCACTGAAATGAATGGGCTGCCATGTGCGGACATTCGACAAAACGCGCAAGAATGCTATGTGTGTTCATGCCCATAGCAACTTTCAGGGTCCATTCACACAGGAGTGGTTGACTGTGTGTATTAGGCCGGCCAAATACGCGCGGAGCCGCTCTAAACATAAAACTCAATGCACATTAATGTGCATTGTTCAGAGTTATGCGGCGGCTGCGCGGTATAAAATCACGCGGCCCGCAAAATAGTCCAAGTGAGATTTTTTGATGGATTCCGCACGTTCGCGGCTATAGTAAAAGTGGCAAACTAGTGGAATCCGTGCAGATGAAAGATTTTACTGTTTGCATGCCGCGCGGTCTTCCGCATGGAAAACCGCACGGGAAACGCTATATGTGAATGGGTCCTTAATGGGGCCTTAAAGAGGATGGAACAAGGAACTAGGGATGGTCAGATACCAAGTACCGTACTCGGTACAAGTACACGTACAGATACTTTTTCAGCTCCAAGACTAGACTAGGAGGCAGCTGTCATTTGTAAGGAGCACACGGAGCTCCTGGGATTTGTGCATTCCTGTTTTAATGTATGATTTTTTTCATAAATATATATATATGAGAGATGCACTGTTACCATTTCTACAACTACTGATACTTGTCCCCACAGATACAAGTACTGATACTTTTTTGTTTAGTGTCATGTGACAGTTTCTCTAAAACAATACAGACTAATGATTTCAGGACAGTGGTGGAGCGCCAGAGCCGGGTACCAGCTGCAACCCTGGTAGTTCTCATGAAAATGCCAAGTATCGGCACTGGTATCTGAACTGCATCCCTACAAGGAACCTCTGTCTGGTTTGTATTTGGTGGTGTCTCCATTGTGGAGGTTTTCCCTCATTCCTGTCCTGGAGACAGATGGAAATAAAAAACCTGACAGAGATCCTAATCCTTCACTATGGCTTCCAAAACTAAATAAAGTATTTGACAAACAAATGTTTAGGATACATGCCACTGTTTAGTTTTTTTTCCCCATTTTCAGTAATTCTTTAAACCACTACATGCCGCTGAACATGACTCCTGCACTGACGCGTTCCCTCTCAACCCATTGTCAAACATTTTCGTGTTTCGTTACACAGCCCTTTCTAAATGAAAGGGCTATGATACTCCTCAATACATGGAAATTGACTTCACAATGCAATTTTTTGCAGTGCACCATTGTGGTGTGCTGTGATACATTGCAGTGAGGTGCATTGTTGCAGTGCAGTTGTGTGCAATGTAAATGAATGGCACTACAAATGCACCAACACCTATATGTTGCATTACTGAGCATTGCGTACCATGCTGGCTCACACAAACCCTTAGGGAATTTTGCATTTTCACACTGCAGAGTGTAGGGAACAGAATCCTGAACTACGAGGGATGTGTCACATGATCCACCATTCCTGATAGTATTGCAATTTGTATAGCGCAGTAGGAATACAGCGATATAGAATAATATAGGCACCCGTGGGTGCCTAAGACACGATGGGGGGGGAGGGGGGTGTGGGGGGGATTGTTGGGGAATTTTTTTTAATTCTAGCTGCTTTGATAAATAAGCTTTCTGATTTAGCTTTAGCTGAAATGCTTTGTGAATGCAGAATTTGCATCACCTACACAGTATATGCAATCATTTGTCTGTGGACCTATTCTAGCTATCATGAAATACAAACAAGACCTAATTACATAGTTACATAGTATTTGAGGTTGAATAAAGACATTAGTCCATCAAGTCCAACATATTAGGGAACCTAATTCCCTTGTGAAATCCTATGTGGTAGTAGGTGAAGGCTTTATTGGTCTGGCCTCCATACCATTAGGATGAAGCAGTTGGGTTAGACCTGGAGGACAGGCAGGTTCAAGCCTTTGGCATGTGTCTGAGATTAGGAGCCCTTTAAGATATTTTGTGTAAAAAAAACAATATTGTTTGAAAGATGATTCAACATATTCCAACAAGTGTTTACCAGCCAGTTATTAGGCACCTGGCAATATGAAAACAAACAAAAGTTTTACATATGGAAGCAAATAAAAACATATATTTTAAAAAAATGCAGACAGCTGCGGCAACTCTTGTACAAGCAATGACAGGCTGACAGGAGCTGCTGCTGTCCGCCGGTGCTCGCATGTATCCACATATACAGTGAATGCCTGTGGCTAGGAACAAATATTTCACCCTAGATGCAAACAGATTGCATCCAGGACTGGTCACCTGTCCCTAGCCACAGAGAACCGCTCAAATGTGCAGATGCAAGCATCGGCTAGCAGTGGTGCCTCCTGTCAGCCGTCATTGCTTTGTATAGGCTGAGCGGCCACAGCTGTCTGAAACCACCTGTTATCCCAGCCGCAGAAATCCGCAGATTCTTGCTGCATATTGGCATTTTTCCTGTGTGAATGAAGCCCTATGCTTCCCTACTTTATACAAAACCAAAAAGAAAAAAGCTTTAATATATATTATTTTTGGTTTTATAATCTGATACACGTTAACTCCCTAATAACGCATCATTAAACATAAATCGTACTTGGGTAAATATCTTTCTGTTCTTCTATAGTGAACTTTGTGTCCTTATAAAGCCTACATTTTAAATAGCACTCACACACAGATTGAAGAATTTTAATTCAGAAACTTACATACAGTGGTCATGTTTCCTTTCATCCACAAGCACATGCTACTTTTTTGGGGGCAAGGAAATGCAACTGACAGAATTATAGACAGAATCTTATCTTTAATCAATAACGGCAGCTTTCTCTTTATTTTCCTAAAAGAGTCAGCCTGCTCATTCTTATGACTTCTGCTTTACTGAATATAATTTTGTAAACATTAAAATTAAAATATAATTATTGCATTGCTTTATTAATAAACTGTCACTGATCTGTTGCATCTTGTGTCCCTGCCGTCCCTTTTACTATGACATACCTGGTGATCCTGGCAGTCCCCATGTCTTCCCATCTAACTCTAACAGCACTAAGCAGAGAAGAAGATCCGTGCCAGCGTGGTCAGTTTGCATGATAGATCTGGCTGATCGGAGTTACAGGACACCGTGCTGACACATGGCGTGCCTGTACTCCCATGGTCAGCTTTGCCATGCCCCCCTGCTGCAATGTCGGTCTGTAGGGGCGTGGATTGCAGAAGGGAAACCCTTCTGAAATGTATAGAGATGGCAAATGTACTTTCCCGCTGTGTCTGATGTCAGACAGCCAGTCCCCTCACCTAAGGAAAAACGCCAGAGACAGGCTATCTAATAATGTTAGACACAGCAGGGTGCTACGTTCCCCATCTGTATACGATGCCTTCTAGAAGGACTTTCGTTCTGCAATCTATACTCCTAAGGGCTGTTGTTGCAGAAGGTGGGGGCAGCAAAGCTGACCACGGGAGTACAGGCATGCCATGCGTCGGCACAGTGTCCTGTAACTCTGGATCTGAAGGACAACTAGATTGTAAAGTGTATAGTCACCAGGGCCCCAGGCAGCATCTCATTGGGTCACGTGGCCCCCTGTCTAGCCAGAGCATCCCAGGTTACTAAAAGCTCTTAGCAAGCTGTGACGCTCTGCCTGGTGTTCCGCCCAGCTCACTAACATCGCTGTTTGCCAGAAGCTGAGCAGGACACTCCGGCTGGTGTCCCTCCCAGCTTCTGGCACCCAGTGACATCAGTGAGCTTGGTGGGATGCTGGACAGAGCCGGAGCCGTAGGTACCGTGCACCCCCCAACACACACCCACACTACCTCCAACCTCAGGCAGCAAAAACTGTAGGGGCACTTGTGATGGTCACCCTTAGAAAAAAAGTGCTTCCTGACTTGAAATTCTCACCTTGCATCATGATAGGCAATGCAGCGCCTATTCCTACAACAGCCATCTCCAGGCACAGTTGCCAAGCATCTTAAATAACAAAAGCAACTCTGACACCATAAATCCACCCATATGATAAACCGCGCTCACTATTTCTAATTTCACTCTTCAGTTCACTGTAGTCGAGCGTGTCGCAGCAGTGGGAAGTTTTCATTGCACCTTGTGGGCAATTGAGCTCATTAACAGGACCATGGTCATTTTATAGCTAATTACTGCGCATTGTGATGATTGCTTCCTTTTAAACATCTTACCCCCTTTGTAGTTCTGCAGAAATGAAGCACTTTTTTTTTTCTTTGCCCACACACATTGTAGATTTATGGCACTTCTTGCTGTGATCCAAAATCTATTCACTCTCTCTCTACCACAAAGATCTGTGGAATGTGCACCACAAAGGGACTGTGATGATTAGTCCGAGTTTTATCCTTGGGTTCCTTGCTGACATCCTATGGGAGACTCGTCATCAGGCTCGTAAATACTTGGAGAAGTCACGGTCCCTCAGGAAGTTTAAGAAAATATATATATAGTGCTGGTATTTGGAGGTACAATGAAAGACATAATACATTCCTAAGTTCTAGCTGGCCTGGCTTTCCTTTGACAATTGAACCGAGAACATTCCACCTGAATGGATGAACTATGCGCGCCATTTCATCCTCCTACGTCTGGCCAATAAACTTTCCTTAGCAGTATGAACTTCTTGAAAGGACAGCAAGATGCAGGATGCCCAATGCATTTAATGATGTGCTAAGTGTGACACTACTTGTCTTTAAAGTGAACATGTACTCCATTTTAAACTTCCTTATCAAGCCACTTAGCAGCAACGTTGTCAGCCTGCAGTGTGTACCTTCAGTTGACTATTAGCCTGGTCTATCAGACAGGTAACCCAACAGCCAAGTGTAAGAGTGTACACAGCAGGCTGGCAATACTGCTGCCAATTCCAAGTCAGTGGCTTAGTGTTGTCAGCTTGAAACAGGAAGTGCTGTTACTGGTAGAACCTCCAGGTGGGGAACTTTTCAATAGATTCTCAAAGAAGCGTATCTAAACCCAAGAGGAAATGTGTAATGTATTGCAGTCCTTACCAATCCTTACATGTAGTGGCTGCATTAATTCTTTTCCTTTATTTTCACCTGGTGATCCTGCTAATAACACCCCATATAGCAAGGATAACTTGCCACAAACTTGTGTCAGGGTTAAATTGTAATTCTTGTTAACGTGCTGCACACATTCCTGGCAAAGTTGTAGACTTGCAGAACACTTGCAGCACAAGTTCTAGTTGACACTTTTTGAATTTGTAGCAAATTTGCTTGGCAAGTCTACAGCAAGAGTCCTGCAGGTCTTAGCAAGAGCTCTGCAAGTGTACAGCACTTTTGCAAAGCACGTTGATCTGGAGACTTGCAATGCCGACTTGCTGTAATTGTGCAACACAATTGTGAAGCTTGGCAAGTCTAGCAATAGTTTAGCAAGTCATTTTCAAACTTGCAGCTCAATTGCTTGCTATCTGGGACCATTCCTGTCTAAAGGTGCCCATACTCTGGTTGAATTTGCACAGTGTGTGGGGCTGTCGGCTCCCTTTCAGCCAGTATTCCTTGATCAGCTGTTCAAAGGAGGCGGCTGGAAAATATTCGAGTGATCAGAGCCGGCAGCCAATGAGCTGCCAGGAAGTCTATTAAGATTACAGCTCACCACCTCCTCTCCTCACCTGCTATGCATAACGAGGATGGGTTCTGTTGTCCACAGAGATAGCTATGAAGAATGCTAAACTGATAACAGTCAGAAGAAGCAGAGAGCACAGGAAGGTATCAACGCACAAGAATTCTGGAAGGATCAACAGGTTTTTTTTTTTTACACTTATCAAACTGATATAACAAAACACTTTAAATGGTATATTTAACAAACCAAAAGAGACCAAATAAGAGAAGTTCATTGTTAGCGATCACATACAATTGTATACAGTATGGCATGATGCCACACATACTGTAAAATAGATTTTGGGTATACATGCACCTTAGATAACCAATTGCAAGCCTGAGATGGAGGACAACTTAGAAAATACGCTAAGAAGTTGTGTGAAAATTGATTTTGGCAAAAATGTATTTGAACACAAATTATTAACGTGGAAAACTTAAAAGCTCACTGATTTTCTTAGCTGAAATAGCTTTAAAAAGTCTACTAATTTTCTTCCTTTATTAATTGAGTTTTGGGATGTATTGAGGGTAGTTTATTATATTTAGTGTTCTACATAATTGTATTTTTTGTTCCTTTTTTTTCAGATTTATGATCGTTATTAGTGTTGTTATTTTAAACACTTTATTTTTTTTTTTGCTTTATTTTTTTCTCTGAAAAAAAGTAAAACAATGAGGTTGATAAGGGGCCTGCTTTTTGGCACAGGAACAGGTCGAGGATAGTTGAAATGAGTTTCCTTAACCCTCAAGAGCAATTGAAAGCCCATTGCACTTTTTGAAAGCACCAGAAACCCACCTGAATTTTGCCTTCCACATTGAGTCCAGTGCATTTTGCCATTTAGAAATCTCTTGCTTTTTGCTAAAATCGCATGGAAATGAATACCCTCAGTTGTGCTCATCGCTAGCCAAGTCAGATATGGCATAACTCTTATTTGGCAAGGCTATCTAATTTTCAGATACACCACTAAATTTAGCGCTTGTTGGTGTTACATAACCACATACAACCAGTGCAACAGTTGTAGAAGGCAGGAACTGCAGCTTGCACCAGAATGTGGCACTGGAAAATTAATAGCGAACTGTTTATATCGCTTTGATACGTAACCATTACTTAAGTTCCCATGCTTGTGTAAATTCTTCTCCTTAAATGACATTACTTGGTCACCTGTTTGCCCTCAGAATGCAATCCTTGGTCATGGCACATTTTATCGGTCACCTAACGAGTTCAGCTCCCATCATTTTCTGCTCTTCCGTTTTCCTTTTATTCCTGCCATTATGGTCTATATGAGCATAAAACCTAATCTACTGTCCCGTGAAATCCGTGCAATAGAATCCAGCTGTTAATTCTAACAGGAAATCTCGTGGCGCTGCCTCATGCCCTTTCATTGAGTTCACAAATCCGAATGATATAGATACCGCCAATTCCTGCAACTGCAGCTGTCTGCACTCACAAAGCTTTGACTGTTAGATAAGCAAATGCCAGCTGGAACAAGAAGTTTCCCTTATTACTGGATGCCCTGCACTTAGCCAAGTGGGCAGCTGTCAGCTTGGGTGGCAGCAAAGCAGCATGAATGGGAAACCCCGATCTCTCACAGTCATCCTGAAGCAATGTTCTGTCTCTGCCAGCGCGGCAACACAGCCAAGACCAGGACATCATTAGCCAAGTGTGATATCATCATATCTGCCTGAGATAAATCAAGCTGGATGTGTGCTTATCTGTGCGTTTACGGCAGTCATTTATCTGCATCCTGGCCGCTGCGATGTGGCTGCGATACATAGAGAGGCCTACGTCATGTGGAATGTGAGCTGATTCATTGAGAGGCCCATTCATGATATGACTGAGGAGCCTGTGCTTTATAGAGCAAATTAGCGAAAGGGAATGCAGGACAATGTCTACCGGTGAATCCCAAAATACATAATATTAGGTTCTGCCTCAGTCATCCATGAAAAGCAAAGCAACAGGTTCACTTTAGTGGCGGCTCCACCAGTACTGAACCTACCTCCACTTCATTCGGCCACCAGGAGCCAGAAGAAAGACACCTGGCATTTTAAAGGAATACTTATCTCTTCTGCTGCCCATGCAGGTGAACATCACTGATGCAGAGTAATCCATTGGTGATGGTTCTCCCAAGACTGCCTCTTGCAGGCGTGGGTTCTTACAATGCCAATGGTCCCTACTGCCCACCTCCACTTCATTATAGTATGCAGTAGTGACGTGGAGGTCAAACACTGAGTTTGGCAGGGAATCCACTCCTAGAAATATCAGTCTCAGGAGAAATTTCAGCAGTGGATTACCCAGCATCAGAACAATGCTCGACTGCATGAGAGAAGCGATAGGTATTCATTTGGTTTTTTACAGGTATGGCGCTTTAAAGATATTATAGGCAATTGTTAGATTTTAATCCAAAGCATGGGGAAGCATGTTACACAATCCACTACCTTCCACATGACAATGCATGAATGAGTGATCACTGGGAGAGGACAGACGAGGCAAATATCATATGTAAGATGTCAATCATGCAATCAGGAATTCTACCCAAAGTACCAATGTACCTGCTATACAGTCTGGCCTGGAGAAATGGATAGAAGCCTTTGATTAAGGCCTTCATGACAAGTTTTGTAGAGGTCAAACAGTGTCTGAAGCAGACTACAATACCACTTATTGATTGACTCTAGGATTCACAATGATAAAACTTAGGGTTGCCACCTTTTCTTCAAGCAAAACCCGAACACACTAGCGACGCATGGAAATTTTTGTGGGAGAATGAGCTGTGGCTTATTCATATGTAAATAGTGCCACCCATTCATATGTAAATATCACAGTTGAGACTATTTTCAAAGGAGGGCCAGTAGCCCCTATCGTAATTTTGATTGCCCCTGTCTGCCTGACATCATGTGTCTGGGTTTCTGCTGCCATGAAACCTGGACACAGCATTCAAAACCCGAACTGTCCGGGTGAATCCTGGACAGGTGGCAACCCTAATAAAACTTCAGAATGAAAACATTTCACCATTTCATAAGCTCAGATGAAGCATTATCCCCCCCACCTCAATATGTGTTATGCTTCTCCTAACTGTGATACTTGATAAAAATGTTTACTGGATACAAATAACCATCCTTACACCTTTGATCTTTTTCAGACAAGAGCCATGCTTATGGCACCTATGTTCCTAGAAAAGCTGCCTAGTCAACAACCTTCCGTCTGACAATTTTATCAGGATCCTTATTATATTTTTTTTAAAACCAGCACTCCATACTTCTATCATTACACTAAGGTTTGTAGGGGGACTAGAACCACAAGGGGTTAGGTTTGGTCAAGTAAGTAGATTACAGGGGCAGGCACTTACCCTGATTGGTGGTTGAGTCGTGGAAAAGCATCAAGGGTGGACTAGGAGGAGGGAGAGTTAACAGCATTATACGAGCATTCCTACCCTCCTGCCCTTCCTTATACTCTAGGCACATTTATTGGATCATAAGTTCAAGAATACCTGTTGATTGGAAATGGTTTTCTGTATGTAACTGCAGCCCAGCAGGATCTTAGAGCCTTTGAAGGACATTATACATAGCGAATGTCAAGGGATAGGGGAGCCATCTCAGGAATGTTGCCCCTTCTTTGACGGGTGAGGTTGTGGTTAAAGATTGTATTTGTGGTTGTGGTCAGATGTCAAAGATCTTCAAAGACCTTTATTCCCATCTGATTCTATACTGTTATTGGTTGACATTTGTACTATTTGTCTTTGTTAATCATAAATAGCCATTAAAATGCAGCCTCAAAAAGACGTCTCAAATTTTTGTGATTTTGGTCAGATGGTGTTGGTTTTAAGTGTAATGGTAGTGTAATTGTGAGTCTACAATACCCCTTGTCATTTCCTGTATACTGTACTACACTGTTCAAAGGCCACCTCTGGCTTAACATTCCCTATTTTAGCACCCTATCTCTAGCTGCCATTTCCAGTGCATTGCTGGTTTTAAGAGCTTGGTGAAGATTTAGTACAGGTTTCCTTGAAATCTAGAAGCAGCAGATGCTGCCTAATCTTCTGGCTCACTAGCAGTCTTGTCTCCTGCTCAGTTCTCATTCTAGTGCCAGTTAAGGCATCGTAACCATAGTCCTGGCTGGCAGACATTCTTTTATGTTTAGTTATGCAACAGCTGGAGAGCCACAAAGTGCATCTTTAACAGCAACCCCAAACAGCCAGTAAAATCACTCGGCCAATGCTGTCCAGGAAATATTGGAACAGTCCGAAAGTACGCTCAGTTTTGCTTTATATAGTTTTATATAATCAAATGCAACCAGATTTGGCAAACTTTGCTAGAGTGAAAGGGGGCCATGCTCAAAACCTGGGAACGTCCTAATGTGGCAATGACCCCCATAAGAGCTGTTGGAAATGATGGGTTTTCCTACTATTTCCAGCATTAACCCGCCCTGTATCTGGACCCAATAGAACACCAAAACACAGACAGCAAATATCTGAGGTTTATTAACACAGGAATGACCCCGAAAAGGCGAATAATAACAAAACAATGATAGAGGTGATGATTGTAGCAACACAATGATGGCTGAGCAATACTACATCACAATAACAGAATAAGGATGAAGTTCAAGTCAAAGGATGTGGAGTTGAGGTTCCCTTTAAGAAAGCTCCCCTATAGGTAGTGGTGTCTCCAAATAAGAGTAAGCAAGCTTAGCACAACAATGGGTGGCCATAGGATGTTTACCAATCTGATGTCCAACAAGATGTCTAGCTGGATGCAGTCTGTCCTTTGATGGTCTATCCACCAGCTAGAAGATGACAGATGAGAGGTAGCCTTCTCCACCTATTGCTGGATGAAGGTGGTCAAGAGGTAGGCCACGCTGTCTCTACATGCAAATAATGCATGAACCCAGGCCCAGGACAGGCCTTATGCTGCTGTATTGAAAAGGGTTATCTGGTGGTGCAGGGAGACTGCACTTCTCTCCCCTACCCAGCTCCTTCCGCCTCTACCTCTGTGGGGTTCACCATTCATGAACCCTGGTCCAGTCCCCACCCTTCTTCCACAGGTACAGAGCACAGGAAGTTAGCAGCTCAGAAGATTTCGTCAAAATCAACATTTATGCACTTATTAAAGAGATATAACAAAACAATCGTATACATAGAACAGACCAAAAAGGGAACAAAATATAATTAGGGTTCAAAGTAGCGGGTAATTCTCAGCACTCTTTCAAATTAATAGATGGGTGGTGGGCTCAGCTCAGATGGGTACCAGAGGGTAGGGATGTGTTCTGACAAAGGCATGTGTTCTGACAATAGGACCTGTTCAGAGCAAAGCAGCATATTCTTCTAAGCTCAATCAAGTATAATAAAAAGGATAAAGAGATGATCAGATGCTGAGTACTTTGTACCTACAGAAGGGTTCATGTTGGAGGGTCTACTCCTGCCTGGTAGGAATTTCAGGCCAGTTTTCAAAACAGAGGGATGGCTCTGCAAAGAGAAGGGTATGTCTGCCTCTGGAGTCAGCTAAGGTGCAAACTCTCATACTGAAATGGAATCTTCAAACTCTCACTCACACCGATGTTATTGACTGTGGTTGGCAGCTGTCCATAAGAAAAGAGGTTCCTGCAGGGAACGGTGCATGACATTTCAGGTCTGCACATTGACAAACAAGAATCCCCATTGTATTTCAGTTTTCCAACATGCAGACCTGCATTGGCATCCACTGCGCTCTTCAGGAACATCTGAGATAAACACATGTCCACAGCTGTCTAAATCAAACGTGGGTGTGTGAAGGTCTACGATCATCCAATCCTGTGCATAATATAGTGATATCTTTCTGCTATCATCCACTATAGCATCATTTTATCTCCTTTGGGTGTCTCTTTATTTTAGCACAGGTCTAATCTGTCAGCTTGTATCCCTTGTTTTGTGTACACTATGAGCTGCTCATAATTCTCCGGCCTGAACTTCATTTCCTATTTGTGACATCTGTGCAGGTCACCGTGACTGTGAGATCATGCAGTGTGTATTTACTGCCTTCCGCATGCATTTGTTGAATGGCTCAGCAAAGAGAAACTTCATGGGAGAAAGACAAGCACGCCAGAAGACGGATCTTTCTCATCGTGTCCTGCTAAGGGCCAATTTTTCCCAATGGTCAGGGCTCTGGGCCCAGTAATAATCTCATACCTATGAAGTCATAAAAATCATGACTTGTTTAACCCTGTCCTCGCCAGGAGAGTTTTTATAGGCGTCATCACTTCAAATGAGCATTAAAGTGAATGTCCAGTCAAAACCCTATTGGGTTTTCACTGCTACCCGGAGCTCCGGTAGGGAGGGTTTCCTCATTTACTGTCCCCGTGACAACAGTTTCACCAGAAATGATGGATGCTCTCAAACAGCAACAAATTAACATACTGTTTTAAGTAGAGTAGGAGAAGCTATAACCCCCAGCAGCTTTTCCTTGCTGTCTGTGTCTCCATCATTTTCTGTTTGATGAAATCTTGGTCACAGTGAGAGTAAATGGGGCGGAATTACGCTAAAGGAGCCCCAGATCCCTGACCTGACAAAGGTTGTAATCCTTCCCAACTGCATCCACAATCCAAACAAAGGTTTTACTGGACATAGACTTTGAGGGAACCTGTCATGAGAGAAGCGTGAAGGCTGTCACTAGTGACCTCTCCTTATGGACATGCCAGTAGCCCAAAAAATGGCATTCAGATAAGGACTTCTAATTTATCTTGTCTAAACAAGGTAAGTGATTCAGAATGTACTATAACCTGTGGGTCAGCTTCCAGCCAGGAAACTAAAAATGATCTCTATGTCACTCTCACTTCCTGTTGGGGTGCCAGGGAATGAATAGGGACAGTAGTGAAAATGCATTTTTCAGCATTTTATTGCTTGCAATACATCAAACCCCACCACAAAAACATCCTATAACCCATCTGAAGGGTGGGGGCGCTTGGCTTGGCTGTAGTCCCATATCAGAAAAGACAACAAACTTCCAAGAGTATGCAAAGCTACTTTTTCAAGGTGGCAAACAGAGACGGGGGACTTCAGTAATGAGTTATCTGGGCGTGGCGTGCTGGCTATTTTCTATGTTAGGGTTCTATTGCTGTCAGTTTTCAGACTTGCCATCACATAATCCAATCCCACCTATCCCTAGCCTATCCCAGCCTTAGTAACGCTATTTGGGTATTGACCAATTATGGCCATATAAGTTCAATGATGTCACCAGCATCCTGACCCTGTGTTTACATGCAGCAGCAGAGAGGGGAGTGCCCCAGCTAGGGTTGCCACCTTTTCTTCCAGCGAAACCCAAACACTCTAGCGACGCATGGAAATGTTTTGGGGAGAATAAGTCGCGGCTTATTCATGTGTAAATAGCGCCACCCATTCATGTGTAAATATCACAGTCAGGACTATTTTTCAATGGGGGCCAGTAGCCCCTATCTTAATTTTGGTTGCCCCTGTCTGCCTGACATCATGTGTCTGGGTTTCAGCTGCCATGAAACACAGACACAGCATTCAAAACCCGGACTGTCCGGGTGAATCCTGGACAGGTGGCAACCCTAGCCCCTGCCGCAGCTGAGTGGCCTGGCACAGACAGCTTTCTTCTGGGTTCAGACAAACTCAAGTTCAGGCCGAACCCAAGCTTATCCCTGCTCGTGTCACGTGTTGCCTTTGCAGTATGGTATTGGGTGATAAAATTGATGTTCTACCTCCTTGTTACTGCAAGGGCCAGCACAGTAGCTTAGTTGTTGGCATTTCCGTCTTAAAGGAGAACTATGAGGTGAAAGATTTACATGCATACCGTTGCTTGCTCACTTTCCGATCATGTCCTTGCAGAGAGCCGTGAATGTCACTCACAGCTCCCTGCAGGGATTCCCCCGCTTCGATCCTCCAGCGCTGACTGGCGAAACGGACGGGGAGGGGGCGGGTACAACTGGCTCTGCCTCTAAATAGGCAGAGCCAGCTGTCACTCACGCAGCTGGGTGGATCTTGACAGTAATATCGGGATCCGTCCCGGCTGCGGCGGTCTCAGTATACTGCGAGCTGTAGCTCAATATATACTGAGCTTTGGGTCACGGGAGGACGCTAGTTTATGTCCTCCGGTGACCCTTAGGAGAACTATGGGGAAAAACACTTACCCTAAAGTTCTCCTTTAAGGTCCCTGGTTTAAATCCCTATCACAGCACCATCTGCATGGTTTGCATGTTCCCCTGTCCTTGGATGAATTCCCTCCAGTGCTCTAAAGACATGCTGGTAGGTTAATTAGCTGCTGTCTAAATGGGCCCTATGATGTCAAATGGGGACCTCAGATGGTGAGCTCGTTGAGGACAGGAACTGATGTGAATGTGAAGAATGTAAATTGTTAGCACTATATAAATGCCTATAATAAATAAGTGGACACTCAATCATCGAGGACCCAGAAGAACCCAGCTCCCTGATCGTCAGTCGCACCACAATTCGCTTCCCTTTTATTTGTGCACATTATTAACATTTAGTTTATTTTCTTTCCATCGTTCTGAGTGGGCGGAGAGCCATTGAAGGCTGCATACTGACCCATATCCCCATTATATTGTACTCTTTCAGTGTGGATCAGCCCTGGTTCCTTGCCAGGTAGCCGTTCTGGGAGAAGATCAAAGAGAATCTTCTGGTATGTCCTGTAATCTTAAATTGTTTATTTAGGAGTGATTATCAAGGTCTTCGCTTTATTGTGCTCCTTTCAACTCTGAAACTTTGTTGTGGATCGTGTGATTGGCCCCGGCGAGGTCCTCGAGTTTTTCTCTGTATTATTGTCTTATTTGCAGAGGGAGGTTACTTGTATGCTTTGTGCTGCTTCTCACTGACTTCTGGTTAGTACTTGTTAGGTCTGCAGTCTGCTTTTGACAAGACATTTTATTGCTGGGGATAGTGACATTTAACTTCCTTCTTAATATGTATGTCTGCCCAAAATGTAAAAAAACCCACATATTTAGTTAATCGCTGCAATGCGTGCACATTTCTCCATGTTTTGTATCTTTAAAACGCTGCAAGTACAGAAAATATCCACTGATCTGCCAGGAATCCAGAGTGCGAGTAACTTCCTGTAGTAAAATGACAACACTTCCTCTGCCGTACTGAAATCCCAAGCTGTGTTGTCCGGCTCGCCTGAGTGCTACACAGCTAAACTACAGAACACCTTGCACTATAACATAAGAGAGAGATGATGTAGTCCATCAGTGGAAAACTCAGGTAGGGGTGACAACACTGATCAGGACTGCAGACCAGCAGAGGCAGTGTTGTCAGCTCACTACAGGAAATAAAGAGTGCTCTGGATTTCTGGCAGTATCAACACATGTTTTTTCTGCTTTTAAAGAGGTGAAACCGGGAAATGTGCTGCAGAGATGTATTTATGTATATATGTATTTATTTTAATTCTTGACCATAGATACCCTTTAAAATTTTGGATTTTTGCTTAGTTCTAGTCCCAGTGACCAGTGATCACCAAGACACAATAGAGAGCCAATACCTGGCAAAGGTCAGAAACCATCATCACTCTATCCAAAGCTAAAAAAGATTTGGGGCTTTAGATACACTTCAGTGACCAGCTAAAGAATGGCCACAGAGGTATTCTCAGCCGCTGTAGGGGGTTAGTGAAGCCCAGGAACTAGTTATTCCCAGTGGCGTAACAACAGCACTCCATGCGACTGCTATGGGGCCTGGTGTAGAAGGGGGCCCCATTAGGGGCGCTTATTAGAAAAGGTAATCTGTAAGGTTTCCAGTATAGAAGGGCTGAAGTCAGACCTCAGGATTGTCTAGTTACAGATCCCAATTTTTTGCTATGGGGCCCCATAATTTTAGTTACATCCAGTGGCGTCACAAGGGGGGTGCGGCCCGCACCCGGGTGACACCATTGGAGGGGTGACACCAAAATGACTGACAGTGGTGCCCCTCTGAAGAGTCGGGCATTCGGTCATGGACCGAGAGCCCGACAGTTGCAGGAGAGAGAGGAGGGGAACCGGCGGCATGCCTTATCCTGCCGGCTGAACATCTCCTCCTCTCTCTGATGGCGTCCATCACCAAGATGGCCGCCGGCAGGTATAAAAAAGATGACCGTGCATGCACGATGACGTCATCACATATGCCCAATGACATCACGTCGATCCGGGTGACACCCGGCCTCGGGGCGCCCCTGGTTACACCCTCGGTTAATCCATAGCTCTGTGCTCCTCAATAATGGCTGAACACTACTGGAGTACAGTAATAGCAGCGTACTGTCTGAGGGCCTTAAAAAGTAACTGGAAACCTTTATCGTTAAAATGTGATGAGTTCATAAAATCTGGCTCTGTGTTATTGTGGAAGAACGTCTTCCTGTGCTTTGGTTTCCTGATAGGATGCAGATGACAAAAGCAGGAACCTCTAAGAGTGCCACCATCCGACAGCTGTGCGGAGCGCTGTGTGGGAGACACATGCAGACCGCTCCCCGCCATTGCGAATGACAGGGCAGACAGATTTAAGGTGACACTTTGACATGGTGGCCGGTAGCTGCTGCCAAAATAGTCGGCGAGGAGAACAGGCCGGATTGTTAATACATGAGGTAGCCGTGGATGCTGTAATGTGCCATTGAGTGCAAGGATCCAGATGTAATCATTACAGCAGAGCCGTGGGCTACTCACATTATCGTTGTCAAGTCAACTCTTATGTAACTCCACATGACCTTTTTACAGCTTTCACATCACTTTTCACCAGAGGAAAACACTGTAGGCTGCTGTCATGTTCTGTCCCATAATGCACTATCACAGTATATACATATGTCTATGGTATAGAGCAAGGGTAGGCAAACTCCGGCCCTCCGGCTGTGGACCCTATGCTTTCCTATGCATGATAGAATTTGTGAAACCGCCGATCCTATCATGCATCTGCCTCTGGAAATCATGCCTGTGGCTGTCAGAAGCTTGCAATGCCTAATGGGAGTTGTAGTTGCAACACAGTTGAATAGCTGGAGTTTGCCTATCTCTGGTAGGGAACCAAGGACCACTCTGACTAGCTGCTAGTACCCTGTCCCCCATGCTCTAGTCTAATGCATATGGCCTCAATCTCCTTTATACAATGCTACTAATGCTAACATTCTTGGCCCAATCTGATGTTTACAAAACTCAATAGCTCAAACTGACATTCACACAGAAGCCAATGAGTCAGGGCAGTGACTCCTCCTTTATCATTTCTCCTTCCAGATCATTTATGCTGTGCTGTCTGCAGTGCTCTGGAAATACTTTGTCATGTATTAAAGTAACCCAAACATTTAAATCACACAGAATTTCTTTAACAAGTTAATATGATTTTAAAAGAAGTTTTTAATGTTTTTCAAAATCTGCAACTTCCACTGAAATATATATTTTTTTCATTAAAATATTTGGTGATTCCGGTCCTTGTTAAGGCACTTCAGATTATAGCGTGACAACTGTTTTTTTTTTCTTTTGTTTAAACCGCTGCTTCGGGATTGTTTTTCTTTTTTTTTTTTATTCCATGTCAGTACAGCCCGAGAGCCCGTCAGCGGGAGGGTCCATGACACTCGGACGTCTTAGGAAGTGTTCCAAAGTCGGGCGTCATTCAAATCAGAAAACCAAGGACACCTAGTGGTGGGAAGTAATTACTTTGGTGGGCAGCACTATAGAGAAGGTAAGTACTGCCAACAAAACTGCTTTTTTTTTTTAGGGCTGCTAATGATTACATTTTTCGTGTTCAATTAATCGAAAAAAAATGTAATCGCTTAATTTCGATTAATTATAACGCACATACAGATCCAACTACATTGGCCTATACACATACAGCACAGCAATGAAGTAATAAAATGAACTAGGATCCCACTAATCCAGCACGTTATTAATCTCACGTGCCCCACTCAATATGGCCGCCGCTTGAGTGGGGCAACTCAGAATAATAACGTGCTGGATTAGTGTGATCCTAGTTCATTTTATTACTTCATTGCTGTGCTGTATGTGTATAGGCCAATGCCTTGGCTGGCGCTTGTGCAGAAAGCTTCTTGGGCAAACTCATGGGCCCAAGTGGCTCCTTTGGCTAACGAAGGGGGGAGGATGTCGATGTCTGTGATGTCACCGGACTCCTCCCCCCTAGCCTTCGTTAGCTGTCACGGACATAGACATCACCGGACTCCTCCCCCCTTCCCTTCGTTAGCCGACGGAGCCAATACGGGAAGGGGGAGGAGTCCAGTGACCTTGATGTCCGTGAAATGGAAGGCATCACCGGATCGCCGACGGGACTCCCGGAAGCCGGCGGAGAGGTGAGTGTTTTCACTAGCGATCAAAATAATTTTAATCGATCAAAAAGTTTAACGATTATTTGAGAAATTAATCTTTCATTTCCACAGCCCTACCTTGTGTGTGTGTTTTGTTGAAACCGCTGCTGGAGGGTTGACACCTTATCCTCAAGCGGAACCCGAACACTCAAGCATGAGAATGAGTTGAGACTATTTTCAGTGCGGGGACAGTAGCCCCTTTCTTAATTTTGGTTGCCCCTGTCTGCCTGACATCCTGTGTCCGGGTTCCTGCTGCCATGAAACCCGCACACAGCATTCAAAACCCGAACTGTCCGGGTGAATCCTGGACAGGCGGCAACCCTAGCTGGAAGATTGTTTTTCTTTGCCTGGAGTCAGGCTTTGAAGTGAACCTGTTTCTTTGTCCCGCATTGGCAAAGCTGAGATCCCCTTTAAAAAGGGAGATTTCCCTCAATGTAGCATGGCGGCTCTCTGCTTTTACATAAGACAGGTTTCTCTTTCACCTCCTGTACATATCCCCTAAGCTTCCGCGGTAAGCTTTCAGATCAATAATGCGTGAAACCCCAGTTGAAGGCACCGTGCAGAAGGTTCTTGTGCGAGTTTACATAACGCGGATAACTTCTGTATGAGTCACAATACTTTCACTGTCAGCCCGAGCACAGAGAAGCATGTCCTGACTTTATCACCGATCAAACAGGCTGCATCGCACCGTCACAAAGCCAAATGCTTTGCATAGTAACAAACTCCAGCTGAACATACCTGGCACCACCCTGACCCCCCCACCCGTGTGCCGCTCTACGGAAAGGGTCGGCGATATGGGAAATGCTTTAGAAGCTTTCCATCTCCGTAGCAGATTCAATTTCCGTTTTTATCCCATCAAACTGTTTGCATTTCGGATTAGCTTCATCTGGAGCCAGTGGGGTTTTCCAAAGAGAAAAAAAAAATTAAAAAAAAAGGAAATACGTTCCAAGTAAAATAGTTCATTAAAGGCTAACAATGGAGGTGACTCATCTGCTGCATGACTGTGAAATACACAGATTGATTAACACAACGGATAAACTGTATTGTGGGGAGTTAGGTGAAATGAGAGCGCCCCAATGTCTGATGGTAAACATAATAGCCAACGCATTTCGGGGGCCCAAAACACCCCTCTTCATCAGGGCTCAAGGAAAGCAAGACTACGGAAAGGCTGAAACAGATAATAGCAGAATTGTGCTAAGAAAGAACGGACAGCCGTTATGGCATTGCTGATGAAAGAGGCAAGGGGGCAAGGGGATGTTGTTGGCCACTGAAACGCATTGGCTGTTTTTTAGTTGTCATCAGACATTCTATTAAAGACTTTTGGACCCCATCACCAGATTTGATGCTCTCATTGGACTCAACTACATGTGGGTTTCTCAGTTCGACTGACCCCCCCTTCGTTTCAGCAGGGACGCCCCTATTTTTTTGGTGAGAAGCCAAAGCGAAGTCTACAAGCATTAATAGTGACTTTGCCGTTTTGGTTGAAAGGGGAAGTCCAGATCCTCACACCGAACTTTCCAAAACTGTATTGCTTGACTAAGGACTGTAAGTAGGTCTTCTTACAGCTCCTCCCCAGCTCAGCAATCTAAAGCGGCAAGAAAAAAGAATGTTTCGGTCCTGCGTGTCCCACATCGGCTGCTGTTCACGCCTAGGCATATATGACGTCTCCTGCGCTCTGAAGCATCATGGGATATGCATGTCACATGACCCAAGATGCTTCAGTTTCCATGCAGTGGCCAAAGGGGGGGCAGAACTGGAGGTCCCAGCCCTTGGATCCCGGTAAGTATCCATCTGTGGAGGGGAAGGGTGAGCTCTGTAAGGTCAGGGGAGTAGTTTCTGATGTCATCAGGAGCCTACTGTCTCTTCCTGGTTGAGGTAACCGGGTCCTGATGATGTCAAAAACTAAGATGGCGGGGTGGGACCCAGCGTGCACTTATTCGTCTTCTCCTTCTCCCCTGACTTTACAGAGCTATCCGTCCCCCACAACACATGGATGCTTACTGAGATCTGAGGCCCGGAACCTCCCACCCGAGGTCCTCTCCCTGCTAAATCCCAGTGAAGGTCTATGGGACTCATCTCCTTGCATCTCCCGACCAGGAGGTAGGTGAGCCCCATGGAAGTTTATGGGCTCTGCTCTGTAGGCATGGCCAACAGAGAAAGGACTTTGGCGCTGGATGTAAATAAACGCGGGAGATCCTGGGAGTCAGATTTCGATAAGTGTCCATCTGTGAATAGGGTGGGCTCAATGAGGTCAGGGAAGAGGCGCAAAAAGAATAAGTGCACTTCGTCTTAACTAGACTTATTTTATAACGAAAGCTGCAGATTTATAGAAGATTGAAAAGAACTTTTGAAAGGACATTAACACGTAAAAGCTGATATGAGCAGGGTCGCCCCTATGATGAGGCAGCCTAAGGCTCTTGCCTCAGGCGGCATCTCTTTGGGTCATGTAGGGGCCGGCAGGGAGAGTCGCATGGCCGTGCGCCTGCTGCCCCCTTTCTGGCCAGAGTGTCCCAGGTTTCTAAGAGCTAGGCAACCTGGGATGCCCTGGTTGGCATCCTGCTCAGCTCCTGGCAACCAGTGATGTCACTGGTTGGCAGGAGCTAAGCAGGACGTACACCAGTCCCGTCCCCCCCCTCCGTTACCGTGCACCACTGGCACCCCCCCTGCTAGGGATTAGGGATGCTAAGGACACCCCTGGATAGCCATGGATATGATGTGAGTGTATATCAGCTGTGCAAACATTAAATGTAATATGCCACATGCAGTGACCAATGAAGGGTGGTCATTTGTCGGTTCTCTGCGCCCACAGACGCACTTTGATTGGTTGGACAGAACAGCTTTTTTGCCTATTGGCTGTATCCGTTGCGTCTTGCTCCCCTCACTTCTGCTATTGTCATACATTCCTCAGGCCGCTCTGAATGGTGAGAAAGTTTTTTTCTTTTTCTCAATGAGACGGCGGCTTCCTGCTTTGGAAGCTTTGTTCTGCCTCACTTACCGTCAGTTATTGCACCTCCCAGGTACAGACAATGAGCTGAATCAGAATGAAGCTGCCATTGGAATGTGTATGGTGTACAGTAATCACAGGACCTGGGAAGACAGTGGCCTCCATTCTACGGGACGCTGTCTAGGTGGAAGGCAGCACAATGGAGACATTAATGTTCAATGACACATGCCCTGGAATTCATAAAGTGTATAGCTGACATGCTCTAGAATTGTGTCACGACAAATTGCTGGTCCTATTGAAAACAGGTACTTAAATTTGTCACATGGAGGCATGGTGGGATGAAGTGTTATGTTCAGCCCCCGGGCCTCATAGCGTCATTGGCTGCTATGACACTGTTGGCTATACAGCATCTGCAGTTGCTATGGTGCTGTCAGCTGCACAGTGTCCTTGGTTGCTATGAGGCTCTTTACAGCACCGCGTCCTTGGATGCTATGACATTGTCAGCTGCATAGCATCCCTGGTTGCTATGACGCTGTCTGCTGCACAACATTCTTGGTTGTTATGACGCTGTCTGCTGCACAGCATCCTTGGTTGTTATGATGCTGTCTGCTGAACAGCATTCTTGGTTGTTATGATGCTATCTGCTGCACAGCATCCTTTGTTGCTATGACGCTGTCTGCTGCACGGCATCCTTAGTTGCTATGACTCTGCTGCCCAGCATTCTTGGTTGTTATGATGCTTTCTGCTGAACAGCATTCTTGGTTGCTATGATTCTGTCTGCTGCACAGTGTCCTTGGTTGCTATGAAGCTGTCGACAGCACAGTGTAATTGGTTGCTATGGCACTGTCAGTTGTCAGTGTATGCAGTGGCGTAACATCCGGGGGGGCAGCAGGGGCGCGGGCCCCCGGGCGAAAAGTGAAGGGGGGGCGCTGGCCGAAAATGGCACTTTCGGCTAAATGCCGAAAGTGACATTTTCCTGCCGAATTATAAGCTGGCCATATACCTCCATTCCCTCCTCCATGCTAAAGACCATGGATGAAGGAATATTGTATACTCACCCGAATTATCACTTGACAATCCACTCTATATTGCTGCCATTGTCTAGCATCTTTGTGGATTCACTGACAGCATTCAAGCCCTGATAATGGGGTTGAGCCCCTGAAACGCGTTGGCTCTTCGACTACTCACCAAGATCATGAATTTCTTACTGGACTCATTCCGGTCTCAGCAGAGGTAGAGTCATCATCTTTCTACAGGAAGTTAGGAGCTCAGTAGATTTCCAGCAGGACCAACAGGCATCTTTCTGCAGTGGTTTTAAAAGGGTTAAAACATGGAAGCATGTCTGTGATGCAAAGGTGTAGAGCGGGGGTGCCCATAAGGTAGATGGTGATCTAGCAGTAGCTCTCAAAGCTGATGCTGGTAGATCAGGAAGGGTGTGAATGGCGGTGGCCCCTTTATTCCATTTTGGTCTATTTATTTAGCTGTGCACACATGATTACCTATTAGCCCGAGTCTGCTGAGCCAAGCTCCCTGACACCTTTCTGGTGGGTACTGGTGGTTGAAGTGCTATGTGGAACATCAAAGAATATTAGTTTACACAGCCTGCTGCAAAATAAAGCAAGGTGAGCCAGGAGGGAGCGCGAGGAGAGACAGCCAGGGGAGAGAGGGTGAGGAGAGACAGCCAGGGGAGGGAGCGGGGAGAGACAGCCAGAGGAGAGAGCGTGAGGAGAGACAGCCAGGAGAGAAAATGAGGAATGACAGCCAGGAGAGAGGAGAGACAGACAGGGGGATGAGCAAGGAGAGAGAGCAAGGAGAGACAGCCAGGAGAGAGAGGAGAGACAGCCAGGAGAGAGGAGAGAGAGCAAGGAGAGACAGCCAGGAAAGAGAGCAATGAGAGACAGCCAGGAGAGAGAGACTGTCAGGAGAGAGAGAGGAGAGACAGTCAGGAGAGAGAGAGCGAGGAGAGACAGCCAGGAGAGAAAGCAAGGAGAGACAGCCAGGAGAGAGAGAGAGTGAGGGAGGTTTTTTTTTTCTTTGGTAGAGCTCATGTAGCTCGTCATTTGAAAAGTAGATCTTAACACAAAAATTGTGGTCACCACATGTGTAGAGAATATTTTTTTTGTATTATTATTTTGCCCGGGCAAACACTTTAAGCCAGGGGCAGCGGGGTGCACGCTAATGGGGTGGGGGTAATGCCGGCCAGTGTGTCCCACTCAGCTCCTAGCAACCAATTATGTCACTGGTTGCCAGGAGCTGGGCGGGATGCCAGAGACTCCAAGGTTGCTAAGAGATGGGCGGGGAGATGTGTATGGCTCTGGCTCTTAGCAACCTGGGATGCTCTGGCCAGAAAGGGGGTGGCAGGCACACTGCAAACATTGAGGGGAATTCATCAACACTGGAGCAAACAAAATCTGGAGCAGTTGCCCATGGCAACCAATCAGCTTCTCTCTTCGGTTGGTTCAGTTAAGCTTTGAAAATGAAAGAGAGAAGCTGATTGGTTGCCACAAGTAACTGCTCCAGATTCTGTCCCTACCAGTTTTGAGCTCCTTTTAAGCTCCTTTCATAGAGATCTCTCCAATTCCATCCCATTCGTATGTATATTCTCCAGCTGCTGCAGTTCAGCAGTTGGCAGCAGAGGCACACACTAATGTGTAGAGTATGGCCACACTCGTTTCAAATTTCTATGCGCCGCAAAAAAAAAGAAAAAAAAACCAGGGGAATAACCCCTCAACCAAACTGGAAGTACGACATCGATCAGGCCTCGGCATGCCGTCGAGCGAGGCTGTGTTTATACACGACGCTAGACGCACTTTAATTTCACTGCGCCCAAGCCAGACATTGCCGAGGCCCTCATCTCGGACCCCTCGCAGGCTCTTCCGGGATCAGGCCATGAAACGCGTATATATATCTCCATTGCTCACAGCTGTAGGATATCAGCGCGTTCGTCCCTCTGTTTATATTTAGGGTTAACAGATGCAGAAGTGATGGATGAGGTTAAAGTGAACTCGCTGGTTCTATTTAAACATCCTCTTCTCCGTCTTCATCATTCCTCGGCCTCAGAAAACATCCTCCGCAACAAGAAAAGTGACTACAAACGAAAGCGACTCATTTCCTGGCCCAGCAACCTTTGTCTTGTATGTGTGTTCATGTGTTTATATACATTGGGCATTCTGCGTAGAGACCTGATTGGGAGATACACACAACTAAATCCACATTTCATGGACAAGTAAACACACCAGAGGGCTGCAAAAGGTATCCATAGCAACTGGAGCAGCAGCATCTGGAGCGTTCTCCCATGGCAACCAATCAGCTTCTCTTTTCCATTTGTTCAGTTAGGCTTTGAAAAAGGAAGAGAAGCTGATTGGTTGCCATGGGCGACTGCTCCAGATTCTGTCTGCTCTCTATGGGGCGGAAGTTATCAAAACTAGAGCAGGCAGAATCAGGGTGACTGGTGTTGCCTCCGCCCCCTTTTTTGCAGGCAGCCTGTAGCGGGTGCGGCTTGATGAGTCCCTCCCACAGCTCTGCCCTCTCTCCTTGTGTAGGCAGACTGGTCTTGTCTCCGCCCCCTTTTTGCAGGCAGCTTGCAGTGGATGGGGCCTGCTGGGTCACCCCCACAGCTCTGCTCTCTCTCCTTGTGCAGGGTGACTGACTGGTCTTGTCTCCGCCCACCCTTTCTTGCAGCCACCCTGTAGGGGGTGTGGCTTGATAAGTCCCTCCCACAGCTCTGCTCTCTATCCTTGTGCAGGGTGACTGGTCTTGTCTCTACCCCCTTTCTTGCAGGCAGCTTTTGGTGGGTGGGGCCTGCTGGGTCCCTGCCCTGTCTCCTTGTGCAGGGTAACCGGTCTTGTCTCCACCCCCTTTTTTGCAGGCAGTCTGTAGGGGGTGTGATTTGATGAGTCCCTCCCACAACTCTATCTCCTTGTGCAGGGTGACTGGTCTTGTCTCCGCCCCCTTTCTTGCATGCAGCCTGTAGGGGGTGTGGCTTGATGAGTTTCTCCCACAGCTCTGCCCTCTCTCCTTGTTCAGGGTGACTGGTCTTGTCTCCGCCCACTTTCTTGCATGCAGCCTGTAGGGGTTGGCTTGATGAGTTTCTCCCACAGCTCTGCCCTCTCTCCTTGTTCAGGGTGACTGGAAATGAAAGTTTTTATACTTCAGCTTCAACCACCAAAAGTGGAATGCTGCACTGAGCCTTGTATGGATTCTCTAAATGATTGCATTTGTAAGGCAGTACAATAGAAACGTAGTTAGGAAGTCATGCGGAATCCATACTTTTACAGTTGTCACAGAAACAGGAAGTTGGGAGAAATCATCCAGTGGGGACACCTGTTTCCGTAACAGTAGTTTAAGGATCAGCATACACGATGCAGTCTTTGCACAATCAGATTTACCATTTCTATGTAATACGAGGGCATACGGAAACTATGCGATCAGTTTGTATCCAATAATGCGCGTCTACGAACAGGAAAAATGCGTGTTTTTCCGGGTGCATTTAAAATGTCATTAACAAGTAATGGCACTGCACATTTTTGACACGTTCTGTGAACGCGCGTCAAAGCATGCGCTTTTGTGCGCGTTCACGGAATGTGAAGGTGTGAATGGCGACTCAGATCTACCGCTAGCCGGACTGGATACAGAGTGAATGGCTTTGAACGCCAGTGAACCTGCCATGTGATGCGTCTGCGATAACGTTGCCCCGTTAACGGGTTTTTAGCAGAAAAAGTCATTTTGTTCCCCCAAAAAAAAAAAAAAATCTTTTAAAAGACACAAGCTGAGGGAGAGCGATTCATTGTGGAAGGGGAAGTGACTGGAGGAGAGGAAGCGCTGCGACCACAACCGTTTTTCTGCTTGTGTTAGCTGTACAAACCACAAAACCACAAGGATCCTTCTCCAAACAAGGCCGAGGGCGAGCAGCTCCATTCACAAAATCACCAGCCTGAGAAAAAAACAAAACAAAAACGTTCATTATTATATTTATCGTGTATTATAAGCCAAAAAACGAGTGAGGCGATAATTGTGATGGCCGGGAGGTCACGTGCTCCTGTACTAGAGATGGACGCAGCGCGCGGCGCGCGCACACATGTGGCGTCGGCTCTGCATTGTGATGACATCATGTGATGACATGGGAGAACTACGACCAATGGGGCAGCGTAGATGAACGGGGGGCGGTCTTTGTAGAGCAGCAGTAAAGTGAATATTTATTTACCCCCCCCCCCAGACCAGGAGGAGGCAAACGCTGGAGGTCATACAGCATCATCGAGCCCAAAGTGTAGGCACCCTCGGCACTCCAGCTGTTGTGAAAATACAAATCCCATCATGCATCTGCCTCCTGGAGTCATGCCTGTGGCTGCCAGAGTCTTGCAATGGCTTATGGGACTTGTAGTTTCACCCCAGCTGGAGTGGCGAGGTGGCCTACCCCTGATTTAGCCCTTTCCTCCACTGGCCCGCCCCTTTCATTAATTGGAATTCAGTCCTTTCAATCATGGAGGCTCAGCGTTACAGGTGGGCGTTACCTAGGGCGGTCTGCATGCAAATACAGCTTGCCTAGGCACACCCACTTTTCCAGACTGACGGCCACCCATCAAGACATTTCAATATTTGCATAGCTCCTCCCAAGAGCCGGCCCACTGCTTGCATCAGGGCTGAGGACTTTTGAGAGGAGTAGTGTGGCAATGATCATGGCTGATGGGAGGGGCCGACAGGGTGCTCTACATACTGTAGCTTCTTGATCACATCACAGCACCCTGACGGCCCCTCCCACCAGCTATGATCTGCTTGCATTGCATAAAGAATCACAGAGACCCAGTGATCCAAAATAATAATTGTAATAAAAATAGTTTGTTTTTTTTAACCAGTTGACATCCGCGGTGTTCAACCCCCTTCCCATCCATAAATTCCTATGTTGATGAGGAGGCTCCGGGGAAGACAAAATATGAGCAGATTAAACTTCAGCTTTGGTTGTTAGTTGGTCACACAGAGTGAACTACATCCCAAAGATGACGAGAGCCGTTTTTGCGGCCAGAGCCTGTGAACAGCCGACACAGGGAGCTCAGTGAAGTCTGAAATGTGTGAATGTTCATTACAGAATGGATCTGGGGAAATGTAACTGCCGAGCTGTCAACACTTCCTGATTCTAATCTCTGGAACCGTCTTAGCGGATATATATATACTATATATATGGTATATATACCCCACGCTGGGGGGGACTTCGGGTGAACAATTATTATTACCATCATCCAGAGAGGCTTCAATAGTCTCCTCTGATGGTTTTATTTAATTTTACACTTTTAATCCCCTTTTCTCTGTCTGCTTATATAAAGTTATTTTGTCCTTTTGTAATGCTGGGTAGTGGACACACAATGGACATCAATGGTTGCTAGGAACGCCGGCGGCCCTAGCAACCAAAGACTGTGGAGGACGGAGATACCCGATCCGCCTGCACCGGCTGGCTAAAAGTGGATGTGCTGGCCATCGAAGGCCAACGCATCCCTTGGCAGCCAGCCAGCGTCGGTCGGAGACATTAAAGACTTTCATAGGTAATGATTTCAAATCCTTTACAGCCCGTGAGCTTAGAGTTTAACTGTAATTAATGGCCCTAGAATGATTCCTCTCACTCAGGCGCATACGGCGATGCCTAATATGTGTCGCGCAATCATTGTGAATGTGCAATGTGCACACTCAGGAGGTGAGTGGTAAAAAATAATTTTTTATTTCATTATTTTTTTTATAATTTTTTTTTATTTATCTAAATATTTTCACTTCTGAAACACTTTTTAATTTTTTTTTCACTCAGCTTTATTGCTATCACAAGGGGGCTGACATGCCCCCAATTTGATAGCATATACATAGTGATAGGTACCCTTTACTGAGGTATCAGGGCTCTCATGGACCCCTAGTGCCTCCCCTGCACTGCCCCCAACTGGATTGAGTACAGACTGTACCCGATCAGTTGTTTCCTAGCGGCAGCGGATGTGATCTGACAGCATTGAACCTGAAAGCGCTCATAGATGACCCCCGATGTGAAAGCATCTACATAATGATAGGTACTCTTTACTAAGGCATTAGAGGTCTCACTGACCCCTAGTGCCTCCCCTGCACTGCCCCCAACCAGATCTAGTACAGACTCTACCTGATCAGTTATTTCCTGGCGACAGCGGATGGGACCTGGCAGTGCTGAACCTAAAAGTGCTCATAGATGACCCCTGATGTGACAGCATATACATAGTGATTGGTACTCTTTACTGAGGCTTCAGGGGTCTCATGGACCCCTAATGCCTCCTTTGCACTGCGCCCAACCAGATTCAGTACTGACTCTACCTGATCGGTTGTTTCCCGAAGGCAGCAAACAGAAACTGATAGCTCTGACCTGAAAGTGCTCGTAACTGAGCGCTTCCAGGTTCATTGTTCTAGGGGCAATTGAGAAATGTATCTTCTCCTGATGGTGGTGATGGATGTTCCTGTCTCTAGGAGTGCACAGGTGAGCCCAGGACACATAGGGGGAGGGCAGGGGGTGCACAGTTTCTGGGTTTTAGAAATTATCAGACAGCTTTGCAACCACCCAAATCACTTCTATATAAATTGGTTGCACTAAAAGGGATGAATGAAGTCCATTAAGTGGAGTCAACCTGCGGGTTTCTTCTGTGTCTTGGATACTCCAACACTGAGGTCTCCCTGCTAATTCCTGACTTTGTGAGAATTATGGGTGGTCCTGCCTATCCTTGTGTGTCCCAGCTCCTCGTCCTACATTCTCCATGATACAAAACAGATATACAATCTATCAGGTAGAGTGGGGACCCCTCATAATGGCCACGTCAGGTGTGCAGACCTAGAATCCCAGCAATAGATTCCCCAGGAGATAAAAGAATCAGGTGATTTTAACTCTCCAGCATCTACCAAAAAAACTAAAATATCACGGTTGGGTGGACTGACCCTTTAAATGCAATCAGTGGCTTGTGTGTGAACTGTATTTGCCTTTTAATCTTCGAATAAAAAGCAGGTGAAATATTTCCTGTGCAATAAAAACAATTTGCATGGCTTCTCAGAATTATGCAAATCTTGAGTGAATGATGAGTCAGCTGAATTTTTCCCTTCCACCTTGTTCTGAATTGATCGGATATAACGGCCATGCCGCCATAGTTACTGTCATTTATTACCTATAGAGCAACAACATCCTGTGCAGATCAGCTCGGCATTCAGGTCGCTGGGCCAGAAAAGCTTACGACCTAGTGTCGTATGTAATTGTATGGTGTGCACATATAGCACAGAGGTTTTTTGATCACCTTTTATTGTCCTTGTTCCCAGTAAGACCATAATGGAATCCCAGCAAGCATTGTAGTCAAAGACATTGGCTTAGGTATAGTCACAGCCCATGCAGCTACTATGGGGCCCAGGGAACGTAGGGGGCCCAGATGAGGTCTCTAAATGCTTTGAAAAATAAATTCACCTCCTGCTCTATTCATCCATTTCATTCAGAGGCTGACTATCAATATTAAATGGGGCTATTATTAGGTAGACATGCGAGATTCGTTTCGTTCTGAATCAAAATTCGGACGAATTTTCCAAAGTTTAGACATTCGGACACATCCAAATTTTCGAATCCCAGTGCAACCGAATGTGTCCAAATCCGAAATTCCGTTTCTAAATTTCGGATCCCGTCTGAATTTCGTTCAAAAACGAAACTGAATCGGACGTGTGACTTTTCTGGCCAATCAGATGTGTTTTTCGGTTTAATGAACCTGAATGGGTCTGAATACGAATTTCCATTACAGTAACATGGGCGCTATATATACATATAATGATAAAGCTGAGGCTCCTAGACCCGAATGACATTCGGGATCCGAATTTCAGAATTGCATTCGGGAGCTCCCGAATGCCATTCGGGTCTGGGAGCCTCAGCTTTAGTAATACCGTGTTTCCCTGAAAATAAGACACTGTCTTATATTTTTTGTGGCTCAAAAAAACACACTGGGTTTTATTTTCGGGGTAGGTCTTATTTTCAGGGAAACAGGGTATAAGTATATGGCTCCCAGATCCGAATGCCATTTGGGAGCTCCCGAATGCAATTCGGAAATTCGGATCCTGAATGCCATTCGGGTCTAGGAGCCTCAGCTTCAGTATTAATATTTGTATATGGTTCTATGTGGTAGTCGTAATGAATATACGGTCGTAAACTCATCCGAAACTAACACAATGCGGATTTCGTCCAAATCCAAAACCCGAACCGAATAGAATTTTGGATCTAAATCCCAAATCCCAAAATACTTAAATATTCGAACCGATTTTTTCCACAGCTTACATGTCTATTATTAGGGGTATTATGCATGCCATTATTGCTAATGTAGATCGAAACCCAATCACTAAAAAGCTCAAATATGCCTTTAATTATTAATGTCATTTTAAAAGTTGTCTTCAATCCTAAATCTGCAGCTTTCATTAAAGAACACCTGGTGATCTCGAAGGTCCTTCTTCAGGCACTTCACCCTGTCACTCTGCCCTGGTTGAGACTACGAGCAGGTGCTGACATACATTTTACAGGCTTGGCCCACCATTGTTACGATTTGGAAGCAGGTCCAGAGCAATCATGTGCAGTAGGGACGAGCTTAGGTTCAGACTGACCCCAGTATAAACCAGAGCTCGTTCAAACTCAGATGTGCCCTGGGGCCACCCACCCGATCAGCGGCAGATCAGTGCCCTCCCTGCCACGTAGCTGAACAGAAAAAAAGGGGCGGGATGCTTGTGCTAACGTCATTGACCTGATATGCTGAGACAGCTAAGAGGGGAAGGCTCTCCCCTCTCACTTTTACACAGAGCAGAGCGGAGAACAGAGCGTTCTCTGCTCTGCTCCCCGCTCTCCATCCTGAAGTGATTGCCGTGGTCCCGGGTCCCCCAGAAGAGCAGGGACAGAGGATAGAGGCAGCCAGGTGAGGCTGGGGCAAACCACGGGGGGCAGCAAGGGCGGACGGACCTGCAGGATGCATACAAGTGATCTCTCCAACATCGCCGAGATCGTTTGTACAAAACGAGCAGCTGTACATTTAGCCATGCTAGACCAAAGCAGGTCCAAATGTAAAAAAAAACTACCTGCCCAGTGGCTGTGCCGCGCTCTACTCCCTGCCGCCCCAAGGCCAGGCTTCGGTGGCCTTGTGGTAAATCCGGCCCTTGGTGTCCACCCTTCTACAAAAATGAATAATTTTGGTTGGAGAGCTTATTTAAAGCTCCACAGATGTATCACCACCTCTAATATAGCAGAGCAGCAGCCACAAGGTTTCCTCTTACGTGTGTTGGAAACTAGAGTGAACTTTTGCCTTTTCTTGGACCAAACCAAACAGCAGGAAAACACGATGTTGGGAAGGCAGACAGAGGGTGTCCTTTTTTGCAGAATTTCCATGTTATTTGCACGTTCGGGTTATGGAAATTCCAAACGAAACAGAGAAGCTTTTTTTTTCAGGTCATCAATAGATTGCTCTGTAAACTTCTCTCTCTTTTTTTTTTTTAAAGTTTCTTTAATCATTCAGTGGAGCCTTGAAAGATGGGCCATCAGAGGGGCTTTTGTGGCAGCAGAGCTATTAGAGTATTCCCGAGCACAGGGGATAAATACGGAGACATGCAGATTAACCCAAAACATAAATCATTAGGTTGTTTGGTGTACCTGAGAATTTTTTATTTTTTATTTTGGCCGCCTTAGTTAAAAATTGATGAAGGCACGAAACTACACGAGACGTTTTATTCCAATCCATCAAAGTACATCAAAAACCGAATGAGGCCGGTCTTGAGCGAGGGTAAGGCTCCATTTGGTCTGGTTTGATGCTCCCATTAAATCACTCTACAGCCTGTATTAGACATGTAAGCTGCGGAAAAATTCGGCTGGGTTCGGATATATTTCGTTATTTCGGGATTTGTATCCAAAATATAATTAGGTTCACGTTTCGGATTCGGACGAAATCCGAATTTACGTTAGTTTCGGATGAGTTTACGACCGTATATTCATTACGACTACCAAAGAAAACCATATACAGATATTAATACTAAGGCTGAATCTTCTAGACCAGAATGGCATTCGGGTCTGGGGGCTATATAGATATATTACTAAAGCTGAGGCTCCCAGACCCAAATGGCATTCGGGAGCTCCCTAATGCAATTCAGAAATTCGGACCCAGAATGCCATTCGGGTCTAGGAGCCTCAGCTTTAGTAATATACAGTATGTATATGGCTCCCAGAAATTCGGACCCGGAATGCCATTCAGGTCTAGGAGATTCAGCTTTAGTATTATAGGTATAAATGTAGCGACCATGTTGCCATAACAAAAATAGTGTTCAGACCCATTCGGACGCATTAAACCGAAAAGCACATCTGATTGGCCAGAAAAGTCACATGTCTGATTCAGTTACGATTTTGAATGAAATTCGGACGGAATCTGAAATTCGGATTCGGATACATTTGGATGCATTTGGATTTGGAAATTCGCATGTGTCCAAATGTCCGAATTTTGGAAATTTTGTATGAATTTTGATTCGGAACGAAACAAATCGCACATGTCTAGCCTGTATACTCAGGTGCTATACAGGGTGGAACGCATCAGTGGTACCTTTCAGTTCTGATGTACTTTGGGCTTGAATAAAAAGTCTTAGGCAATTTTTGACTTATACATCAGTGGTTATGAGCCTAATATGGGGGTATTGGTATGGGGGGGGGTTTGCGGACTGACTTGGAGCAGTGGCCTTTTTGTGAGTACCACCCAAGTTGCTTTTAGTATTTAAAGGGCAACACCAGTTTTAAAATGTACCTTCTGTTGCGTTTCATGCTATGAACTGGGCTTGGTGTTTTAGTTATAGGGGAGCATCTAGTTGAGGACAGCCGGTGAAGCGCAGAGTGAGGGTGATGCTCTGTTTAGTCTGGCTGGATGCTCCAATGAAATCACTTTTCAGTTTGTATGTTGAAGTGCTAAACAGCATGTGATAGACTTAAATAAAAAGTCTTAGGTGGTGAGGAACATTGTGCCTTCATCAGTTTTTGCCTGGTGGTTATAAACCTCAAATGGGGATTTGTGGACTTGGAGCAGTGGCCTTTTTGTGAATGCCAGCCCAGTTACCTTTAAGTTTTTAAAGGGCAACACCAGTTTACACATTAGCGTCCTTCAACAAACATGTGTCCATGCTACTGCATTATGTCACATACCATGAACACACCAAATTCAAACCAGAGCTCCTCCGAATCCAGAAGTGCCCTGGGGCCACACACCCCAGCTGCCGGTCAGGGCATTCCCCGCTCCCAGGGAGTGTGTCCATGAGAGCTTTGGCTCAGAGGAAGTGGGTTGAATGATACTGATCTTCTTTCAACCCATAAAAACAGTGACATTTAGTGGCAGAAATATATAACTGTAGGGGGCAGCACCAGATTGAAGGTGAGTATTGCAGCGAAAGCTGCTCTGTATATTTGTAACAATGCTGGCCTTCAGATTTTTACATTTAAAAAAAATGCCATAAATACTGTAGTTTAAATGCAATCCTCAACAGCCGCAAATATATCAATCCGCTTTGCACCAAATGCGTTTGCATGCCCAGTGATTATCTTATAAAATTAGAAGTGACATCATCACTGTGCTGTGCAGAGAGCAGAGCTGTGGGAGGGGCCCAGCAGGCTCCACTCATTGCAGGAAACTACTGGAGGGGGCGTAGTCAAGACCAGTCACGCTGCATAAGGAGAGAGAGCAGCAGTGACCGGTCTTTGTTACAGGGAAAAGTCTCATACTGGATTACTGCACAGATCTGGAAGAAATACACAAAGCTCCCCAAGATTCTAGGAAGACTACACAGGACTCTTGTATGAGGACAATATTTGCTTTAAGGCGTTTCTCAAAGGCCATAGAAGAAGATTCCAGATTCCAATGAATATCCATGTCCAGGAGCCAGGGGTGTCCCGAGGCCGGGTGTCACCCCCCCACCGTGTCGTCATTGCG
>NW_017306431.1:903858-930663 GCF_000935625.1 Nanorana parkeri
CTGAAGCTCCTAGACCCGAATGGCATTCGGGAGCTCCCTAATGCAATTCAAAAATTCGGACCCGGAATGCCATTCAGGTCTAGGATCACCTGTACAAAACAAGCGGCAGCTTCCCCGCTGTACTTTTAGCTCTGCTTGCCCAAAGCAGGGCTAACTGTAGAAAACAACTACCCGCCCGCCGCCCGAAACTGCATGACCCACACCCCTGCTGCCCCTCTACTCCCTGCTGCCCCGAGGTCGGGCCTTGGTTGGCCTTATCAGGTGGCGCATTATGTAGGGACACCTCCTCCGCACACACAGCTTACTAGCACACACAGGGGTGACCCCATAGGGCTATGCAAGAGAAAGGAGTCACCCTAAAACAGGATACCAGGACCAGTGCTCAGGGACCGGCTGATTCTACAGGAAGTTACAAGTTTTAAACATCAAGGAGCAGTGTCCATTGAAAGAAATGTAATCAGCATTTAAAATAGTTTAAGATTAATCACTTCAAGGTCTCTCCGCTAATTCACGGCTGCTTCCCCTTTCCATCAAATGCTTTCCAGAGGTGCAGCTTCCTCTTCTGCATTGCTGGCCGAGAATTTGGAAAGCAGAACGGTCAAACGTCTCACCCACACCCAGTCATTTCAATGTGCCTAATGTATGTACACTCAAAATACATCTGAGAAAGAAATGCTTACCACAACTTGGATGTCGCTCTATTAAAGTGCAACAACACTAAAACCAGGTTCCCTTCCTGTCGATGAAGAGCACGCTGGACATGTGCCGAGCAGCTCTTGCTGCATTCTAGAAATGAGGTTTATGACAGCAGAAGAAATGAGGAACATTTGCTATTTTCTGTCACAGTTCCTCAGGAATGCCAGAGAAGGTCAGCTGTCAAAATTCACAGAATGACGTGATCTACGCTCCTGACAGTGGCGTCACGCGGGGGGTGCAGCCCGCACCCGGATGACACCATTGCAGGGGTGACACCAAAATGACTGACAGTCATTTAGGTGTCAGCCCCTCTAAAAAGTCGGGCACTCGGTCATGGGCCGAGAGCCCAACAGTGTCAGGAGAGAGGAGGGGACCCGGCAGCATACCTCATCCCACCGGGTGAACGTCCCCTCCTCTCTCTGCTGGCGTCCAGCACCAAGATGGCAGCCGGCAAGCGTCAATCAGATGGCCGCGCATGCGCGACGTGACATCACGCGCGATGACGACACGGCGGGGTGTCACCCGGTCTGGAGACCGGGGGACACCCGGCCTCGGGACGCCCCTGGGGTTGGGTGCACTGGCAGTCAGTGAAAAAGTTCACCAATGCTATATTTTAGACTTGACCATCATAAAGAAACACAATATGTACCAAAGCACGCCGCATTCCCTTTAAAAGGCAATGGATCCACTTGAATGGACACAATGCCCAAAGCATCAGATTCCGCACCCCTCCGCAGCGCACTGCAGTATTAAAACTGACCGACTTTTGACATGTGATCACAGCGAACCAGCTTGCCTTCTTTCAGTATGAGTTGATGAATCGTGGCTATCTTGCTTCACTTACAAACAAGTGCGTATAATGCGTCTAAAAACACATCCATTTATTCATTTGATGAATTGTCGCGCTACAAAGGAGTCACTCCGATTTTGAAAAAACAAACATCTTTTCAAAGCGCGGACTTTGATGAATAGACCTCATTATGATACATGCAGGAATTTCTCACTTAAGAAGACCGACATCATACCAGCTGGAGATAAATATAATCATCTCGCTTGTTTTTACTTTTTATTTTTATTTATTTTTTCCTTTTCTACGCAGTCATCTCCCAACTCCGAAAGCCTTTCCAACCTCGCATTACTTTCTTTGAACGCTCTGCATGTTTGTTGATACGTAAAGCGGATGCATCAATAATTCCGGTGTATTACGCAGCTTGGTTTGACAGCTAAAATTCTGCTCTGGAACAGACCTCTGGTGGGCTTATTTATAGCGGTCAATCATATCAGGTTGTTGTGGCCGTTCTGCGCTGACTGCATTGCTGCCTTTCACTTATCCTCATTGCCCTGCGTGTTGGCTTATAGTCATGTGAAAATGTATGTATGTAGAGGTGTACTTACTTTTTCCACGTGATAACTCTGCATTTGTGTTCATTTAGATTATAAGAATGAATACACCGTGTCGATTTTAGGTGTCATTTACACCACATGCGTTGGCCTGGATTGGCGTTTGCTTCCAGCGCAGCCCAAACGCAAGACAATGCAATCTGCCTTGTCACGGATGGGCTTAGTTCACTGTAACGTGGTGGTGTGTTCTAAAAAAAGAATGACATGCAGTACTTTTTGGCAGCTCACTGCAGTAAAACATAATACAACTGCATGGCGGTGTACCCACTGCATGCGGTGTGCCCATAGAACATAATGAAATGTCACTTTGGACATTTTAATAAAGTTCTAACAAAAAAAATAAACATTACAGATCTTGATCGAGCGCATTAGGACTGTGCCGGGCACACGCACACCATTTGCTATGCGGTGTAGCACAGCTGCTGGTGTGCACAATCCCTAAGTACTCATATTACCTTTATCTGTAGCTGGATGCTGCATGTTTTGGAGGCTGAAATAGACCTCCCTCCCTTGATTTCTCTTCTTTACTTCCCTTTTTTCTTTCTTTCTTTCTCTCTCTCCCTTCCTTTATCTTATTCTTCCTTCCTTCCTTTCTCTCTCTCTTCCGCCTTTCTTTTTTTTTCTCTTTCTTGCATTCTTTCTTTCCTACTTCCTTCACCTCTCCCTCTCTCTTTCTTTCTTTTTTCTACCTTCCTTCCTTTCTCTCTCTCTCTTCGTCCTTTCTTTTTTGTTCTTTTTTCTCTTTCTTGCATTCTTTCTTTGTTTCTTCTTCTTCCTTCCTCTCTCTCTCTCTCTTTCTCCCCTTTCTTTCTCCTTCCTTCCTTCATTTCTTTCTTTCTTCCATTTTTTCTTTCTTTCTTACTTCCTTCCCTTTTCTCTCTCTTTCTTTTTTTCTTCTCGTTTTCTTTCTTTCTTCATTTCTCCTTCCTACTTTCCTTTCTGTCACTCTCCCTCCCTTCCTTCTTTCTAATTTTCTTTCTCTTTTCTTTTTTTTTTTTTCAGTCTTCCTTTCCACCATTCTTCCTTCTTTCATTCTTCCTTCTTTTCCCCCTTATTCCCTTCCTCCATCTCTCCCTCATTTTCTTTCTTCCTCTTCCTCTCTCTCCTTCCTTTGCTTCCCTTAAATGTACATGTTTTAATGATTATTAGTAAGTAAATAATGAAACATATAAAACCCAGTTTTGTAATCATCAATCTCCGGACCGAACCCTCCCACCTTTATTTCAGGAATATTATCTTTCTGAGAGCCAGCCAGGCAGAACCCTGCCAATCACAAGGACCACGTTCCACACGTCTCGGATAGGAATGGTTCAATTAAAATGTATTATGCTCTTGATCCCTCTCAGTATAATTCAGCACGTAATCTAGGAGCATTATCATGCAAAAAAAAATTGTCCCTTATTGGACCCTCGCCTCAATAAAAAAAAAAAAGATTGCAGGTCTCTTTAAGAAACATTCTATAGGCTGTTATTGCCTTTTACCTTCCAATAATCTCTCCCCTCATACTGGTCTATTGATGGCATTCCTGCATTGGGGGATGCTATGACAATTGACAGGCTTCCGCAGGCCTTTTATCCTGTGTCTTCCAGAGAAGGAGATTAGAGAGACGAGAGGTATTTCATGAATGGGAGACGGAGAGCCAATAGAATTCCCTTATACCAGCTCTCTTCCGACTCTTCAGCTGCCATTCATTTCTCCTATGAAACAAGAAGCATGGAAATCATTAGATATCTGAGTGTTGCACAAAAATATTTACTTCACATATTTTTTTTTTAAACAATTATTTATAATTATTTATAATCAATAATTATTCCTAATTATTTAGAATACTGTTGCACGCTAGGCAGTTTTTGTTGTGTTCATGGCTACAATTTTATGTCAATTTGACATATTGCTCTATATTTACCACATGTATCCAGCAGGCAGTTTTATACACTTCCTCTGAGTCATTTTACTACTGTTCTGTGAATAGCCTGCTGTTGTTCGCTCTCTTGCTGTTCAGCTTTTTTTCCAAATCACATACAGCTGAAAGAGTCAGAGAAGGGACACATACCCCTTTCCCTCTCTGTAGCACGTTTGCCTCCTATGGATTTTCATTTAAGGATGAGCAGTGCAAAACTGAGCATGCATCGACGCAATTTCTTGTCAGGAAGGACAGTATGCTTTGCAAGCACAGTGTCATAGGACCACCCTAAATTAAAAGTTCTTTTAAAATAAATAATACATTAATAAAATAATATAAATATCCATTTATACGTTTGTTTGTTTTTATTTTTCATAGCACCAACATTTCCCATAGTGTCGTACACAGAACCAATTACATCGGGTTCCTGTGCCTAAAGGGTCTTACACTCTAACGGCACTACACAGTGCCAGGCCCCATTCACACTAAGCGACATACCTTTTGGAGCGGATCCGCGCGGCCGGGATAGCGTGACTTTCGGGGCGACGTTCCAGCGACGGTATCGCGACCTTCACCGTCGGGCTGCATTAAAAAATAGAAAAATCAGGCAAAATCCGCCGAAAAAAGGGTCCTGTAGGAGCAACTTGTGACCGCGACGGGCGACATGAAGCTGTACATTAAGACAGCTCTATTGAAAATCATTGGCCGGCGACTTCTCGCAATATCGCGCGGCAAAAATGCGCGATATCGCAGCGGAAATCGCGCGGCAATCCACTTAGTGTGAATGGGGCCTAGTTGCTAGTTGATCAGAAGCCCAAATATGATTTTGGGTTGTGGGAGAAGAGAAACATCTCGCAAATGCAATACTTCATGCAATAATACCAGTGGTGGGAATTGAAGTCAGGCACCCCGGTGCTTCTAGGTTGGAGAGAAACGACTTTGCAAGCAGGCTTCCTCCATCCAAGTGGAAATCTATGACTTTTTCCACCATAAATAAGAGATGCCAGCTTTTTTTTAAACCGAATTTAAATAATTTAATTAAACTTTATCAATTTTAGTTATGAATAACAAGAGGGATGGTGATCTTTTTTAATTTCCACCTTACGCATTTGAATAGGTAATTATGTATTTTATGATCAGAGAGGTCTGCTAACTAATCCTGTAACAAAGATATTTGCATTTCCATTGTGCAGTTGGATGTTTTTGGATGCCGGTCCGTGTATGAAGACAAGAATGCACAAAAGAGGCAGAGTTTGGTCTTGTGGCATGCTGATACGTAGCCAGCCTATACCCGACTAGTAAAGTTATACAGCTTATACAGGCAGTCATCTTATTGGTTCCATAGTGTTAGCAAGTTTAGTAGTGCAGCTGAGCTAATATATATATACTGTATATAAAAAATACATATATGTATATACAGTATATATACTGTATTTGTATGTTATATATATATATATAGCTACTGTTCTAAAAAAAATGATGACGAAACCTAATGCATGATTTGGGTACTTGTAATCTCAAGGAAAACTAAACTCTTCCTCATTGTTTAAATTCTGATATATGTGCAATAAGCCTATAGCAGACCTTGCGTTAAAAGGCAAGGTCTGCTTATTGCACAGTGCACCGTCTCATTTCTAAAGCATGATGGCAGTAAAAGTGAAAAAAGTTGTTCCATTTACTAACCTTACACCCGGCTTTGGCATTGGAGAGGGTAATGTTATGATCCTTCAGACGGGATCCTGAACCTGCCGGGAGTCCTAGATCTTGGGATACTGCATCATTTTCCTGCAAGATTCTGGTCCCTCAGAGTTCCTAGGATCTTGTGGCAAGGATTCTCTTGTCACCCAGCTGCTAGGCCCTGTGTGTGAAAGCCTGGTGTAAGGTAAGTACTGTATATTTTCTAAATGTTTTTCCATGGATGTTTTGTTTCTACAGCATTAATGTGGTAATTTTAGATGAGGAAGAGGCCACTATGTAATAGGCAGACCTTGTCTTTAGATGCAAGGTTCCCTTTAAAACCAGGGGTGGGCAATTCATTTTCTGGGGGGGGGGGCCCACATAGGAAACTGGTACAGCTGTGGAGGGCCGAACTGATTAATACATTAATCCTGGCTGCAATGCAATCGATTGCGCTGCAACACAACAAAAAGTAGTGCATGCAATGCACCTACCATGCACTAGTCGCTGCTGGGTAGGAAACTACACATGGCAAACCCCAACAACCCCCTGAGCCCCGCATGCACTGTTTTAGGTTCTATTTTTCTTTTAAAGTCCATGGGCAAGAGCTAAATCAGAGGAGCGGTCCCAGCAGTGAATTACTGCAGAGGAGGACCTTTGATGTAATTGGTTGCTAGGACGCCGGCGGTCCTAGCAACCAAGGATCGAAGAGAAACGCGGGCCGAACAGGGACCAAACGCCGACCTGCACTGGGCTATGGCTTGCAGTGGATGCACTGGCCTTGGTGACTGGTGCATCCATTCTGAGCCAGCCATAATGGAGTACAGGTCAGCATGCTGCAGACCAAGGGCCTATTATGGCCCGCAAGCCGTAAAATAACCCAGGTCTGGGCTACACACTGAAGTCAGGATCGGGATGAGCTCCCTTGACTTGGCACCTTAACAAAGAAGTCAGCAATGGTATTTGAATATTTTACCCTCCCAGGTGTTGTAACTAGTTTGTTGCTCATGGATTATACAGCATAATATGCTATTTATTATTATGATAATAGTAATCACAGCAAATTAATTTCTGCTCCTTTCTCGGTGAACGTCTGTTACAAAGACAGGCAAAGTGCAGATAACAAGGTGTGACTGAATAGTGTAATACAGCAGAAGGTATTTTTGGCACAGCATTGCATAATATGCATAATAATAGCAGAGGTCCACAATACTATTATTATATTGGCAGAAGACATCTGCTGCTCTTGAAGGCTCAATGCTGCCACCTACAGAAAATTAGGAGAATACAAGGTTTGACAGCTTGAAATTACACACTGGAGAGAAGGAACTTGAGTATCTTGCTTGGGGACATCAGGGCTGATTCTGTTAGTTAAATAACATTGCATTTCAGTGCATTGAACCTATAGGCATAAAGTTAAATTCTGATTACACATTATGCTGTAGCAATACTGATATCTATATCTATATATAGATATAGATCTATATATAGATATATATAACTATAGGGTCACTGAAACAGCACACCAAGGGTATGTGTATGGGGTTTGGCAATCCTGGGCATTAGTAACGAGCAGAATGATTTTAGCAACATTGATTTAGGTTTGACATTACCAATTTTGGGTGAAGCAAACTTTTGGCACCTGGCAAAATTTCACTCACTGAGCTGCTTATGTTGAAAACAAAAAAATCAACTCATATTTTTTTTTATTTAATTAAAGGTTTTTTTTATGGTTCTATATTAAAACAACTTAGTGTATTTAATGTAGTTTTCTTTGTGGAGTTTTTTTTTGTGTGTATTTGATCATTATTTATGTACTGTCCCTTACATTTTTTTTATATTACTTTTCTTCACTGTTTTTTTCTTTCTGTGAAAAAAAGTAAACTAATGAGGCTCATGGGAGGGGCCTTTTTTTGGCAGGATAGTGTAAATGAGTTTCCATAACCATTGTGGGCCCATTGCACCCTTAAAAGCCCAAAACATCTTTCCACATTGACCCCAATGCATTTTAGCAAAGTGGCAAAATTATTTCAAAATTAAACTCTCAATTTCACTCATCCATGAACGAAGGTCGCAGCACCCAGACACTTGGTATGATGGCTCAAGACATTCTTTAGGGACCATTTACACTAAAGCGTTCTGTTGCAATGTGTTAAAGTTCATATTTCCAGATGACCGTGTTTGAAAATCTGACAACCAATGTATTACTGAATAGAATGAAATCATGTTTTTATACACATCGGATCTATCATATCTTATACATATTCTCAGTAGGAGATATAATGTGTCCTATCTGTCTTCTGGAAATTATGGCATAGTCATGTGTGGTACCTACGTAATTTTCTTATACATTTTGGTAGAAACTTGTTTTGAATGTAATTTTATCATATCAGGATTTATATGAATAGATTTTGGTTCTGGTAGTTAAAGCAGACCAATTAAACCCTACCCTCCTCTGCAAAACAAAACCTCCCTTTTTTTGTTTACCCCCCCCTCATTCTCCAGCCTAGGCAAGAATGATGTGCTCTGCTCCTGGATTATGTTCAGCAGATATCCTAGGAGGCATTGCCGACTATACAGCAGCCAGAGGAGGAGAGCAGGCAAAGCTAAGTGTAATGGGGGTGCCGGCTGCTTTAACCCGGAAGAGACAGCTGGCTCCCAATGATGTCAGGGAAGAAGATGGGGGAGCAAGGCTCAATGTGAGGCAGCAGAGAGAACATCACAGCAGGACAGAGCAGGTGAGTATGTGAATTGAGGACATCTAGCATTAGGTTAGAAGGGATAAAAAAATAAGTAAATGGGGGAATACTGGACAGATTTACGATTGTGATAGCTATGATAGCTGTTGGTATGCTGTGGCGTAGACTTAAAGCACTCAATTATGACCAGGATAAATTAGAGTCTGTTGAGAGCTCTGCTACAGGTTTTATTACATGGCAATTTTACAAGGGGTTGATTAAAGGTCTTGTGAGGCTCTGAAGACCCTGGAGTTACTGTTTATTCAACCTGATCTGCTTGAGCTGGTTATTTTAGTAGGGGGGGATATATAAAACATTTCAGCTATCTGCCTGGCCCTACAGACATTTTTGCATGATAAGGATTCAAATCTGAAGGTTTTGTCACAGACTTGTACATTTTGGAGCAATGAGGGTGGCACTGTGTTCAATAAAACTCTCTATTGTCCTTATTTAGTTTGGGGTAATCAGACTTCATTATTGTGACCATCTTTATTTATGGGGAGTCGCAGATGCCATGATAAAGATGTGAGAAAAACTTAAACAGGTTAATTCTAAAAGTCTGTTACTACAAACGTATTGAAGCTGTCAAATCTGAATGACAGCTAGGCAAGTTGAGATGAGAGCCATATTGATTGCCTAGGCACAGGTTTCTGATCATTAACAAAGCAATAAGTAATGTAAAGCAACCCCAGGCAGCCAATTACATCTGATCTGATTACAATAACCTGCTTCCTAACTGAGGGTCACTCCAGGAATTTTAAAGACTTACCTTTGCAGGAGAGCTACACCCGCGCTGCAAGTGTTAAGTGCTTTTCTAGTGATATACTCACCTGATCCTCAGCCCCATGGTGGTCAGCCATTCACCTCTCTCCCCCTCCACTCCATCTGCAGAATGTCTCTTGGCGTCCTCACATCTAATGCAATTCAATGGACCTGATTATGGCAGCGGTCCTCAGGCTGCCTGGGGGAGAAAGGGACCAGCCAGAAAGGGACCAAAATCACAAATGTAGGGGGTTTTAAGGAGGGACCACATACAAAAAACACACAAAAAAAGGGGGTCTCCCCCTTCACATTCAAGTCCTCCCTTCCAATTAAGACCTCACTTTAAATCAGAGCCCCTCTTTCACATTAGAATCCCCCTTTACAACCATTACCCCCCTTTACATTAGAAGTCCCCTCCTTGCACATTAGAGTCCCCCCTTCATATTAGATTCACCTCTTCATATCAGGAGTCCCCCCTTTCACATTCGATTCACATCAGGAGTCCCCCCTTTTATAACATTCACATCAGGAGCCCTCACCCCTTCAAATCTGGAGCCCCCATTTCACATCAGAAGCCTCCTTTCACATAACAGTTCCCTTTTACATCAGAGATGCCCCTTCACATCAGGAGCCCACTTCAAATCAAGAGCCCCATTCACATCAGAGTTCTACCATGACAAAATTTAAAGACACCCCTGGGGAAGCCAGGTCGAGAAAGGCTGCAATACGAGCACTTAACCGTTGCAGTGCAGGGGTCGCCCTACTGCAACGGTACGTTTTTCACATTCCCGGAGTTCTTCTTTAATGACCATTAGCACTTGATTTTTCGATCCTGCAATTGTGCTGAGCAAACAAATATTTTATGCTGCAACACGCTTGGAATTGACGTTTAATTATTTTTATTTATCCGGCTGTATAATTCCTGATTTACACAGATAAACACCCACGCACATATTAACATAATTTTCTATGTTTGCCTTCCGAGATGCCCGTCCCTGCGTAGCAGCTGCCATTGTTAATATTTATTTTTTATTGCTGATAAGGAGACACAGGTTCTTTTATAGTTCATTGCTCTGTTATTTCCAATGTTTCCTGTCAAACCTTATTTAACCGATAATCCTCGCCCTACACTGAGCAGTATTGTCACCGGCTTGCAGCAGGTTCAGTTCCCTATATGTCAAAGGGGAGAAATGTGAGAAATTGTGCTCATGGTCTGACAACGCGACCTTTAAACTTACAGGTCTGAACGGCCGACAGCATCCAGAAATGATGCTATAGCTTGGAATGGATCGAGGCCATTTAAAGAGTATTATTCAGGGTTTTGTATTTTCTTTATAGTTATATTAAAGCTGACGCTTAAAGGAGAACTATGACATGAGTGATTTCCACTCATCTCACAGTTCTATGCCGACCTGTGACAATGAGACTGTCACAGGTCGGCTCAGTAGATCGGGAGGTGAGGGAACACATACCGGGTTTCCTCACCTCTCGATCCTGTCACGGCTCTCTGCCGTGACAGGGGGAGGGGCTGGATTCCCCTCTCCCCGCTCCGATCTGCCAGCGCTGACTGGCGGAACAGACGGGGGAGGGGGCGGGTACAGCTGGCTCTGCCTCTAGATAGGCAGAGCCAGCTGTCACTCACGCAGCTGGGTGGATCCAGACAGAATTGTCGGGATCCGTTCCGGCTGCGGCGTCTCAGTATACCGCGAGCTGTAGCTCGCGGTATACTGAGCTTAGGGTAACGGGAGGACGCTAGTTTGTGTTCTCCCGTTACCCTAAGGAGAACTATGGGGAAAAACACTGACCCCATAGTTCTCCTTTAATCTGCTTTTATTTTGCCTTCCTCGGTTGGTCCCTTTATCCCTCATCAACATGCTACTGATATTTTTTAATTAAAGCTTTCCTTTTTGTCTACATACCTTACATTAGACCCAGGGATTTCATAATTGGGTCTTTGTCTTTCTTTATGCAATGCAGGCAGATCATGGTTGGAAGGAGGGGCCGACAGGATGCTTTACATAAAACATGTTTCCTGAAAACATCCCAGCACCTGATACAAGAAGTGGGCTGTCTCTTAGGAGGAGTTATGCAAATATCAACCTTTCTTGATGGGTTGATGCCAGTTTGGAAAATTGGGTGTGCCTAGACTTCATTTGCATGCAGATTGCCCTAGCATCTGTGATGCTGAGACTCCATGATTGAAAGAACTGAAATCCAATGAATGAAAGGGGAGGGACAGGGACAGGGACAGTCAGATTTCATTAATAGTACATGGTGATCCTGGCATGAAGATCCTTGTTCAGGCACTTCCTGTTATGGGGTGACAACTGTCTCTCAGTGGTGCTCCTGTATGCCCCCCCCCCCCATCACATACATCCATGGTGGAGACTTAGCAAAGGCATGGTTCACCACTGTCACTACCGTTCAGAGCAAAGATGTGCAGCTGACGGTGGAGCAGCTGCATATAGACAGGAAGTGGCTAAAAGATGCTGGAGGAGATAAGCAGCAGCGATGCAAAAAAGAAAAACTATGAAAAAAATGAAATCCCTATTTTTGTAAAACAAATTGCAGTTGTTTATAAGGCACTGTGCTTCAGCAAACTAAATATCATCCAGTTGAGGTTTAAGTCTTCTTTAAAGGAGAACTATGGGGTAAGTGTTTTTCCCCATAGTTCTCTTCAGGGTCACGTGAGGACATATACTAGCGTCCTCCCATGACCCAAAAGTTAGTATATAGCGGGCTAATGCCAGCGATATACTGAGAGCGCTGCAGCTGGGACGGATCCCGACAATACTGTCAAGATCCACCCAGTTGCGTGAGTGACAGCAGGCTCTGCCTATCTAGAGGCAGAGCCAGCTGTGCCCGCCCCCTCTCCCGTTACTTCCTCTACTCAGCGCTGGAGGATCAGAGAGGGGAGGGGGAATCCTTGTGGGGAGCCGTCACCAACAGTCACCGATCACTGCAGGGAGATGATCGGGAAGTGAGCGCTGTGGATCGGCTGCATGTTTCAGCTCACTTTCCGATCGATAGAGCCGACCTGTGACAGCTTCTTTGTCACAGGTCGGCTCTAAGTATGAGGATGAGTGGAAATCACTCACCTCATAGTTCTCCTTTAACACTTAACCTGAACACTTACATATGATTGTTAGTCATAATGCTTAAAGGAATATGACACCTTTTGCAAAAAAAATAGTAGATGTGACCATATTGCAAAAAAAGAAAAATATTGCATTTGTCCATGACTGAGTGCCCGATTTTTCAGAAGGGGTGACACTAAAATGACTGTCAGTCATTTAGGTGTCACCCCCTCCCATGGTGTCACCTGGGTGTGAGCTGAATCCCCCTTGTGATGCCACTGCCTTAGCCTATCCCCTTGGAATCCACACATAACTCATGGGGCTGATCTCCACGCCGGGAGCAACTGATTGACATTTCAGGTATGAACAGCTATGTAAAAGCTGACAGGTTCTCTTTGAGATAGTTATAAAAAGCAGGGAGCGGATGTTTGCAAAATGTTTTGAATGCCAAACAATCCTTTTATTTTTTATATGCACGCATGCATGCACGTACACATGTACTTAGAGCCAGCAAATCTATGTGCACAGCCGATGCTCCAGGTATCATCGTCATCTCAGGGGAACAGCAGCCAACTGCCTGAGAAAGCAGACTGATAGATCAAAAAAAGGATTTATATCCCGATAATCAGAAATGACAAAATAGTTTATGTCAGAGGTCTTAAGGGAGACATTTTGTTTATTTTGAGTTTTTGGGGGGTTTTTGGCAGTTTTTTTGCTCAATCTTCGATACTAATTTTATAGATGAGCCACTATAATCATTTTACGTCCCTGCATAACAACTATTAAATCGGAACTCCAGACAGATATAAACGATACAAATGAAGCTGTATTCAATAATACATTATTCAATTGATTTTTTTTTTAATACAAGCAGTGTAAAGACCTAAATGTGCCCTGGTAGCAGCCTCTTGCAGTGCCTGTACAGCAGAGCTCAGATTGGGAGAGGGAGAAGCAGCACAAGGAGCCAATCAATTGACTGATAGAGAGATAAGCTCATCAGTCTGCTGTTTCTCCTTTCATGTTCCAGTCACAGGTTGGGGGAGGGATAAGACCAGTAAGTGTTTCCAGGTCTCCAGTCCTGCCAAACAGGTCTGTGCTGTGTGGCAATGCTGTGTAAATCTCAGAACTGGATGGACAGGAACACACATCCTTTGACAGGTATATTAGCTCCCTACTTTGCTTGTAAAAAAGATGTCCATACAGTCTTGACATTTACACAGCAATGCTACACTGCACAGTCCTGTCTGGCAGGGCTGGAGACCTGATTTCATCTGTACATTGAAATGTTTGCTTGGAGTTCAGCCTTAAAGCGGAACTTTACCCAAAACTTTAAAATAACAACAAACACATCTTTAGAAATGTTTAGTAATGACAATCTACAGATACATACTTCTAGATAATTGCTGGCTTTGTACTCTTTGCATTCCTTATTTCTCTTTTCTTCCCCCGTCTTCTGACAGTGGCCATGTTTACTACGGGCAGATTACTAGCTCTCCTATTACTTCCTGGATTTCTGGCACATGTGACTAGGACATGTGACTAGGACATGTGACCATGCACATCATCTCAGGGGAGGAAAATGCCTTTCCCTCCTCCTTGTACAAAAATTCCAGAGAATTTTTGTACAAGTCCTCTCCTGGCGTTGTATTATGGGGAGGCCATAGCCTTGTGTAAGGTACGACTCAATGGGGACCCAGTTCTTTCACTCCTAGTGACCATAAAGAAGGATGAAGAAGTAAAAGAAAGGTAAGTATGTGATGTTGGGGAGGGCTATGGTAATGGAAACCTGTTGCTTTTCCCAGTATGGGAATGCCAAGTGAACATTCGTTTTGTAAAGTGAAATTTCTTAACTTCTTGAACAAATCAACCACTAAGAACGTACCCTCAAAATATGTCTGGGTATATATGGTGAATGTTGCTCCCATCAACATCATTTGCTTATTATAACCAGCATGGGGTCACAGAGACCTCATGGAGGTAAGGTGTTGATTGCTCCATAGAATTTTTGTACAAGTCCTCTCCTGGCGTTGTATTATGGGGAGCCCATAGCCTCGTGTAAGGTACGACTCAACGGGTACACAGTTCTTTCACTCCTAGTGACCATAAAGAATGATGGAAAAAAAAGGTAAGTATGTGATGCTGGGGAAGGCTATGGTAATGGAAACCTATTGCTTTTCCCAGTATGGGAATGCTAAGTGAACATTCACTTTGTAAAGTGAAATTCCTTAACTCCTTGAACAAATCAACCACTAAGAACGTACCCTCAAAATATGTCTGGGTATATATGGCTGAATGTTGCCCCCATCAGCATCATTTGCTTATTATAACAAGCATGGGGTCAGAGAGATCTCATGGAGGTAAGGTGTTGATTGCTCCAGAGAATTTTTGTACAAGTCCTCTCCTGGCATTGTATTATGGGGAGCCCATAGCCTTGTGTAAGGTACGACTCAACAGGTACACAGTTCTTTCACTCCTAGTGGCCATAAAGAATGACGGAGAAGTAAAAGAAAGATAAGTATGTGATGCTGTCATGGGCCATGGAAATTGAAGCATGTTGCTTTTCCCAGTATGGGAATGCCAAGTGAACCTCTGCTTTGTAAAGTGAAATTTCTTAACTCCTTGAACAAATCAACCACCAAAAACGTACCCTCAAAATATGTCTGGGTATATATGGTGAATGTTGCTCCCATCAACATAAATTGCTCCAAAGAATTTTTGTACAAGTCTTCTCCTGGCATTTTATTATGGGGAGCCCATAGCTTTGTGTAAGGTACAACCTAATGGGTATACACAGTTTTTCACTCCTAGTGACCATAAAGAATGACGGAGAAGTAAAAGAAAGGTAAGTATGTGATGCTGGGGAAGGCTATGGTAATGGAAACCTGTTGCTTTTCCCAGTATGAGAATGCCAAGTGAACATTCGCTTTGTAAAGTGAAATTTCTTAACTCCTTGAACAAATCAACCACTAAGAATATACCCTCAAAATATATCTTCCGCAACTTTCCATGCTATAACAATTTACACATTTGCAGCAAAGTTCCCGACCCGCCACCAGTCCTTCCTTCTCCCAGCAAGTCACCGAGCGATCCCTGACATGTGAAAGGTTGAGAAGTGCTGATCTATATGTCGCCTTTAGATATTGTGTTAAACACACCCAGAATTAGCCTGACCCAGAGACCTGGTATTACACTATACGGCTAATATATATAATCTCCTCAAACCCAAGGGGATCCCGGGCAACTGCACTTCCCTTCAATCTGTGTGTGAGTGCTATTTAATATTTTAACAGGTCAATTAGTGCAATTACTACCCTCCCATCCCCGTGTTGCAGCTATAGGATTGTGCCTCTCAATATGCTAGCTTTTGCATCTGATATCGACGCCAGATGTAAGGAGGAGGGGAGGAGTGTGAAAGCAGCACCCGGCTCCTCTCCGCTTAGCTCCTTTACATCTTTTCTGCCATAGGAAAAGAGTTGTGCCTCCTTTTGTCCGAGGCCAGTTTTCCACATGGACTGATTCATTCATACTGTGTGCTCTGGCAGCTGTCTAGAATCCATTTATCAGTTCCTTTGGCTGAAGGTTGTATTTGATCCTCAGGTTAAGCAGTAGTTATTGGATAGAGAGCTAAGTAGGACATGTGATACGCTCTACTTTTGCGAACAATGAGGATGACATGTAGCCGCAGACGGTGAGAACATAATGAACTGCAGAATTATAATATGCCCATCTCATTGAGAAGTTAAATACTTTATTGGGAAGGGAAAAAAGGGATGCAGGACCTTACAAATATCCGGAAATATGTTTTATTCAGAAAAACTAGAATTTAAAAAAAGATGTATTAAATGGCATCTAAACCCAAAAATAATGATTCGTCATATTGCATCTTATACGTCCTTGGATGTGGCGGCCATCTTCATTTTCCTTTTTTAAATCTTCTACAAGTACGGAAGAAATCACCTGTTGATCTTGCCAGGATTCCAATGTCCCTGTAACTTCCTATGAACCGAAGTGATATTTCCAAAAATGTTATCAACTTGTCCAACTACCTTCCTTAAACTACAAAACACCGCCAACCTATGTTGTAGGTCTGTAAAAAATAAATCATGACGACTGGACTTGCTGTATTCTTCTTGAAGACGTCTCGCAGTTCATCTGACTAGATTTCTCCATTCAGAATGACAAAAATTCTCTGGGAATATATTTGGTGAATGTTGCTCCCATCAACATTATTTGTTTATTATAACCAGTAGACATGCGCATTCGGATTCGGACGAACCTGCAAATCAACGAAATTCAGTTGATTCGGCGGTTCGTCCGAATCCGAAATAATTAATTTATTATATGTCCCAATATACGAAAACTATATTCGGGGTATACGTAAAATCGTTTGCAGAACAAGCGGTGGCCATATTGGCTGTCAGCGCGTTCTGCGCGGGCTCGTTGCCATCTTTGAGTATATCTTGGTATACACCAAGATGGGGGCGCCCGAACATACGAGCATCGCCATCTTGGTGTATACCAAGATACACCCAAAGATGGTGGCGCACAAGCGCAGAACGCGCCAGCGGCTGACATGGCCACCGCTCGTTCTGCATTTTCAGTGTGACATCACACGCTGAAGGAGCGGTGGCCATATCGGCCTCCCGCGCGTTCCGTGCAGGCGCGCAAACATGTTCTAGTGGCCCTTTATTGGGGGGCCAATCTCAAAGCTCACCAGTATGCTGAAGGGGCATATGAGCTGGTAATAAGCATGGCAGTGGGTACATAATCACTGCTTGATGTCCATGTTGTCCATTGTATATTTTACTTGGTAAAATAAAAACTTGTCATACTTGACCTTATCCGATATCTAAAATCAAACTTTCAGCACTTGGATAGCTCCGGCTGGCACATTCGCCAACTGGAGTTAAAGTTGCTTTTTTATTGAAACCGCAAATGTTTCTGGAGGATGTCTGGTGAATGCCTACAATGAAAGCCTGTATGCCTGGTCAATGTGCTAGAAAACATTCACAGATGAACGTGCCAGTGAATGTTGGAAACGTGTCCCAAAAGGCGTTAGATATCAAACATTCTGCATGTTGGGAGGTCTTCTCCACATGCTCCTCACAAATATAACCTCATCCTCACACATCTATCTATAATGTATTCCTTCTATATTTGTTTTTGAGATGTCACCTCACAACATTTTAGTTTGTAAAATCAGGAACATTGAGGGTCCACCCAAAGTGGACATATTTATGGGAACTCACTTGGGTCAGACTCCTTCAGGGTCCAAAAAATCAGTACCTACCTCCCAACATGGGGACAGAGAGGACATTGAGTCTCTCTTCCACAATTCTTTATCATCCATACCTGTTCCCAGTGCAAATGGACATCAAAGAGGAACTTCACCTGGCTACATAAAAGTCAGCAGCTACAAGTACTGTAGCTGCTAACTTAAAATACAAAAAAAACACATACTTATCAGCCCATACAATCCAGTGTTGTCTTCCTCACACCCAGTTATTCACAGGGCTTCTGATCTTCGATGCCACCATTTTGGATTCAGAAGCTAGCTTACAGCCAGCCCCCTACTAATCATACACAAAAGGACGTGGGAACAAGTACCTGCAGACGAAGGCACTTGCTTTCCAAAAAATCCAAAATCTTGCAATCATGTAACAGGGATGATGGTGGGTTAGGATGATGCATGTGTCAATGTTGAGTGAAGGCCCACTTTAATTATGGGGAAAACCTGTCCTGGGAGAAACACTAAGGCTGCCACCGCTGACTCTCTCATTGTCTGCCTGTCTCTTGCTTCAATACTTTAAACCTGGAACAAGCATGCAAATCAGAAAGTCAGAGTGAAGTCAAAACTCCCAAACTGTGCACGTGCTCCAAGCCATAGGATTCTCATAACAGCCAGTCAACTAGTGTTCTCAGAAGGAAAGGTCTGCAAAGTCATCACGGTTGATTTACTAAATAGGCTGTTCACTTTGCTAGGGAAATTTCCCCTTAGTTTAGCGAATGGGGTGAAGCTCTGCTGACTTCCATCATCAAGTCATGTGCAAGCAAAATAGTATTCTTTGCAAAGAGAAATTTCACCTAATTCACCAAACAAAAGGAAAACTCCCCTGCAAAGTGAACAACCTATTTACTTTTAGTAAGCCAACCCCATCGTGTCTACATATTTTTTTTCAAATGTAGGTTTCCTTTGGAAGGTGCAAAAATAAAATCCAAACAGTAGGAGATCTGCCAGAAGTAACCCCATTTACAAGATTAGCCTTTAGACTCCAAATGTGAACAAGCTATACATTACAGTGTCATCATTGAAATGCAAAGGTCGTCGGAACTAAGGTGAGTTCCTGGTAATAATATAGCAGGGACACGAGTGTGCTCTGAATAGCTATTTCAGTAACTAGCCTGATCCAATGACATTAGCACATGTGGGTGTTTGGCATCAGTTTGATGTTCTACTGGTTTTTCCCCCTTTGGGTACCTTCTCTGTTTAAATATTGTCATATGTATGTCAACAGATACCTTTCCGGCCCTCCGAGGCATCAGGCTTGTCCTCCAACATCACCATGTGCTCTCTTTGAACCGATTCATTGTGCTTGTTCTGTCAGTACAAAGGCTTAGCCACCTGAAGCAGTTTTGACTGTGTCGTTAATTCTTAAAGAAGATTGAATTTAGAGAATTTTGCTTGAATGAAACCTGTAAAGGTTACACAGGTGAATGACAAATGATTTGTTCACTTCATGCCTTGAAACATGTGAACGGATTAGCAGTTTGATCATTCTTTGGCAGACAGGTGAATGTAATGTAGAACATTCAAAGTAGGGTTTCACTGGTCCACTTTAAATGCAATTCAAGCTAGACATGTGCGATTCATTTCGTTCTGTATCAAAATTCATATGAATTTTCCGAAATTCGGACATTCGGATACATCCGAATTTCTGAATCCCAATGCATCTGAATCCGAATTTCCATTTCCGAATTTCGGATGCCGTCCGAATTTTGTTCAAAAACTAAACTGATTCAGACGTGACATTTCTGGCCAATCAGATGTGTTTTTCGGTTTAATGCATCCGAATAGGTCTGAATCCAAATTTTCTAATTGCATTCGGGAGCTCAGAAGCCGCATGGGCTGGAACTGCAAGGGCTGAGGGCCATTCTTTCTGGAAAGTTGACGGAGGAAGCAGGTTGTCCCACCCGCCCTCCCTGAATTTTTGTGGTTTCTGATGGTTGCAAGGTCCTTTTTTTATGTCACGGCAGCTTGGCGGGTTAGGGGGTCTTTGGGGGGTATGAAACTCGGAGTTAGTTTCACAAATGGGCCATCAGCTGGTATAGGTGCTTCCCCCTGCCCTGTCAGTATTTTGAGGGGGGGCCTGGCCCCTTGGAACTTGGGAGCAGTAACTGTTCTCGAGCTGGTTGGGGTGCGGCTGGGGACATGAGAGGAGCTTTAAGGAAAGGCCTTATTTGCGCTGTTGGGCACCCAAAGACCCCTTTCTCAGATCAAACAGTCGTTAAGAGTATTTATTTGTATATTATTTGGTTTATAACTTTGGTTATTGTTAACGTTGGTTTGGTTAATAAAAGGGCTGCTGAGGCCATTTAAATCCATGTTGCGTAGTCTGTGTGTTTATTGGGGGGTTTTAACAGAGGGACGAAATCAACAAATCCATCAGTCAAGCATAGACAAGCAGTCTGTGGAACAGCACACTAGCTTAAGCACCAAAGCTTCCATAACTTAGTGCCCCCAATCAATGAAATATAACATCTCTTACCAGCAGTTCTATCTACTACTCCGTACTAGTTATCCGAAGATCCACAACCATTGGAATATGAGAATAATGATAACTTGAGACTTTGGGTCCCAGAAAAATGTCACATTGTCAACTGAAGAAACCCCCCCCCCCCCCCCACAACACAAGAGAACAGTGATACCTATCTTAATAAGAAAACCCCCCCCCCCCCCCCCAAAAGTTGTGTGAACTATTCATTTACAAAACAAGATTAAAAAGTTTGCAGATCTAAGAGCACCTTGAAGTAGAACCATTGCACATCGAAGTTTAAGTATGGGCTTTCCATTAGGATGGATGGAAATCATGGCTTGCGTGTGCATGTGAAGCCAGGTCTAACAATGCTTTTCTAGATAGGGCTGTGTGACACTGAGCAGGTTAAACAGCGATGATGTGGGCAGAGCAAGGTCAGGTTAATATATGGCTTTCAAAGAATGTTGGGGGCAGGTATTGGTGTAATATAACCAAAAGTACACTAACACTTTTAGATATTAAGGAGCTCTCTGAGGTGGCTTGACTATCTTATACATGTGCAGTGGTAAGGTGTGATTGGATTCATAAAGCTTTGTACAAGGTTCTTCATTTTCAGCCATGTTTCTATATTTTTTTAAATCTCTATGGACCATGCTTAATATTATATAACACCACTTTGTTTGACAAAACAAAAGATCAGAATCCTGGTGCTTAAGCTTTGTGAGTCCTATGTCTGCTTAACAGAGAACCAACTATTTAAATTTCACTTAAAACTACTACTTGCGAGCCCTGACAGATACATTTACCATTCTTCTTACATCTCATAAGGTTTACTCCACATGACATTTTGTCTCTCTGTACTCTCTGACAAGGCCATTATTCAGCTGTCACGGCCTTTTTGTGTGTTTATTCTGCATTATAGAGAAACCATCAGGGGAGTGTGACACCAAAACTTAGCTTAGTAATGGTAGCAGAAGTTGGGTGAAACTAGAAAACATTGTAGGGCAGCTCTCACTGTTGACGTGCCTAAAATATATTACAAATGTGCATACAATTCAGCCTCAAAATAAGCACCTGAGAGCTAAAATAGTTATGTTGGGTGGAATCAGACTTTAATAGCACCCTGCCGCAACCAACATATCAGCCTGACAGTGATCCAAGTAGTGGGTACTTGTGGCCCATTTTTATTTTTTACCAGGCTTGCATGTGATTACCGTGCAGAAAGCAGTGACACCGGAGACAGAGATTTGCCCTGCACTTGCTGAGAAGTCTTGTGATCTCTTTATTTTTAGCTGACTGGCAGAGAGCCAGACCGATACCTGTACCTGACACAGAGGATAGAGGACATCCATTCCATTCAGCTTAACCCTTATTTCCCCAGCGTGGCCTAAAAAATATCTGTTCATCTACCCGTCCTTAAATGCATTGGCGCACCAAAATCTCCTCTCCCAGGTTCTGCAGAAAATGCATGGTGAACTATCAGATCTTCTTTCTCCATAGAAAAGGGAACCGACTCTCTCAAACGTTTCCCAACAATGTGCTCCTTATGATGCTTTAGAGAAACCGTACATGGCTCAATTCCCAGCCAATATAAAGGGCATCGTTTGCAAGAACTGGACTATATATGGCCGCCTTTTGGGCCTAAGTCAACGAGCTTTTGTTGGCTCCAAAGCTGCCTGAAGCAGAACAATTGCAGGTCAGAAGGAGGCCAACTGCACCTACCAATGAATTTAGAAGCAGTTCACGCTGGCGCAAAACTGATGTCAATGTCACAAGCCCACAGCCCATTCACACAGGCCCATAGGTTCAGCCTATATTGAAACAGCAGCGTTTCCCTTGGACAATATAGTAGCTTGATTCCGCTCTTTTCTTTTGCCAATCTATCTTTTTTCAGGTTTACAGAACAGGCCGGCACTGAAGGTGTCAAAGGAGAGGTTTGCCAAACGTAAACAATCTCTACACTGTTCCTCTTCCCCCCGCATTGCGTTTGTTGAAAGACATCCAGAGTAATTCCGTTTTCCCATGGGAAGGCAAAGAAACAATACCGCTTACCTTTGCATCTAACTCATCTCCAAGCCAGAGTAAACATTACAGACATGAGAGGGGTATGAAATAAAAAGAAGATCTACACAAGTGAAGAATTACATGACATAACCGGCTTAATTACTGTGAAGGGAGTTCCTGTGAAAGCTCTACATTTCTGGCAAAGCCGTAGAAAGTGAACTGCGGCACGGTGCATTGTTTCAGGTGGGGGGTCATCAGTAGCGCATTGTCCCGCTTATTGATCTTAGCACCATGGCAAGGAATGAAAACATATTTCTGGATAGGGTTTGGTCTTGAAACCTTAGTGTGCTATGAAGGATGTCCTCTTACCCCTTACCACGTACCTAAGTCCTCCCACGAACACTTTCTTCTCATTGTTAACCAGGGATGGGCCACCTTCGGTATTCCAGCTATCACTGCCTGTTGCTCTTCTGTCAGGTAGTAGCTAGTAAACGTCTGTAAATAACCTGCTAGTTCTTGTGGCCTTGTTTCTGCAGTAAATCATAAATGGGGTTGCCTTAAAAAGAGACCCTGTCAGGCCTCTAAATGTTGTACTGCAGCAGGTTCCTCCAATAGCACAGCGGTTTAGGGGTTAGCACTTCTGTCTTGCAGCACTGGGGTCCCTGATTTGAGTCCTGGTCCGGACACTATCTGCATAGAGTTTGCATGTTCTCTCAGAGCTTGGGTGGGTTTTCTCCAACACTTCATAGACATGGTGGTAGGTTAATAGGCTCCTGTCTTCATTGGCCCTAGTATGTGGAGGGGAAGGGATTCGGGTTTTGCTGGTGGTGCACATTAAAGTGGGGGGAGGTGTAGGTGGTGCTCTGGCTAGCATCACACCCAGCTCACTGATGTCACTGGTTGCAACCTGGGACATTCTAGCCGAAAAGGGGCAACATGGTGTGGGCATGACCCAAAGAGATTATAGGGACAGCCCTGGGCCTAGAGTTCAGATTTAAAGAGTAAAGGCAAAACCCCCCTTCTGGAAAAACTGACCCCCTCTATTTGTCCTGGTGACCACTGTCATCTAGGCAGTAAGTGAGGGGAATTTTTTTTAGAGTTGTCACCAGAGCAAGAGGTGAAGGTAAATCATCCACTGAGGACAACGGTTCCAGTAATAACTGTCTAAGATGTGAATTCTGCTCACTTTGGATTTCTTCTCATTTCCTGTTGAATCCATAGGACAGGAAGTGGTACATAGACACAGCAAAACTTAAACTAATAAGAGTTTTAACTAGGGATGCACCGATACCGGTATTTTGGTATCGATACAAGTACTGATATTTTTTTTCAGTACTCCCCGATACCAAATACCGGAAGTCCCATTAAGGAAGCAAGGTGGCGTGTAAAGACTCGCCACCCGGCTTCCCAATTAGCAGGAAAGCCTTCCCCATGCTTCCCGTCACTACGTGACGAGTAAGCATGGAGCCAGCTTTCTGGCCAATCAGGGCGCCGTGTAATGACGCGGCGCCAGGCTTCCTGATTGGCCGGGAAGTGGGCTTCATGCTCCCTCGTCATGAGCTGATGAGGAAGCATGAAGCCAGCCGGCATAAAGACTCGCCACCCGACTTCCCGATTAGCATCCTTCTCGTCGCTATGTGATGAGTAAGCATGGAGTCAGCTTCCCGACCAATCAGGAAGCCGGGCAGCATGTAATGACGCGCTGCCCGGCTTCCTGATACAGAAAGTATCGGGCTAGGCAATGGAGCATTTGGCAAATACTCATACCAGTATCAGTATCGGTGCATCCTTAGTTTTAATCCTTCCCCTTTCTAGCCAAAACAAACAGAAAAAGTCATGACTATACAGTACATATATTTAAAGTCAGAGACATTGGTGCCATTGCTAAGAAGATCGGGGTCAAGGGTTAGCAGTAGTAGCTTCCACCACGGTATATTAGAAAACCATTTACAACGGCACAATGAGAGAAAATCCTGTTGGTTGAAATTGTCAATGTTGTTCTCCCTTCCGAATCTTTCATCATGAGGCTCAAACTATGTATAGCCCTTTCTGTCTTGTGACTGAGCCTGAGGTGAGAAAAGTCCATTGACATAAATTTTGTGGAAGTCTTTATATCCGTCACAAGAGTTCTATTAGCGCCAAACAAATATAAATAAAGTCACACATGTGGGATTGTGAGGTTTACTCACCAACATCAAACATCCTGTACTGCTGAACTGGTTATTGATTAGACAAGAAGATCATGGGAAGTACACATAGGAGAAAAGGGTCTTCGCTATTTCAGGCTATCCGAGGAAGGAAACAACTAATAATAATTTTTAAAAAAGAACGAATGTTAAGATAACATGAACTAAATAAGCTGACGAGGACGAGTTTTTGATACATTATTCATCAGTGCGGGGGGAACGGTGTTGGTAGTTTTGAAGCAGAGCTTCAGGTGCAAAGAGTGATGCCCCACCCCATGATACCTTACACCAGGGGTAGGCAACATCGGCACTCCAGCTGTGGTGGAACTACAACTTCCTTCATGTCTTTGCCTCTGGTAGTCGTGTCTGTGGCTTTCAGAGTCTTGCAATGCCTCATGGGACTTGTAATTCCTCAACAGCTGGAGGGCTGAGATTGCCTACCCTTGCCCTATACTAACACTCCTTGTAACACTTACCCTTTTTGTAACCCTAACACTATGGTATCTATTTATGAACAATTCACAGAGCCATTCGCCCTGCGAATTTCTGTGAACCTTCGTTCTAGGGAAATAGAGGCAAAATGGACGATATTTTCTTTTCAGGTCAAATGTAATGTAATGTAATACCGCATTATGGCCACTAGATGGAGCTGAGGAGCATAGGAACGAATAATTAATCTCCTATGCTCACTAGCTCCATGTAGTGGCCATAATGCGGTATAACATTATATTGCATTCGACCTGAAAAAAAATATATAGTAAGAAAGTTTGTTTTTATTCACACAGAATTAACGTTTATAGAGGTTTGCAGGGTGAATACGTCTGTCAATTGTTTATAAATAGACCCCTACCTCTTACTGTGGAACCTCCTACACCCCTGGCATTGCTCACAGAAACAGTGATTTGCATCTAATAAAATGGGTGTTACTTGGCATGTACAGATGGACTACACACTGTCCTTTTAACGACACCATGGTTGTATACGAGAGATGCCACCTGTGGTCCAAGATGGCAGGAGATGCCTATTCATTAACAGGTGGCAGAAACTCGTTTGATCTAAAGCAATTCACACAAATTGTTCTCAAACACTTTTAACCCTTTCAAGTCCAGAGTTCTATGACCAATACACAGCCCTGATGAAGTGGGAGAACAACGCTTTGGCTTGTTCCTATCTCAAATACAGTCGGTTAAAAACAATTCAATAAAGTTTAATAAACATAAGGAGGAATTTTACGCATATCTGTTAAATTACAACAAACACACCTTTAGAAATGAACACATACTTCTAGATAATTGTCGGCTTTGTATTCCTTGTATACCTTATTTCTCTTTTCCTCCCCATTCTTCTCACAGTGGCCATTTTTATACAAGGGCAGATGAATCCATCTCCCTTTACTTCCTGGAATTCTGGTACATGTGACCATGCACATCATCCCAAGGGAGGAAAATGCCTTTCCCTGAGATCTCGTGAGATGACAGATGAGATTTCCCAGCAATTCACTGCTGATGTCACCTTCCCAGGATGCAACGCTTGGGCACACATTACATCACTAATACCCAAGAGGACCAGGAAGCGGAAAAACAATCATTGTAAGTAAAAGCAAAATATGTTTATTTAACTAAGTTACTCGCCCAAATGCTCCGATACTTTCCCCGATACCGGAACTTCAGACCAGAAGGGAAATTTCCTCTGACCGGCAATGCTGTGAGTGAACATGGAGCCGGCTTCTTGACCAATCAGGAAGCCTGGCGGTGGGTTATGACCCGCCTCCCAGCTTTCTGAAAGGCCAGGAAGCCGGCTCCGTGCTAGCGGAAGTACCAGTATCGGTACTCGGTATCAGCGAGTACCGAAATATAAATATCGGTACTCATACTCGATACCGAGCATCAAGTATGAGTAGTCATGTGCTCATCCATCTTAGTAATTTATCCTGATGAGGATCAAGAAACTTCCAGTACAATAATGTTGTATAATGGACACAACCAAGGCTGTAGCTACCATGAGGCAAGTGAGGCACTGCACTGGCTGCGCCCCCTTGCCCCTGTTGCCATGGCGAGCATGTGTGCTGCCATTCTGGAGGCGGGGCGCATGACGTCACATACCGCACACGTCTCTTGGAGGGGAACAATTTTCTGTTCTTTCCTCGGGCGCAAAAGGAGCCAGCTATGGCTCTGGACACAACCAATGGAAGCCGCTGAGATACTAAAGATACAAAATGACATTTCTGGGAAGGATGAAGCATCTCCAGTCAGAGATCTTGTATGCTTTAAATCAGAGGAAGCAGATGTCCCCGTGCTGCGGATAGATACCCATTTCCATATGTCAGGGACAGGGAGCGTCCCCTGGACACCATTCTCTACTCCTCAATAATTGGTGATGACAAAAAGATGAAAACAACGGTCCGCTCTAATGCGGGATATCCTGATGTGAAGATGTCCCGGTTCCATTGTCATGTTGTCTCAATACGGCTTTCATTAAATGTAACCAGATAAGATCTGAAAGTAAATAAAGAGCAGATATTCCAGCACTCCTAATGCACTAACATTGTCTTATGTATTGTTTTTCAAATGTATCTAATCCCCCCCCCCCCCACCCGCCCGAGCCCAT
>NW_017306431.1:930974-941623 GCF_000935625.1 Nanorana parkeri
CTCAGCGGTGGTTGCTGCGTTTGTCTTCTTTCTTCATGCTTTCCTTTATTTTCAGCCGGTGATCCTGCGATTTCCATTTACGATGGTGACAACCCTTGCTCGCCGTACTGCATGTATAGGAGAGGAGTGTTGTCACCCCAGGAAGTGAAACCTAGAGGGATGAGTTCTGTAAACAAACCAAAGAAACAAAGCTTCAACGCATACTTTGGATACAAATAACTTCCTTTTCTTTTCAGTTGGTGATCCTGTGAATAGCGCATTTCCTGTCTGATGGCAACAACCCTTGATCGCCGTACTACATGTGTAGGAGAGAAGCGTTGTCACCCTAGGACAGGAAGCGTGTTAGGGCTACATAACCCCCCCCCCCCCGCCCCCACACACACACACACACTTCTTCTCCACCAAAACCTAGAGGGATGAGTTCTGTAAACAAACCAAAGAAACAAAGCTTCAACACAAACTCTGGATACGAATGACTTCCTTTTGTTTTCAGTTGGTGATCCTGCGAATAACGCATTTCCTGTCCGACGATGACAACCCTTACCCACCATACTACATGTGTGGAAAAAGATAGGGAAGCGTTCTGTGAACAAACCAAAGAAGTAAAGGTTCAACACAAACTCTGGATACAAATTGCTTCATTTTATTGATACAATTGGAAGCTATATAGAATAACATAAATGCATAAAAAACACATAAAAGTTCATGTGTTCTGTAGTCCATAGAAAGAAACAATGCTAACTGATATCAGTGCAGCACAGGAAGTGATCAGCTCACTGGATTTCTGGCTGGGTCCACAGGTATATTTTTTTACACTTTTTGAACAGATATAACAAAACGCTTCCGATGATATATTAAACAGACCAAAAGGGAGCAAATAAGTGAAGTTCATTGTTAGAGCTTACCTGCACTTTATATGTAACTGTCATTTTAACGTTTGATTATATTGTGTGTGTAAGAATATGAAGAAAGCACATTGGAGCAGACAAAATCTGGAGCAGCTGTGCATGGCAACCAATCAGCTTCTCTCTTTCATTTTCAAATCTTCACTGAACAAACTGAAGAGAGAAGCTTATTGGTTGCCATGTACTGCTGCTCCGGATTTTGTCTGCTCCAATTTTGATCAATTCCCCCCTATGAATCATAAACAATGGGCGTTATATTGGGTAATAAAATACTCGTTTCACCCTTTTTTCGTGCTTTGTCTTATCTCAGTGTTGCTGATCTACTGCAGCCTCTTTCTGTCTACCTGTACTCTAGTGACTGCTGGACATCATTCCTCAGGGAAGGCTTCCTAAGCGTCCATTCACACCGGACTGCGTTTTTCAGCGCATTCCCAAAGCACAGAAGTAAAAAAAAAATACATGAAAATCAATGAGGCCAGTTCACACCAGCGCGTTGCACTGCGTTTATTTGCGCTAAAAAAAAGTAGATCATGCTCTACTTTGTTTCAGCGCAAAGGACGCACGAGCGGGCACCAACGCAACGCGCAAAAAATAAACCGTTGCTATAGAAACGTAAAAACAAAATCTAAATTTAAAAAAAAAATACATTGCAGCACAGCGCAATGCAGTTCAGCGAACGTAAAAACGCTCACCGGCGCATGCAGCGAATTTAACTCATTGTAATGTGGCGTACTGCGTGATCGCATGCTCTATGATGTGAATAGACCAGGATAGTGACAACCATGGGCCATGGTTGCACGGCTGCTTGCAGTCTATAATGGGAGAATGTGTGACAGGGTGACAACAGAGGGAAATAATTGGAAAAAAGGGACAGGGCGTTGTCACCCTATAACAATAGGTGCCTGAGCAAGAACTTTCTTGGCAGGATCATCGGCTACTATAATGAATGCTGCCGATTTAAAAATAATAAAAATTACTTTTACTTACTTTAAATATGAATGGTAAGAAAAGGTATCTCATACACTGTCCATGGTGCTGACATCATCAGACAGGTTGTTTTCTTTCAATTTTGTAATAGAAAACTTTATTCCAAATATAACAGCCGTCTTTTCAAGCCAAAGTGGGCGACCAAACAGGGAGTACAACCTCCAGGTGAGTGATGGGTATCCCAGCTACGGGAAGGTCTTATAACCCAACATCAAGGAAAGCAATGATTTATTATTAATGTTTTCCTGCTTCCCTCTGACCTACACTAAACCCCTTAAAACATGATTATGCTTACCTGAATGGGATGACCATCATCCGCAGGAATCTTCAGTGCCGCCTTCCAAAATCGTTCTGGTATATTGAAACTCCATAGACCTCTACGGAGCCATCTCCAAGTGGTTGTTGGGACAGCCCAACAGAAGTCTATTGGGTTCTACTAAAGGAAGAAGATGTCGGCTGAAGGCCATGAAGATTCCTGTGTGATATGGTCGTCCAACCAAGGCAAATATTCATCTGGGGTGGGGGATGAATTAGGTCAGGTCAGGGGAAGGATAACTGTGCTTAGGGTAAGGGTTAAAAGTACAGTTATCTTCTAAAGCAGTGGTTCTCAACCTGTGAACCACATTTCTCCTTGGTCATTAATGCAATGGAACGCACGGCATTAGTGTACCGCGTGTTCCGGTGCAGGTGTACGAACTGCGGGTGGGAAGTGTGTTTGGGGTACCATTCAAATGAATGGCAACAACACAACACAACACACCTCCAACACCAGAATGTATGATAGGTGCGATTGTGTGATACAGTGCGTAAGCAATGCACGTATGGATGGAGCTCCCTCACGGCCATAGCCCCATTCCATCCCACCTCAAGCTGACACTCGGTGCTGGGCAGCATATTTTCAATGGCTGCTTGGTGTTAGAACTGACAGTGCTGCGCTACGGGGAGGCAGAGGAGCCTCTCACCTGGAAAAGTGGAAGGCATGCAGCGACCCACTGAAAACGGGGTCGCGACCCACTTTTGGGTCACGACCCACCAGTTGAGAACCAAGGTTCTAAAGTATAGTTAAAGGAGAACTTTGAGGTCAGTGCTTTTCACTCACCTCATAGTTCTAGCCGACCTGTGACAATGAGACTGTCACAGGTTGGCTCAGTAGATCGGGAGGTGAGCGAACACATACTGGCGTTCGCTCACCTCTCAATCCTGTCACGGCTCTCTGCCGTGACAGGGGAGGGGCTGGATGCCCCCCTCCCCGCTCCGATCCGCCAGCGCTGACTGGCGGAACGGACGGGGGAGGGGGCGGGTACAGCTGTCTCTGCCTTTAGATAGGCAGAGTCAGCTGTCAGTCACACAGCTGGGCGGATCCAGGCACAATTGTCGGGATCCGCTTCAGCTGCGGCGTCTCAGTATACCGCGAGCAGCAGCTTGCGGTATACTGAGCCTAGGGTGACGGGAGGACGCTAGTTTGTGTCCTCCTGTTACCGTAAGGAGAACTATGGGGAAAATACTTAACCCAATAGTTCTCCTTTAACGGCAAAACTTGTTATTGTTTTGTTTTTGTTATATTTTCGCTTGGATTGTTTCTCTTGGGCCCATCAAGCTGTTTTGTTGTTTTTTTTGTTGTTGTTGATGTTGTTGTTTTTTTGCTATTTGCCTCCCACTAGGGAAATTTTCAGTTACTTTCTGTCTTGAGATACAACAGTAAGTGAGAGGAAATCTCTCCAAAGTAAGAGAAATCTTCTATTCGTTGTCACCAGAACAAATGTCCCCCCCATTGGAAGATTCCACCTCCAATCCTGTTCTTTTGACAACTCAGAACTTCACATTTTTATATCAGGGTGACAATGGACACCAGGACAAACAGAAAGGACAAATCTCCTCAGCAGCAACACAGACAGCAATAAAACCTGAGAAGTTCTAAACCATCCCTACTCTATCCAAAACCACCAACATTTATGGCTTTAGATATATTTTAAAGTAAAACCCAAAAACAGAAATGTAATTTATTGCAGCTTATCAGTCCTTAGATGTGGTGGCTGCATTAGGTTTCTTATTTGAGGCTTTTTTTTCCTTTATTTTCACTTAGTGATCCGGCCAGTAACCCACTTCCTGTCTTAGGGTGGCTACGCTCACTACTTCATTGTATCTATGAAGGAACAGTGTAGCCCCCCCCTTGGAAAGCAGCATTGTCAACCTGTGGAGAGCATAGTGTTAGATGGACACATACATTTAGATGGACTTATCATACGTGACTAACAAATCAAAGCCTAACTCTAGATAAAATGTTTTCTTCCATTTTTGATTCCCTTTGGATACATTTTTTGTTACTATGGGCAGCGCAGTATCATAGTGCAGACATCCCAACCTGCAAAACCTTATTTCAGGGAGGTGCCCTTCTCATTTCAGGGAGGTACCTTCTCTGTTTTTTTTATTTTGACAGCGGCCGTCGGCCACCGTCACAATAAAAAAAAATCACGACAGTAGAAGTGTTAGTTTTCTGAAGATACGGGTAAACAACGCGATTTAACAGCCTTTGAACGTGGGATGAGTTTTGGTGCGCGCCATGGAGCAAGTATCAGCAAAACAGCAGAATTCGTTAATTAATTACATTATGTTTTTATTTTATTTGTGCTTATTAACACTACAGTATATGAGAAGACATATGGTTACAGGCACCTTGCCTGTGCATTGTGTAAAGGCGGCTGTGCTCTTTGTGTGAGATGAATTGCAGTGCAGGGAGCTCCCCTCCACAGCTCAGCAAGCAGCCAACATTTGGAAGTGTGCCACTCACCCTCCCTGCACCCTCCACAGGCGTCTTCTATCGGCTCCCCCCCGGCACTGTCATTCACATCACAAGGTGTCTGCGGAGCTAGCTCAGGGACCTTTGTCTCCAGGCAATCACAGGCCGCCCTGCCATGTAAACCCCTCCCACTGACCAGCCACCGTTACAGGATCTGCAGGCACGAACTTTTTTCCCCCTTACAACTAAAAACTTTATTTATACTCAGCAGGACTAGTGAGCGCAGCAGACCCGGAAAGGTTTCAATCCTTTCCGGGATAAAATGTCTCTCTTGCCGGCGTCCGGGAGCCGCTATCTAATAGCGGGAGACTCCCGGAACGTCCGGGAGACTTGGGATGTCTGCATAGTGGTTAGTGCTTGTGCCTTGTAGCACTGGGGGGTCCACAGTTCAAATCCCAGCCAGGACACCATCTTCAAGGAGTTTGCATGTTCTCACTGTGCTGGTGTGGGTTTCCTCTGGCTACTCTGGTTTCCTCCCACACTCCAAAAACATGCTGGTAGGTTCATTTGTTCCTGTATGTATGTGAGATAGGGACCTTAGATTGTAAGCTCCTTCAGGGCAGGGACTGATGTGAATGAATGGTATGTTAAACACTGTGTAAATTGGCAGCACAGTAGCTTAGTAGTTAGCACTTCTGCCTTGCAGCACTGGGTCCCCAGTTCCTACCTCAGTCAAGACAGTATCTGCTTGTGTGGGTCCTCTCAAGGTACTCTGGTTTCCTCTAAAGATGTGCTGGAAGGTTAATGGGCTTCTCTTTAAATTGGACCAGTATGCGTGTGCAATAGGGACCTTAGATTGCAAGCTCCTTGAGGGACAGTGATGAATGTGTACTATGTAAAGCGCTGTGTAAAATTGTTGGCGCTATATAAATATCTGTAATAAATACTGGAAAACGCTGACCATTGTGAGCACACCTGCCGCTGTTAAATGGTTTGTCCCAACCCTCTAACTTCAACTTTTATGGAAAAAGCTTGGCCTGTTAAGGGAAGTTATAAGAAAAAACGGAACTACTGGCCAGATCAGCAAGTAATACAACTGTGTTACGGGGGACTTGGACAAACAAGGACCGCTGTGTTAATGCTACAATATGGACAGACGGCATCATATGTAGAATATTTTATTTGGCCCATAGTTCCACTTTAAGGGCATGGAATTCTGGAGAGGTGTATTTCTTGGTGGGGAGTCCGATGAAGAGGTAAAGGAGGTGTTTCTTTCTTACTAAACCTTGAAGAATGTCTACCACTTCTCAGTTAAAAGGGGAAGTTCCCAGGTCTATGTGACAATTGGAAGTGTTCCCATCATCTGCCCGACCAATATCTCATGAAAATGGGCCCCTAGTTCACATAGGGTGCTTACGCCCCTTTACATACTGTACATGGCATGTCATTTGGTCATTTTTGTTTGCTGAGACTGTCTATGTAGAATTTTATATGTGTGTTTATACTATGCAATGCTAAACTTCTTTTTATAGAGCCTCCCCCCCTTCCCTGTAGAGGTTAATTCAGAAAACCTGAAACAAGCATTCCTTCTCATAGCCTCTTGCTCTGTTCTGCATGTCTCTTTTTGATCCCTCGCCCTCCAGGCTTAGTATAAAGTAGACAGTGCAATCACTTGAACTATCTTGAAGTTCATCCAGGTTGACTCGAGTACTACAAACGAACATGCGATAGCAGCCAACTGCACGCCTGTTCCAAACCTTACCTTAACCTAAAGAATGTGTCAGAAACCCTAGAGGAATTCCTCCATGTGGTATCTTACTCTACCGCACCAGTCTGAGCAAAATACGGAACCTGAATACAAATAAAACAGTGAATTCCAACTGAAAGGTGTCTGTGTTCGGAGCACCTGGGGGTGTGTGGGGGGGAAAGAGAGGGGGGATAGTGGAGCAGCATAAGGAGGAACGTTCTTTGAAGAAGACTTCAAAATGAAGACTTATTCTTCAGGCGGCGAACCGTCGTTATTGTTCCTTTTAATCACATTCAGAAAATGAATAACATAAATAATTTAAGGTTGTTTTAGGTGACAGATGTGCTCTCTGGCAGCCGTGCGAAATGTTCTAACTTGCAAGTACAAAGGATAATATTAGGATGTGTTTGTCAATATACAATGTTACTACTTTAGAGGAAGATGATTCTTGTAATCCTGGGAGGCATTCAAGGGGATTTCCACTTTTTGAGAATTGTACACCCAGAGGTATAATAAGAAAGTGGGGCGTGGCAGGAGCTGTCCAAGGTGCTGATTAAACAGGGGGCTCATTGCAACATTTAAAATAACAAAGATTAAAAGGCTTAAGGCTTCATTCACACACGAATCGGCCTGCACGTACAGCTCCGTGCTGCGTGCGGGGCCGTACCAAGTAGCTGCCGAGAAGGACAGGTGCTGCGTGTGATTAGAACGCAGCCCCCGTCCTTCTCTATGGGGCTACGAGGCCGTACGACCCCCTTACCCTCACCTCATTTGCAGGTCCGTAGGGGTGCGGGTGATCGTATCCATACGCCGCCGGAATGGAACATGTATGCGTCCCGACCAGAAAACCCGCACCCCTACGGACCTGCATTCTAATTGAGGGTAAGGGGGTCGTACGGCCTCGTAGCCCCATAGAGAAGGACGGGGGCTGCGTTCTAATCACACGCAGCACCTGTCCTTCTCGGCAGCTACTTGGTACGGCCCCGCACGCAGCACGGAGCTGTACGTGCAGGCCGATTCGTGTGTGAATGGGGCCTTACATGGTTTGTGGATGTAGCCACGTTTTGGATTAGCAAGTCTTTGTTGTTGCTTTGATGGAACCCTAAGTGTGTGGCTCTGTATGGGACCATGTAGACATGTCCCTATTGTGGCACTGTGGTGTGCATCTTTGCTAGGAGCTTATATTCTGGATGTTGCCCTTGTGGCATTATATCTAGTTAATTGGGAAAGAATGGTCTTGGCTACATCCTTGTCTACTCCATTATGGGATATTTTATTTTAAAAAAACTGCCCTATTCCAAAAATATTGACACATTGGATACCCCCCTTTCAGTCTCCCCTGGTATGGCTGTAGCGTAGCATCCCCTTTTGACAGGCTGTTTAGCCAGTGTTCTATCAAAGTTTGTGACTGCGTTAGAATGTGTGACCTTCCATAATAGAAGTCACCAGCACTCGATGATGTGTGCAAGAAGTAAAGCTCTTTTTATTCAATCGTCACATGCTTCATACAGCCAACGTTTCGGGACCACGCAGGGTCCCTTCTTCTGGGCGACATAGTGACGCAATTGGTAGAACACCAGTTCTTGGCCCAGGGGCCTACTATTCAGATGCAGTGATGGCAGGTCCAAAGCTCAAGTAACCATCGTTTTGGTTCACTACTCTCTTAAGGTTCCCCACTCTTCTCAACCTTAGGCTTCATCGAGAAACATACAATTACATTCTCAAGAAGGGAGCCTCAGTGTACAGTGGTTCCAGGCCCAGTACTCAGGGGGTCCCGCTGAACAAAGGAGGCCCATGATACCCAGGGACCCATGTTGCAGGAGAACCTTACTTTTTGGGATTTTCTTTCACTTATACTGGTAACCAGGACAAATAGAGAGGGTGAATCTCCCTAACGGGGCCACAGACAGCAATAAAAACCTGTCCGGTCTTCTAATCCATCTCTTCTCAGTTGCACTTAAAGAATAAGAACTCTATTGAATTAGGGCACGAGTGTCTTACTGATGTGTTAGAGCACGTGGGGTGAAAAAAAGATCTAACCCACAAACAACAAAAATCCCCGATGTCTGGATACCTTAAGGCCATAAAAGGAAACAATCGTTACATACTAGCTCCATTCAGAACGTAGCTCTATTGAGGGCATGATAAGGAAGGAACCGCGGTACAATCTCCCATGAATTAAGTTACATATCTCATCCCTTTCATTTAGGATCCATAGACGTTGCAGCCTCAGGGCAATCATATGGCTCTTTATCATGCAATGGCGTGATTACAAAGCCCGTTCATCGCTAATGTTATGATATCTCAGAAAGTGGCCTTCCCTAAATTTGATGAGTGGGTGTGAGACTGATGTGGAAATATAAAATACATCTCCAGCACCGGAGATACATAGCAGACACACAGAAGTCTGCAGGGCTCATAACGCTTTTATTTCAGAAGATGTAGATCGCTGCAGGCATTCTATTTATTGACAAAGCTTGAAAGGGACTTCATGGCGGGTTGTATATGTTTTCTTTATTTGGTAATTATGGTCAGGATTAAAATATAGACAGTATGTCTTAAAAACAATTTTTGAACGTGGACCTCTACATAAAAAGATTTGTTATGTCAAAGGGAACATCTAGAAATGTGAATTATGACTAAGTAGCGCCCAAAAAATGTACCTCTGGTCTTGATTTCCTCCTGCAAAGCAGCAGTGCATGTCACTACTGCGCTGTTCACTGTTTTCCTTGTTTCAGGCTCTGATAGTGGAAAGCAAAGCCTTGCCTCTACCAAGATGGCCACCCGCACACAAAGGCACAAGGGATGGAAAGTCAATAACAGGAGAAGCTTTAGTTTCATGGAGACCACAGGCAATATTGATGACTGAACCATCGCCCTCTGCCTGCTTCTTTCTTGAAGAAGAAAAACTTTTGTAACTATGTAATAGTACCCACACATGTACAAACATTTAGAGGTTTATTCACAAAGCTAGCTGAAGGATCGGCTGATCCTTTTGGCTGGGTCCGGTTGCGGGAGCCCTTCAGTTCAGAGGAACCGAAGGGCTGCTGTACGGGCTATGCACTATAGCCCACACAGCTCCCGAGGGCGTCCGAGCGCCTCAGCCGAGCTGAAAGCATATTCTTCGGCTGGACTGAGCTGAAGTGACAGCCGAAGCGGCTCGACTGAGCCGAAGTGGGGCGAACGGCCGGCCGGTCGAAGGCCAGCTGCAAGCCTCGCAAATGACAGCTGGGCCGAGCCAGCCATGATCTCACAGTTGGCTCGGCCCAGTTGTAATGACAGATCAGCATCCTCAAATGACCTGGGGACGCTGAACATTAAACAATGACAAGTGGGTGGAGCCGGCCGTAACGTCACGGCCGGCTCCTTCCAGTTGTTATTCATTGGCTGGGACCTGCTAGAAGACTGGCGGCCAATAGGAAACAGTTGGGCGGAACTAAGTTGGGCGGAACTAGCTGTCACTGCTAGCTCCGCCCAATTGTTTTTTTTCTTTTTTTATTAATTTTCTTTTCTAAACCAGAACACATATTGTAAAATGTCCTTTTTTTAAATTTTTTTTTTTTTTTTAGGGGTTTAACATATTTTTCCATTTAAAAAAAAAAATTCTAATTTTTTTTTTCTCTTTTCATTGAATTTCTATTCTGCTCGGTACCTCCTTGGTAATAGCCAAGCCGAATGCCTGCCTGCCGTTCAGCCCCTATGAGAAAAGGGGCGAAAGGCAGCAAGTGAACTGCCGGAGCGAGAGAGAGAGATTTATATATATAAGATTCAGAAATATCAGACAACCAAATGTGACTGTTTGAGCCGCTGATATCTAACATATGGGTTTGCAGGGGACACACAATGGGGAACATATATTTGAGATTAGATTTTTCCTTTAAAGTAACATTTGCTTCCACAAGAAGCCAGACTCAAATTGCTTCTCACAAATGTGGCTTTTGTCAGAGCCATGGGCCCTTTCATGTCCACCAGTCATCTTTTAAAGGGATCCTTCCTTCCTTTGGATCTGGCATCTTCTAATACACACCACTACATTTGGAACATCTCAGAGCGCGCTGGTGTTGCAGCCGCCATCATTTTCCATATCGGATGGAAGTTCTAATAATAGTAAGGCGTTTAGTTATGGATGAAGGCCGGAGCGCCCACATTTCCTGCCCGCTGATTGAAAACAATTTTAGAATATTATACACTCTCATCTGTTGCGGTGCTATCGTTCTGTAAATACTCCAGTGAAAGGAAGTGGGGGGGGGGGGGGGGAAAAAAAAAAAATTGT
>NW_017306431.1:941635-954004 GCF_000935625.1 Nanorana parkeri
CTTGCCCTTTCCAGAATATTGTCCCGATGACCTATTAGACAATCTCCCGTACAATAAAAACAATGTTCCGCATTGTTCCTGAGTTCAGTGAGATGCAAGGAAAGATACAGTTGGGAGAAAGAACAAATGCTCCTAGAGATGTGTTTACGTACAGAATAAACCAAACGCAAACACAATGAGGGTATTATGACAGCAACATATGAAAACAAAAGCGTTGCGGGAACAAAGCTGGATCCGCTTCTGCGGGAGTTCAAAGCCAAAATCTCAGCAATGGTAAGCACTGGTGCCATCCACATCCCATCCTGTACATAGTGCCAGTGATTGCCATCATCGGTCATAAGTAAAAGTCAAAATATGATCGAGGGTCCTGCAAGATATTCCTGAACGATTTTGTGGGGCAACTAATGATTTTTAGAATATTTGATATTTTTAAAGCTAATAAAACATTCAGTACGCAGTGGTGTCCTTAGATGTTCTGCCACCTGAGGCGGTGATGGTAGAGGTGACAGTGCCGCCAGACAGACAGGAGAGTGACTCCACCCCGACCAGAAAGGGGATGGCAGACACACTGCAAACATTGTGTAGTTCCTGTGAACCACACACGACAACTGTTTACAGTGCCAACTGCATATCTCCTCCTCCTTACTGGGAACCTCGCCACCCTCACAGACCCATGAGACCCCTTGGGGATACCCTGCACAGCCCTGGTGAGACCCTGCACAGCCTCCTAAGACCCCGCACAGCCCTTGTGGGACCCCGCATAGCCTTTGTGAGACCCTGCACAGCCTCCTGAGACCCTGCAGAGCCCTGGTAAGACCCCACACAGCCCTGGTGAGACCCTGCACAGCCCTGGGGAGACCCTGCACAGCCCCCCCGAGACCCTCACACAGCCTCCTGAGACCCCGCAAAGCCCTGATGGGACCCCGCACAACCCACCTGAGACCCTGCATAGCTCACCTGAGACCCTGCACAGCCTCCTGAAACCCTGCAGAGCCCGGTGAGACCTCGCACAGCCCGTCTGAGACCCCACACAGCCTGGTGGGACCCCGCACAGCCCTCCTGAGACCCTGGAGCAACACAGAGTATGTAGCTTCATAATACATTGCAATGCTGTATAAAATATTGTTGGGATTTGTAGTCCTTTACAGCCAGTGCCATTCTGCATTGCTCTATAATGTATTGCTGAGACCTATAGTCCCTCTACAACATGTAGTGAGTGGCAGAACTATGTAATAGCTTAGAAAAAATGTCTGTGTTGATTTGTTTGCTGTAATACTGCTATTGAGCCTCAATCTCTATTTTCTAAGAAACAAAGTGCCCTCCTGAGATCCTCTGCCCGAAACATTAGGCTGGGGGGCCCACTATTCTATTTTTTGCCTGGGGCCCACCATAGCATTGAATCAGCCCTGACTAGAGTTGTTTTTGATAATACAATCAAAACTTACTTAAAATAGAACTATGGGGTAAACTTTTTATCTAATAGTTCTCTTAAGGTTCACGGGAGGACATACTCTAACATCCTCCCGTGACCCAAAGCTCAGTATATAGCGGGCTATTGCTCACTATATACCGAGATCGCCGCAGCCGGGACGGATCCCGACAATGCTGTCGAGATCCACCCAGCTGGCTGATTGACAGCTGGCTCTACCTATCTGGAGGTAGAGCCAGCTGTGCCCTCCCACTCCCCCGTCCGTTCCTCCACTCAGCGCTGGAGGACTGGAGCGGGGAAGGGGGGAATCCCTGCGGGGAGCAGTGACTGACAGTCACCGCTATCTGCAGGGAGATGATCGGAAAGTGAGCGAGCGACGGTATGAGTTCGCTCACTTCCCGATCTATAGAACCGACGTGTGACAGTTTCATTGTCACACGTCGGCTCGAACTATGAGATGAAGTGGAAATCACTCACCTCATAGTTCTCCTTTAAAAAAATCAATTTTATGTAATGAGTGCTGCCTTCCGTCTGTCCATCACTTTCACCTACTTCCTGGATTCCAAGTGTGCTTGGTGTCTGTTTCCCTGTTGCTTGATGTGATGCGATCTCCATTTCTCCAGACTACGTAGCCCATCATGCATTGCTTCCGGCAAGCAATGATAATGTTACATTGTTCAGACGCTGAGTTGTATTTCAGACGGAAGGCTTTGTGAGAGCGGTGACACAAGAAAGTTCATATTCGCAGGGCTGAGTGAAATTGGTGTCAGTGCATTGAGGAAATACATTCTAGGGGCACCTTTAATAAGTAAATTTACAGCCTTCTAGATGGATCTGGTTATTAGGATTAGATTAGAACTTGTAAATGGAAATTCAGTATAGCTTATGTTTTAATAAACTGGTGCCGCTGACCAATAGGGAATCTTCTCAATAATCTCATTCACCATCATCTACCTGTACCGCTCATGCCGCCGTGAACTTTTCATTGCAGGTTAACTTCTGCTTCTGCGTTAAGTTTTTAATTGGCCGGGCTTATGACGTTTTTACTTGTATGTTGTTCGAGTTTTTGCTGTCAAGGACATGTGTGTTGACATCAATAAGTTTCTACATTCCACCTGCACGCGTTATCACCGACCACATTACACCATTCAGCCGGTTATAGATCCGGAATTGCTTTATTGCTTCCTAAAAGAATGCCGCTGTGTGTAGAATGGAACCTGCATTTCTCTACAATCTGAATACCATATGGACTTCCTGGAAAGCAGGAAAACGTCATTATAACCTGGAAGACTGTTTGCCCAGCTGCCGTGATTGCCGAATGCACCTGCCGGGGATAGTCTGTTGCTGCTTCCGGAGGGTAATTGCGAGCCGAATCTTCTTATCAGCTCCTTTATTGGCTTTGCTAACCTTGCAGGTCGTCTGCTGGTGAAGTCACACCGGAGCAGTGGCCGGGCCACGGGCGAGAGCTGTCAGCTCTGCTGCTTTATTTCATAACTTATGATTTACAGCAAAGCCATTACAGATAATGTATGTGGGACCGGGCGAGCCGTGATGTAACGGTGACCCTGAGGCTAATATGATGTCAGCCAGCACCTGCGTTTCTGATATTGATGGTGCTGAATCCAATTGTAAAAGTCAACCCGATCATCATTGTTTGTGTTTAATGTTGGCGTGATTACTGAAACCTAAAGTGATATTTAAGGAGAAAGGTTTTTAAGCTATTTCAAATGCTGATGAAATCACTTACAATGGATGCTGCTCCTTGAAGTAGGGATGCACCGATACCAATACTAGTATCGGTATCGGTGCAGGTGCCGAGTATTTGGGCAAGTACTCGTACTCTCCCAAATGATCCGATACCTAACCCGATACCTGAGCTTCCGGTATCAGGAAGCCGGGCAGCGAGTCATTACACTGATTGGCCAGGAGGCCATCTCCATGCTCCCTCGTCACTTGTGACGAGGGAACATGGAGCCGCCCAATCAGGAAGCCGAGCAGTGTGTCATTACATGCTCCCCCTGGCTTTCTGATTGGCCAGAAAGCCGGCTTCATGCTCCCTCATCACCTGGTTAACGAGGGAGCATGGAGCCAGCTTCCCGGCCAATCAGGAAGCCCGGCGCGTGTAATGACGCATTGCTCGTCTTCCTGATTGGCCAGCTTTTCGACCAATCAGGAGGCCGGGCAACACATCATTACACCGTGCCCGTCTTCCTACTTGGCCAGGAAGCCGGCTCCATGCTTCCTCATCACCTGGTGACAAGGGAGCATGGAGACGGCTTCCCTGCAGATCGGGAAGCGGGGTGGGGAGTCTTTATGTGCCACCCGAATTCTCGGCTAATCAGGAAGCCAGGTGGTGAGTCATTACACGCCGCCTGGCTTCCTTAATGGGACTTCCGGTATTTGGTATCGGTGAGTACCGAAAAAAAATATTTTACTCAAGTACTCAATACCGAAAAACCGGTATCGGTGCATCCCTAGTGTAAAGTTTTAGTTTCCTGCAAAATCAGCACTGGCCCTGATATCCTGTTTTAGGATGACTCCTTTCCCTTGCAGGGTCCTATGGAGCCACCCTTGTTTGTGCTAGTAAGCTGTGTGTGTCTTCACAAACGCAGCAAGGCTGATCCCTGCTCCTCCCTTCTCCAAGCTGGTAGATGGTGGACAGTTGCTGGAGATTGTTCTGTCCCTTGTGATCGTGTACTGAACAGAAAGTTCCGGGAAGCCGAGCTGAGAGAGTTGGAGCTGCTAGGAAACATGATGACTGGGCAAAAATATAAAGAAATACTTTGCTGGGCGATGTATATCTTGTTTGATCTGGATTCATTATTGAAAAAAGGTTTGAGAGTTTAATATGACTTTAAAGCTGAATTCTTGCTTATTGTAAAGTAGTGTCAAAACTACTATGATATATATCATGGGGGGGAGGGGGGCAAACTCTGTCCCTCCAGCTGTGGTGAAACTGCAAATTCCATCATGCCTCTGCCACTGGGAGTCATGCCTGTGGCTTTCAGAGTCTTGCAGTGTCTAAAGGGATTTGTAGTTGTGCCGCAGCTGGAGGGCCGAAGTTTGCCTGATGTATAGTACATGTTTCTGAGATGAGAAAGAGGGGCGCCTTTCAGCACAAAGTAGGTAGACAATGGGCACACTTACACCACACCCCTAGTGACACAGACCAGAAAAACTGATTAAAGGAGAACTATGAGGTGAGTGATTTTCAACAGTTCATGAAACTGTCACAGGTCGGCTCAGTAGATCGGGAAGTGAGCGAACACATACCGTCGCTCGCTCACTTCTCGATCATGTCCCTGCAGAGAGCCGTGACTGTCACTCATGGCTCCCTGCAGGGATTCCCCCCCTCCCCTGTCCAATCCTCCAGCGCTGACTGGCAGAACGGACGGGGGAGGGGGCAGGTACAGCTGGCTCTTCCTCTAGATAGGCAGAGCCAGCTGTCACTCACGCAGCTGGGTGGATCCAGACAGTAATGTCGGGATCCGTTCCGGCTGCGGCGTCTCAGTATACCGCGAGCTGTAGCTCGCGGTATACTGAGCTTTGGGTCATGGGAGGACGCTAGTTTGTGTTCTCCCGTGACCCTTAGGAGACCTATGGGGAAAAGCACTGACCCCATAGTTCTCCTTTAAGCAAAACATTATTAGTTAAACCAAAAGTACTTTTTCACTACTGTGTTTTCTTTATGCAAATGAATACTACAAAAACCTAAAACAAATGTTGAAATGCTTTATATTGGTTTTTGCTGACTAGCTGGGTTGGGAAATGTGTGCATTGCTCTGTAGACTGTCCTGGCCATGTGCCTGTTATCTTTTGCTAGATTTTTATTGATCTTAGCAGTTGCCATTGTTGGATGTGGAATCGGGCGAGCCGTCATGTAACGATGACCCTGAGGTTTATGTTTGTGTGGTTAGCTAACTCCCCCTCCCCATTAGCAAGTACTCACCTTACCTTATTCCCACGTGTAGTAGCGGGTTATTGCCCTTGCTGGATGCTCCCTCCTTTTGGGTAGTGTAGTGCCCATATAGCGAGCTGTTACTCTAAATTTTGTAGCGTGGGAAGGAAATGTGGGCTCAGGAAGCCATTATGTAGAGCACACACATGAATGGAAGCTCTTCCATCTAAAGGAGGCCTGTTAGGCTGCAGGTCTGCCATTAACAATTCTGAGCTTGGGATCCAAGTATGAACCTTCAAGGGGTCTTTGCAAACATTCCTCACCCACTGAATGGGACTGATGTAAGTTCAGGATTTCATCCTTTTGTAAGGACCATTTCACCATTTATTTGGAACTGTTTCATGTCATTCCGGGCCGGAAGAAGAAACTACAGCTGTGCTCTATCTTTAGAAAGCCCAGAATGCTCTGCATAACTAGTGTGACAATTGCACCCTCTATGGAATGTTAATGTCATTTTCAATATTTTTGCAAATTATCAGTTTGTGAAGTTGATCATTTTAAATAGGAAATCTAAAGTAAAATTCACACGATTATAATTTCCTTATAAGATCATAGTTACATAGTATTTGAGGTTGAATAAAGACACAGGTCCATCAAGTTCAACCTATTGCGTGTATGTATGTGATTCTGCATGTGTATGTGTGTACACGAGTCCCTGTGTGACCTTGTTTTTAAGAGTACCTGTACCCCTGTATGTTACGGTCTCTGAGGAAGTTGTCTAAATGCTTTTTGAATGACTCAATACTATAAGCTGATACCACTGCTTGTGGCAGCGAGTTCCAGACTTTAACAGATCTCACTGAGAAGAAGCCCCTGCGCCCCTTGTGCTAAATATTTTCTCCACCAATTTTAGGTGGTGGCCTCTAGTCTTTGTTATGGGGTTTACTGTAAAAAGTTTATTGCTGATGTTGCCATCACCATTGATCGCCATACTTTTTACATCACCATACTTTTTACAGTAAAAGATCAGTTTGAGATTGGGCCGTACTTTGCTTTTGTACCTCTGTACCAGTCAAGATAAATGCATGGTAAACTTCTGTGTGCTAGAGTCCTAAAAGTTTCCACAGGTTCATTTTAAAATCCCACAGTGGAGTCTTTATCTATATGTCCATAAATATTTACAAGAGAAAAAAATATTGACAGAATGAACAATTAGGAATGCTCATATATACAACAATGAATATTTTTCTTTTATGGGGAACATGATCTTCCCAGTCAATCTTCCTTGACTTAGATGTGGTCTGGTTATAGGCAGTTTACGAAGATAAACCTGGCAAAGCTCCTTCAAAGAAAGAATAATGTGTCTAATGTGAGGAAAGACAGTTTGGAAAGGCTTCTTATTACTCTGCAAATATGGAATTACATTTCATTTATTAAAAAAAACTTATATATTTCAGGAGAATCCAACAGCATGTTCTAAAAATATATATGTTCCTTTGCTTCTGTCATTTACATTAGGGTCAAAATTTCAGTTTCACGCCAGGCTGCTACCAAAAAGTCTAAAATACAGTTTCCAAAATGTAAAATAGAAAGTACGTAAGTAAAAGGAGAACCTAGCAGTAAGAGTGAAAACCTGTAAGGTTGACCATAGACTTCATATGTAGGGTTGCCACCTGTCCAGGATTCACCCGGACAGTCGGGGTTTTGAATGCTGTCTCCGGGTTTCATGGCAGCAGAAACCCGGACACAAGATGTCAGGCAGACAGGGACAACCAAAATTAGGATAGGGGCTACTGGCTCCCCACTGAAAATAGTCTCAACTTTGATATTTACATATGAATGGGTGGCGCTATTTACATATGAACACGCCACGGCTCATTCTCCCCAAAAAATTTCAGCTTGTCGCTAGAGTGTTCGGGTTTCACTTGAAGAAAAGGTGGCAACCCTATTCATATGTCTCCTCAAGAACTATAGGAAGGGGGATATCTGCCTAAACCTAAGTCTCAGTTCACACCTAGGCATTTTGTTTCTTAGTGAGTGCTTTTCACTCACCTCATAGTTCTAGCCGACTTGTGAAAATGAGACTGTCACAGGTAGGCTCATTAGATCGGGAGGTGAGCGAACACATACCGGCGTTCACTCACCTCTCGATCCTGTCACGGCTCTCTGCCGTGACAGGGGAGGGGCTGCATTCCCCCCTCCCCGCTCCGATCCGCCAGTGCTGACTTGTGGAACGGACGGGGGAGGAGGCGGGTACAGCTGGCTCTGCCTCTAGATAGGCAGAGCCAGCTGTCAGTCACGCAGCTGGGCAGATCCCGGCATAATTGTCGGGATTCGCTTCAGCTGCGGCGTCTCAGTATACCGCGAGCTACAGCTATACAGCTACAGTATAGCGGTATACCGAGCCTAGGGTGACGGGAGGACGCTAGTTTGTGTCCTCCCGTTACCCTAAGGAGAACTATGGGGAAAAGCCTTAACCCCATAGTTCTCCTTTAAAGGTAAGTGCAACAAAATGCTCAAGACAAGGAATCTTAGGTTTGGACGACACAGCGCCGAGGTGTGAACGGAGCCTAAAGGGATTTATTTATTTATTACAGGTATTTATAAAGCGCCGACAATTTACGCAACACTTTACATAGTTGCACGTTCACATCAGCCCCTACCCTCAAAGAGCTTACAATCTAAGGTCCCTATCTCACATACATAGAGGGCCAACTTACCTTCCGGCAGGTCTTTGGTGTGTGGGAGGAAACCAGAGTACCCAGAGGAAACTCACACAAGCACATAGAGAACATGCAAACTCCTTGCAGATGTTGACCCTGTCTGGGATTCGACCCGGGGACCCACATTGCTGCAAGGCTGAAGCGCTAACCACTACGCCAATGTGCTGTCCAGTTGGGAAACCCACTCTTAGTCAATCCAGTCTCAATATGATTTCTTGTCTTGAAAGGATTGATCCCGTTCCACATTTTGAAAAATCTCTGATAATAAGTAAACAGTCAGAAATGCTTATTATCGCCTCTTTGGGGATGTTTATGGTTACCATTATTGTCAGAGTTCTCAAGAAATGTGCTTTAGAGCCTGTTTCGACAGCTTTTGTTCACTTCAAATGGGTTTTAAACCTCCACGCAAGCCTATAAGAATGCAAAACCTGACTGAAACAGGTCAAATGCAGATTAGAACTAGGTCAACTGCAGGTTAAATGCATCTAAATGTAGAAGTGTCTCAAATGTATGTCATTGGCGCCAACCCAAAGCCCATGGACTCAGGCCTTGACCAGCCAGTAGGTATTGAAAGTCAGAAAATCGTTTTTGGTATTGTCCCCTCAGGAAACATGAAATCAAATGATCAAAGGTTGAACTTGATTGACCTCTGCCTTTATTCAACCTCAAATACTATGTAATTATGTATCCTGGAAAACATTCTCACCTATGTTGAAATGAGGTCTTCCTGATTGATGGTCAAGGGTCAGATGGGTGAGAGGAGTTGCACAGATAAAGCCTATAAGGAAGACTAGGACTTAATTCCAGAAGGTTCAAGTGAGGAGAGAATTTTTTACCACTTATTCCCCTCATACAAGCCTAAAATGATGGAAAGGGGAGGGTGGAAAGATGATTATCACAACAGCTTAGTGGGTTAGGAAGACTTTGTTGGTCTTTGGAATAGTTTACAATATTACAAAACAAGAAGGGGGGCATCTGGTGGTGTGGTGCTTCCCCTTGGTCGGTTGTTAGTGGTTCCCCCACAAGCTAGGTCTCCAGGGGAAATCAATATGTGGGTAATACCGGTAAGGTCCTTAAGCTCGTTTTGTGTCTGGAAACTGGGGTATTGATATTTGAAGAACGTCACCAGCACACAAAATTAATTACTGCATCAAATGTTAATTTATTGTCATCTGCCGTCTTTTGGTTGCAAGCGATTTCAGGAACTCGCAGGGTCCCCTTCATCAGGCTCAGAGATGACCAATGAAGGGGACCATGCGTGGCCCCGAAAGGGCTTGCCACCAAGAGACAGCAGACCACAATAAATGAACATTTGATGCAGTCATTAATTTGGTGTGCTGCTGACGTTCTTCAAATATCTACATGTGGCGGCGCCATCCGCAGTCATTTCGAGCACCCGTCTGTATATCCATATGGGAATCCTGGTAAGCAGTGCAGCAAGTATCCTCCTTTTTGGGAACTGGGGTAATCCCAGAAATCTTTTGTTTATGGACTCCTTAAGACAGCTCCAGGTGATTCTTGATAATACTTGTTCATTTTAGTTTGTTGATGTTATTTATTGAGATGGACAAATCAATTGGTCATGTGATCTGGCCTACGAAATATATAGACACCGGCACTCCAATAGCAAGTCAAATACGTCTGTTTATTGACATAAGAGCAGCGTAACGTGAAACACTCAATGCGACGTTTCGGGGTTCTTACAGGATCCACCTCATCAGGCTGAACAAGTGATCTGGCCTGACGCATCAGAATCATTAAACAGAAAGACTTTGCCACCGGCATATATTTCAAGATGTAAAGCCGAACTCCATCCATTATGTTTTAGTATTGGATAGACTGAGGAGAATTCATATTTTCTGTCAGGTTTCGTATTACTACCTGTGACCCATTGGGGAGATTTTCCCTGTGACACCAGTACAAGAAATGAGGGGTGCCGTTTTCACCAGAATAGGAAGCAACAGACTGCAATAAAGTTCTAACCTTTTCTTACTCTACTAAAAAGCTATTTTTGTACTTATCTACATCCAGAGGCATAACTAGAAATCACAGGGCCCCATAGCAAAATTTTGTATGGGGCCCTGTGATTTCTAGTTATACCCCTTGCAGAGGCCACTTGAGATCCCATACAGCCCACCTGAGGGTGACCCTGCAGAGCCCACCATAGACTCTATGTTAGGCACTGCAGGGTCACCCTCAGGTGGGCAGGTCGCACTCCTTACCTGTCCACCTCCTCTTCCTCCACACTCGCTAATGGGCCCCGCCTCCTCCGACGCCAGACCGGCCTTCTCCATCGCCGGGCCCGCCTCCTCCTCCGTCACTGGGCCCGCCTCCTCCCCTGCTGTTGATTACAGACCCCGCCTCCTCCCTCACTGCCGCAGATTACGGTCAGTGATCTGAACAGCAGCGCATTCTTTTTCAGAGCCGCCAGTGAAAGCCACTAGCAGAGGCTGCCATAGCGACCCAGGCGGTCTGCTCGACATCTGGCCAGGCCCCCCTGTGCCCCAGGCCCCATAGCGGCCGCCTGGGTCGCTATGGCGATTGTTACGCCACTGTCTACATCCCCTTTGGGGAGACTTCCCTTTACGGTAAATGCAAGCTGTGTACGAACCGGAATTTGACCTGGTATAAGCCTCTTGCAGTCCCTGTACATCAAAACTGGAGATGGGAGTAGCAGTATAAAGAGCTAATCAGATCATGTGCTGGCAAGGAGCATGTTGATAGGAAGAGAAAGCAGAGTGACAAAGACATGAGTTCATTACTGTGCTGATCATCCTTTCGCTGTCCAGTCACTTGCTGAGGTGAGTCTAGAATGACTTGGGCTCAGAGGAAGCGAGTTGAATGATACTGGCCATCAGACATCAGGGCATCTAGCAAAAGTACTGCATGCAAATCACTGGACTGAGGGTGAATAGTTTAGGAAATCTAGCTTTGTTTTTATAAAGAGTTATTAGATTGTATCTTGTCATTTGTCGCTGGCATTCCTTTTTAACTTTCATTAGTGCATAGTTTGAATGTGCAAGTGCCTATCCCGTCCTGATTTTCATCTTTGATAACCAAATAGATGGCAGATCATTTTTGTGAACGCAGAGGCCAAATCTTTTCCACAAACAGAAACTAGTACAAAAAGTCCTGAAATGGCGCTTGCAAAGCAAACATATCATAGAACAGTGTATGAGGCCGGTGGTGTAGAAATTCTCGAGGAATAGCTTTCACTGGGAGAGAAAGATGAAAGCATGGCGGAAATCCCCTTCACATGTGGAGTTGAGGAGAAGAGCCAAGTCCCGCTGCCTACGTACACCCAAGAGCCGCGCCCCGGCCAACAATGAATAGCTTTTGTCATGTCGCTGCTACTATACTGGGAGAGATACAAAATAAACACACGAACTTTAATTGGATTGTTATTAAGCAGGAAACATTACAGCATTGGTTAACCCTTCTTGTGGCCTTGGCTGACCAAACAAAGACAGGTAGCTCATCAAGAACAACTGGTGGAGAGAGATTTAATCAAGCTCATTCGGATACACATACAGTGAGGAAGATAATGATTTGATCCCCTGCAGATTTGAAATGAAAGGTCTATAATTTTTATCATAGGTGTATTATAAATGATAGAGACAGAATATTAAATCCAGAAAAATCCAGAAAAAACACATGATACAAATGTTATAAATTGAGTTGCAGTTCAGTGAGAACAATAAGTATTTGATCCTCTACCAACCAACAATAATTCTGGCTCCTCCCACAGACTCGCTATGTGGTACACAGATTAGTCCTGTCAATTTAAGAAAATGTGTTATGTATATACAGTAAAAGACACCCGTCCACAGAATCTCTTTCTTCCATTCAAACCCCGCCACCAATTATTGTTGCCTCAGGTGGTGGGCCCATGATGCCCTGTGCTCATAGTCTGTCTTCAGTCTTTAGAGCGGAAAGGTCCTTAAGGTCATTCAACCTGAAAGACTGAGGACACCTTGTGGCAAAAATGAAGAACTGCAGGGGACAGTTCTGGATTGATTTTTAGTATGACAGCCTGAGGTACTTTTTTTTTAAGATGCGGGGGGCCATTTTTTTTCCAATATGATTTTATTAGGTGTACAGCAAACACACATAACCTCCTGATGAAAAGCGTTATAAACATGTTCACAAGGCCAGAAAAGAAGAATGACGGCATTTTTGTAATAAAGGTTCTAAATCGTTAGAGATTGTAGTAGAGAGAAGCAGTTATTCCATAGGAAGGATGAAAAGAACCACAAATCATGATTAAGGGAGGAAGGATGGGAGGGGGACCAAAAAGAAAATGGCAGCAGGGTTCAGAG
>NW_017306431.1:954250-969247 GCF_000935625.1 Nanorana parkeri
CTTTAAAGAGGAACTACACCCTCCTATCCTTTACAGCCACGGACAGCAGTGTATTTAGGTTTCGTGTTGCCCTAGGCAAGCTTGTGTGCAAAGTGCAGCAGTGACATTTACAAATGGGGCATTCTAGGATTTGAAGTACACTAGCAGCATTACACATCACAGCCACGATGTGTGTGCACTGTTCAATTCCACCCACAGGTCAGCAATACATGGGAGATGAGGAGGACAGCATTGGTCACATATCCACCACTTTTCTGCAGCTTTACAGCTAAGTAAGGGGAATTAATGAGCTCTTACCTGCAGCTCCTGGAGCCGCCAAAGCTTCTTCCTCCAGCCGCCCACAGCCCCCGCCGGCCGGGCTGCGTCTCCCTCGGCCCCAGCCACGCCTCCGCCTACTCTTTTACCTGGCAGCTCGCTGCCAGGCCCCACCAGCAGCCACCTGATTAGGCAGCCAAGGCTGCCTGATTTTGTGCGCTCGTCACCGTCTTTCTTCTTTGCAGGGGGGGGAAATGCCGCCCCCCTGCAAAGTGCCACTCCAGGCAAACGCCTTGTTTGCCTCACGGTAAATAAGCCCCTGAGTACATGGGGGGATGGTGAGCAGCCATGAAAAAAAAGATAGCTCCAAGCAGGCTGGCACATAGGGTGATGAAGCCCCTGCAAAAATTCAGAGTATCCCCCCCAACAGCCAAAAGCTAACCTAACTCCAAAAAACTAAGCTTGTAACACTATTAAACCCTATTCTGCACAGGATTTGTCCTACAATGGAATTGAGTAAGTAAACTGTATGTAGCAAAATGTCCCCCACCCCAAAGGTCTAAATATTCTGCTCACTTATCTTCAGTTATGACAAGCTCCTTGAACATTTGCACATATTGAGTGTCTTAATAGGGTTGTAATTGAGGTCCGTTGACGTTTTATCAGCGTCCCCTGTGTGCTTGCCTTTTTAGGCACACTTATAATAATAGAAGCAGCATGCAGAAAATGTGGGGAATCCCAGAATATTCACTGCGTGCTGGAAGTGGAAATGAGTCAGCTCTCAGTTGATGGAAAATAATACTGGTATAAGCTGCCAGAGCAATAGGAACGGGAGAAGTCCATTGGTTACCGGGGAGGAGAAACAGAGAGTTCTTCAGTCCGATACATGAAGCTCAGTGATAGAGATACAGATTAGATTACAGCGTTTGCCCCGACAAATCTTTCACATATTTGTACAGTTACGCTCCAAATAAAATTACCGGTCGAGCGTGGTGCAATTTTTCTCTTTTATTGCCACAAAAAAGGATTTAGAATGAACAGCTGATTCATTTCCCTATCAACAATGTTTTAAACGATGAGCAAAACTGAAAGGAAACATTGTATTATATGAAAGATTTGATAACTTTTATAGCAATGTGAAAGTACCCCCATCTACAGAAATGTAAAGCTGGTATGGGAGGAGACCTGGCTTCCCCCTTTTCCCCCAACTGTGACTGAACAGTGAAAGGAAAAGCAGCCAACTGAGCTTATATCTCTGTCACGCAGCTCTCTACACCTATCAGCATGTTCCTTGTTGGCACATGAGCATCAAAATATATATCTGATTGACCCCTCGAGCTGCTTCTTCCTCTCCCAGTTTGAGTTCTACAGTATGAGAAACTGTAGCAGGCTGATACCAAGTCAAATACATAGGGACAGTCATAATTGTTTATTATGTATGCAGGCTCGGCTTCCTGTTTAGTAGTACGATACATAGGCCATGCTTTAATACTCCTCTCTTTCAGTACAATTCTATGGGGTAGTCTCTATAAGGCAAAATTAGATTATCTCAGTGGGCTTTAGGCTACCCACACACACCAGATATCTATGGGCCCCACATGAATACTAGTCTATTGCCCTATGGAGATAAATGTATGGGTTATAAAATCTGCCTCACTTGCTGTTGTTCTCCTCCTGATAAGCATGATTGGTTGTGTCTGGGTGCACGGGGTGGAAAAAACGAAAACCGAATGGAACAGAGTTCCGTTTTGGCGGACCTGATTGTGGCAGATCGGAGGACATATGTCCCTTTACATCCGACTCCCCATACACCTAACATGGGTCCGGTAAGTTCAGTTTTTTCCTCCATCTTACAACTGGATGGACTCGGATGTCACAACGGTGACATTGGTTCCAAAATGAATGCATGGATCCCCCATAGATCTGACCCGTGTGAAAGGGGCCTTATGTTTCATGGCCAACATATTCTCCCACACTTTAGGTCATTGCTGCGCACCATCCATTCCCTTGGACTTTGGCTAATTTCCATATTTTTTATTGAAAAAAGTTATCAAACATAACCAGTCCTCTTATATATGTTTCTGTAGTTTAATCCATATTATATATTATTATAAATTGTTATTCTCAAATTGGAATTCAGAAAAAAAATTTTTTATCCCTCTGCTACAACCACCAAACCTTACCCTGGCCTGAGCGACTGCACCCTACTTCCCCAATCCTCAGACCTCTTCAGAATTCCAAGAGAATGCATTTCCCTACCAAATCTGGGGCTTTTTGGAAGCAATGTTTATAAGTGTGACCATGAAATGTAAAGCAAAGATTATTTCTAAGTGTATGTTATTTGGCACAAGGTGCAAATCAGAGCTGTGTCTTATGTCTAACACCCAACAACCCTCCCTGATGATATAAAAACACTTCTGAGAATCCATTTGTGACCCCTTAGGGGTTTTCTGAATTTCTGCATGGATGGATTAAACAATGTGATATGATTTTTATTTGAGTCAAGGCCATTGTCACTAGCTACAGTGATCAAAATAATATAGGCCAAAATCAGAACACAGAGACTCAGCAACAAAGGCAGACAGACAAGGTACCAATCCAAATCCATTGTGGGAAGTCACGTTCCAAGGCAAAGGTCAATGCAGTCGGCAAACAAACGAGGCCAAGGTCAAACACAAGGAATATTCAACAAACATAATACTAAGAACTAAAACATTCTGTGCTGAAACAGTGAACAAGTAGGTACTGAGTGTGTCCTCAATGAGGCCAGGATAAAATTGGTCCCTGCAGAGGGACCACATTTTTGGGAAAGTTCTCATTTTTGTGTCCCTAGGCATGGAAACAAAATCCATAATACAAACTTATGTTTGTGTTTTCTCGGAGCACGGCAGGGTGGCGGCCAAAGCGTCTTAGGTTGCTAAGAGCTGGGCGGGGAGATGTGTAAAGCCCTTATACATCTTCATACCTGGCTCTTAGCAACCTGGGATGCTCTGGCCTGAAAGGGGGCAGCAGGCACACTGCTAATGTTAAAGGGATGGCCCTGACTACAGGACTCTATGAAGGACTCTTTTGGCAACTAATTGGCAGCATCTGCATTACCAAGGACCATCCCACACTACAGACCAGAAGAAAGAAGATTGGAGACTACACCTGTCATGTAACTGTTGCTTTAGGTAAGAAATAGCACTTTACTTTTTTTATATAAAAATGGTAGATGAGCTAGAGGCAGGTGGAGTAGGATAAGGATTTTCTTTTTACTTTTATGACCTTAACATTATGGGGATACTTCTTCACTGTACAGTCAACAGGCCAGAGGCGGGGTCAATGACCAAGCTCTGCTGCTTAACCAAAGTGGGGATATGTGAGGTAGTTGATTTGGCTGTGCTGCCTGAAACACAAGTCTGAAATTGCATATCCTTTGTATGTGTATTTGAAATGTGTATTCATCTCTTTGTCTGGCGTTCAGCTTTAAAGAGCACTTCTAAAAGAAAGAAAAAAATCCCCACTTCGCTGAACAGTAGCATAGAATAGTCCTTGCCTCCCAAAGCTGGGCCCTTTTCTGTCATTGGAAGAACTTTAATAGCTCTTGCCTATTAGAGAAAAGAAAGAGGGGAAGTGTTTGTCACTGTGCGTCTGAATTGCAGAAGCTCAGAGGGAAGAGCCAATGAGCACTAGACCTGCCCTAAATGTTTGAATGTGAAAAGAGGGATTTATTCACGGGATAGAAATATCATTTTGCCCCTTTACAAAACACTGGTAAGGCCCCATCTTACGTACGCAGTGCAAAGCCGGGTCACCTCAGGAGGGATGTCCATGAGCTAGAAAAGGTTCAGAGGAGGGCAACCAAATTAATAAGGGGGATGGAGGGTCTGAGCTACCAAGAACACCTAAAAAAATTAGGATTGTTCTCCTTAGAGAAGAGGCGCTTAAAAGGTGACCTGATCGCAGTTTATAAACTCATCAGTGGGGACTATGGTATTGGGAACGCACTACTTAAATCAGGTATCGCGAGGAAGACGCGAGGGCACAAGACAAAGTTGGAGAGGAGGAACAATAATCGTGAACTGCGTAAGGGGTATTTTATTTTGAGAGTGGTACAGATGTGGAATTCACTTCCACAGATAGCTGTATCAGAAGGAAACATAAAATGCTTCAAAAAACAATTGGACGAGTTCCTCAGTTCACAAAACATACACAGTTATTGAAATTCCGAGAATCATACACACACACACACAAACACCATAGAGGTTGAACCTGATGGACCTGTGTCTTTATTCAACCTCACCTACTATGTAGCTATATATGTAACTATGAGTGATGGATGTGGGAATATAACTCCTGATGTTAGCATGAACACAATCATTCATGGGCCCCAATGTCTTTCAACAGGTCAAATTCTCCCAGAGTAGACAACTGGGTGTGCCTGGAGTAAAGAACTGGGTGCAAATCGAGTCATCTTAGGTACCTACAGCTCTACTATTGATGCAAAAAATAAGACAATATTATTGTATAGCAGAATGAATTGACTATCTTCAGATACTTTGCTTTCCTTTCCTTTTTTGGCAACTTCATAATAATAGATAGTCAACCGAGGATGCTGGACTTGTGGGTACCTGCGGTTGATTCGAGGGGTCTGTTAGCCCTTGTTCACACCTGAACGTTTTGTAGCGCGTTCTACGCTCGACGAACGCTCTACAAAACGCTCAAACATGAAAATACCATTGTTTTCAATGGGTCTGGATCACACCTTGGCGTATCTCAGCCCGTCCCTAACGCGCTACAAAACGGCCCACGCCTGAAAAGGTACATGTACTACTTTGGGCCGTTTTTGTTGCGCGTTTCCATTGGGATACAGCCAAGTAGCCCTCGGGAAACGCGCGTTTGTCGCGCATTTTTTTTACCGCGAATCGCGCGACAGACGCGCGATAGACGCGCATATGCAATACGCCTAGGTTATGAACCAGGACTTAGGGTTGGGCAATTAAATGGGACTCCTGAAGGTCTCCATGTGGAATTGCTCTTTAACAAGTAGGAGTTCTTTGTTGTGTACACACATTATATTTTTTGTATAAATAAACGTTCCCTTAGCAGAATATGTATCATATTTATTGATTGCATTCCAGTTGAGGCCGGTTGAAGCCCAATTTTGTTTCACATTGACCTTTTCTGTTAATCTATTACATCTTTATTTATCATCCCAGGATGCACTGAGTATGACTCATTCTCGGGTTTGATATTAAGATGCATTGCTTTCATTCCAGTGGTGAGGATATTAGTCATGACAGGCCTGCCAATTAGATGAATTACCTAAATTCATTGTTTATTTCACATGTTACTAAAGCTTTCACTGTGTAATATTTCTTATGGCAATAAACTGCCAACATTCCTGTCTTGTGTACTGTAACTGGCTACATCTTTACACAGGAACTGCAAGCAAATCTAAAAAAAATAAACGCCCACTTATATATTAAAAACATAATTAAACACATTGTTTTAAAAAAAGAAATACTAGTAAAGTGCCTAAAATCTGTTTTTATATTATCTCCCTACAGTCCCCTGCATAGCATATAGACTGAGAGTGAGAGAGGCCATACACATAGCCTATGCCATTACATTGCCAGTCTCACGTCTTCAGGCACCGAGTGCTGAAAGGGGAGCTGCTATAGGCAGTTTACAGAACTTGGAATACACTTGGGACTCTGAGACCTCTTTGGTGTGAAAATGCTAATTCTTGGTCCAACAAGTAGAGATGAGTGAAACTGACACTTGTATTTCCCAAAAATATTGGTAAAAATTGAGAAGCTTTGTAAAAATGCATTGGAGTCAATGGGAAAGAGAAATGAAGGTGATTTGTGAGGGTGCAATGAGCTTTACATTATTCCCAGAGGTTAAGGAAGCTCCTCTCAAGTCTCCTGAACCTATTTGTATGCCGAAAATGTTCCCTGTTAGCCTCAACATTTTACATAAAAAATTAATAAATAAAAAAAAAAGACAGTGAAAATATATTTAAAAAAAGGATAAAAGGACAGTACAGAAACAACACACAAAAACATTGACTGAAGAAAGCAAAAAAAAAACAAAACAATGCATGTATTATTATTATTATTATTATTATACAGAATTTATAAAACGCCAACAGTTTGCGCAGCGCTTTACAATATAAGGAAGACATTACAATCACAATACAATTCAAGACAAGATGGTAAGGAGAGCCCTGCCCCTGAGGGCTTACGATCTATAAGGAGAGGGGCCAGTGATACATGAGGAGGTCGCTGTGTTGGGATGAATTATTTGAGAAGGTGATAGTGCAGTGGTTAGGTTGAGGAGGGATAGGCTTCCCTGAAGAGATGCGAAGGAGATAAACGGACAGGTTGGGGTAAGGACTTCCAAAGGACAGGAGAGACTCTAGAGAAGTCCTGGAGGTGAGCATGGGAGGAGTTTACAACATGGAAAAAACTATATTTTGTTCAAAAAAGAGGGGATACATGCAAGTGCTTATTATACTCTACTGCTCACTTAAAAAGTGTGATCTGGTGACAGGGGCTCTCAGGGCCGGTGCACACCTAGGCGATCTGTGACCACGCGGCAATCGTGCACGATACATCGCGGATTGTCACGCGGTCACAGAGTCGCCCATCACAGACTATCGCGCTGTGGGTGCCATTATTTTCTAATGGCATCCTAGTCACGTCAGGTGGATCGCGCGGTTTCCTACCACGATTCCGCCCGTGTATCTGAACACTAAAACAGCCGCGCGTTGTGTATCGCAACAAAAACCTTTTTTCTGCGATTGCCGCGCAGATGTCACCCCATTGAAATCAATGGGGCCGCACGGCAAATGCTGTCTGCAATTGTGCAGGACCGCGTGATCCCAGGACGCGCGATCCCAGATCTGCACTGGGACTAAAAAAAAAAACCAGACACATGCCTGTTCATATAATCTGATTGCATTACAGTAATTAAAAATAAAGTGATAATAAAGTCACATTGTCTTTAAGTTGTTTTAAATGCAGATTAAATCACTTACAATGGATGCTGCTCATTGATAGTTAACATTTTTAGTTTCTTGCAGAATCAGCTGGTCCTGTGAGCACTGGCCCTGATATCCTGTGTTAGGATGGCTCCTTTCCCTTTGCAGGATCTTATGGAGCCACCCTTGTGTGTGCTCGTAAGCTGTATGTGTCTCCACAAATATACAGGAACAGTGAGGCAAGTTAAACCCCTGCTCTCTCCTCCTAAGCTAGTAGATGGACGGCTCCTGGAGACTGCTCTATTCCTCGTGATCTTGTATTGGACAGGAAGTTCAGGGAAGCCGAGCTGAGAGAGTTGGAGCTGTTTGGAAACATGAAGACTTGTTTGAGCAAAACCTTCAAAAAATAGTTCGCTGGACAATGTATATTTTATTTGATCTGGATTCATTATTGAGAAAAGGATCAGTTGGTCTTTAAAGGAGAACTATGAGGTGAGTGAAAATCAGTCATCCTCATAGTTCGAGCCGACCTGTGACAATGAAACTGTCACACGTCGGCTCAATAGATCGGGAAGTGAGCGAACACATACCGTCGCTCGCTCACTTATCGATCATCTCCCTGCTCCGATCCTCCAGTGCTGACTGGAGGAACGGACGGGGAAGGGGGCGGGTACAGCTGGGTCTGCCTCTAGACAGGCAGAGCCCGCTGTCACTCACGCAGCATGGTGGATCTCGACAGTAATGTCGGTATCCGTCCCGGCTGCGGCGGGCAATAGCTCACTATATACTGAGCTTTGGGTCATGGGAGGACGCTAGTATATGTCCTCCCGTGACCCTTAGGAGAACTATGGGGAAAAGCACTTACCCCAATGTTCTCCTTTAATCATTCCAGTCTTTCTTTGGCCTACCCGGAAACCTTTTGGCAAGTTTGTAGTCTATGTACGTACTCAGACAAGACCATAAAATGAACCGGGAAAGTATGATAACCACAAGCAAGAATACCAGAATCCAAGACTCCATTTTTAAATAATCTGATATATAGTTTTCTTTATCGGTGTGGCGCGAGTCCGCACGTCTGACAGCGCCGGTTATGTTTATCTCGGAGGCAGTGGGAGAAATCTGAAGAGTTATGGTAATTTCTGAAGTCCGCAGATGACAGTCTCCGGATTTGGCTTGTACGGGACACTCAGGAGTGACGCCAAGCGGCCTCCAGTTGTCAGATGTCGCGTAGCGAAAGAAGTCTGAATTTTTCACAAAGGGATCAGCGCTCGGATTATAGTTCTGGATGTTTTGTCCGCTGGCACTAGAAGAAAAAAAAAAGTGGCGTGTGTGTTTAGAATCCAATTTTATCCATCGACATCTCCAAATTATTCTTCTCAATAGTAATATTTTACACTAAGGAATTGTGATCTGACTGAAACGAAGGACGAGGAGAGTCATTTATTAAAGCAGGGGTTTGCATCCGAGGAGGCCGGTCCCCCCACATATGGCCTGAAATTACAGTAATTAAAAATAAAGTGATAATAAAGTCACATTGTCTTTAAGTTGTTTTAAATGCAGATTAAATCACTTACAATGGATGCTGCTCATTGATAGTTAACATTTTTAGTTTCTTGCAGAATCAGCTGGTCCTGTGAGCACTGGCCCTGATATCCTGTGTTAGGATGGCTCCTTTCCCTTTGCAGGATCTTATGGAGCCACCCTTGTGTGTGCTCGTAAGCTGTATGTGTCTCCACAAATATACAGGAACAGTGAGGCAAGTTAAACCCCTGCTCTCTCCTCCTAAGCTAGTAGATGGACGGCTCCTGGAGACTGCTCTATTCCTCGTGATCTTGTATTGGACAGGAAGTTCAGGGAAGCCGAGCTGAGAGAGTTGGAGCTGTTTGGAAACATGAAGACTTGTTTGAGCAAAACCTTCAAAAAATAGTTCGCTGGACAATGTATATTTTATTTGATCTGGATTCATTATTGAGAAAAGGATCAGTTGGTCTTTAAAGGAGAACTATGAGGTGAGTGAAAATCAGTCATCCTCATAGTTCGAGCCGACCTGTGACAATGAAACTGTCACACGTCGGCTCAATAGATCGGGAAGTGAGCGAACACATACCGTCGCTCGCTCACTTATCGATCATCTCCCTGCTCCGATCCTCCAGTGCTGACTGGAGGAACGGACGGGGAAGGGGGCGGGTACAGCTGGGTCTGCCTCTAGACAGGCAGAGCCCGCTGTCACTCACGCAGCATGGTGGATCTCGACAGTAATGTCGGTATCCGTCCCGGCTGCGGCGGGCAATAGCTCACTATATACTGAGCTTTGGGTCATGGGAGGACGCTAGTATATGTCCTCCCGTGACCCTTAGGAGAACTATGGGGAAAAGCACTTACCCCAATGTTCTCCTTTAATCATTCCAGTCTTTCTTTGGCCTACCCGGAAACCTTTTGGCAAGTTTGTAGTCTATGTACGTACTCAGACAAGACCATAAAATGAACCGGGAAAGTATGATAACCACAAGCAAGAATACCAGAATCCAAGACTCCATTTTTAAATAATCTGATATATATTTTTCTTTATCGGTGTGGCGCGAGTCCGCACGTCTGACAGCGCCGGTTATGTTTATCTCGGAGGCAGTGGGAGAAATCTGAAGAGTTATGGTAATTTCTGAAGTCCGCAGATGACAGTCTCCGGATTTGGCTTGTACGGGACACTCAGGATTGACGCCAAGCGGCCTCCAGTTGTCAGATGTCGCGTAGCGAAAGAAGTCTGAATTTTTCACAAAGGGATCAGCGCTCGGATTATAGTTCTGGATGTTTTGTCCGCTGGCACTAGAAGAAAAAAAAAAGTGGCGTGTGTGTTTAGAATCCAATTTTATCCATCGACATCTCCAAATTATTCTTCTCAATAGTAATATTTTACACTAAGGAATTGTGATCTGACTGAAACGAAGGACGAGGAGAGTCATTTATTAAAGCAGGGGTTTGCATCCGAGGAGGCCGGTCCCCCCACATATGGCCTGAAAAACCAATCTGTTCATTTGTGAACTGGTAAATGGATCATTTGGACCTCTTAGCAGTTCACAAGGTCACCTCCTGGGACATTATTTCAAAGGAGTTCTAGAGCAGGGGTAGCCAAACTCCGGCCTTCCAGCTGTGGTGGAACTACAAATCCTACCTCTGTTCTAGAGTCACAGTATAACTTTTACCTTTACTTCCTGTCTCCGGGACACCACAGGAAGTGAAATGAATTCTAAAGTCACAGTATCACAGTACACCCTTTACCTTTACTTCCTGTCTCTGAGATACCACAGGAAGGTAAAGTCCCAGCATATGTTATATACATATATACTGTGTATATATATACATATATAGCAGATAAACCTTTCCCTGCAATCGTTTTTTTTTCGATTGGCATACGAATGCATAGCTAGATTCCTATTGGCTATTGCACTTTGCAATAGCCAATAGCAAACTAGGTAATGTACCCGCTCACTGCTGCTGTCAATCAGCAGAGGGGGACCTGAATTTTTCTATGAGGTCCTCTTCTGGTGATTGAAAGCAGCAGTGGGCGGGTGCAATAGCTAGTTTGCTATTGGCTATTGCAAAGTGCAATAGCCAATAGCAATCTAGCTATGCATTCTTATGCCTTTTTTTTTTTTATTCTGAAGACTGCAACTGTCAGAATACAAAAAAAAAAATCAGAAGAAAAAACCTGCAGATAGCAAAGAAGATATTGCTTCCTGTGCTATCTGCCATCATTTCAGGGGGGTGCTCTATCCCAGCCCCCCATACCCCCTTCCGCGGATGGGAGGGGGGGAGAGGGACACCTCCCTGAAATTGCTTCTTTCAGGTTGGGATCCCTGACTTGGCTGCCTTCGGCAACTAAGTGAATGACCCTTGTGAGATTTAGCCTCCAATGGTAGCGCATTAAGGACGCATTCACTCGCTTATGACTTCTTTTAAGGGCATCCTTGCCCACGTTTATTTAATGAAAGTTCTCAAAACAATGTGATTACCCTCGCATTGGTCCGTTATAATCTCTTGCACAGGAACATATGCACATCCAAAATAGCACTTTCAAAGTCCACCGACTTTAGGTTGTCTGATTACCAAACGTTTTCACCACACAGGTGACCCACTCCTCAGTCTGCCAGCCACAGACTGGTCCCAGGGTGGAGCCCTCCTGACTCCTGCAGAGACCTCCTCTGTCACCCAGGTGGAGCCCTGAACATGAGCCAGCATTCTTCTCATAAGGGCTGTGCCCAGGTGCACAATCTTTCGGTGCTGGTCACCACTAAAGCCTGGACCCAGGAATGGAGATTTCATCCCTCCCAGTTCTCTTTGAAATCTCCCAGTTCAAGGAACCCAAGCCAAATCCGGAAAACCTGAGAACGGCAAAGCCAGCTCTTTCCCAGCAAACGTTTGCACTTTCTGGAACTGCTCAGCCCCCCCTGGCTGAGAGACCTGGGTGACTATATTGCCAAAAGATACCATGGCATTGCCACGTGCTGCCACACCCTGTAAAACTTGAAAACATGAAGGAGCAGCATCCATTTCCCAGATAGCAAGAAATTGAGCTGCAAGTTTGAAAATGACTTGCTAAACTCTTGCAGACTCGCCAAGCTTCACAATTTTGTTGCACGATTACAGCAAGTCAGCATTGCAAGTCTGCAGACCAGCGAGCTTGCAGAGCTCTTGCTAAGACCTGCGGGACTCTTGCTGTAGACTTGCCAAGCAAATTTGCTACAAATTCAAAAAGTGTCAACTAGAACTTGTGCTGCAAGTGTTCTGCAAGCCTACAACTTGCCAGGAATATGTGCAGCAAGTTAACAAGAATTACAATTTGACCCTGACGCAAGTTTGTGGCAAGTTATCCTTGCTATCTGGGTTGTAAGCGCTATACACAGTATCTGAAATAGCTTATAAACCTTTTGACTTCAATACATAGAAACATTCCAGAGAAATTGCGAACCATTAAAGTACACAGTAAGCCCAAACTTTTTTTTTCCCGTTACATTGTTACTTATAATGTCATCTCCGTATATCAATCACTGCAGAGATGGTTGTTTGATGATCCATTTCTGACTTTGGTCACAACATCCACATTGGCAGCATTTTCCTCATGGAGACGTCCGGTCCGATCACGTCTATTTACAGAGTGACTAATACAATCTGGATGACTACATTAGCAGCTCACAAGATTAGAATGTAACTCACTTATATGTTTGCTGAGGTTTAAAAGGCAGTTTAGAAAATCCTCAGCACGAGATCATTTCCCTTTTTGGGGGTTGAGGGGTAAAATATAAAGAGGAAAAGGGTACAAGCCCCAATGGTTGTGTCCTGGCAGTACTGTACATGTTTCTATCTGCAGGTTCTGTAATATCCTATTGCTATTGTGTCTTTGTGAAGTAGCACAGCTTTACTACACATTTCCAATAGTATTTTGTAGAATTAAAAGTGTAACTGTAACTAAATGTTATTCGTTTTTAGAGCTTTGAAGGGTTGCAACCTCTGCAGCGTTTTTGTTTTGTTACGAGTGTGACTCCATGGATAGATTTTTCTGCACTTTCTGCTCCCAGAGACACAACAGGAAGTAAGATGAAACCTCTCCAATAAAAAAAAAGTGAATCTCACCTTTCACAATTGTCACCGAGACAGATGTTCCCTTAGCAGGGGGACTCCCATGATGGACTACAATCTCTTGTTTAGTTATCTAATTTGTATTGAAATTGTAGTCCATCTCAGAAGCGAGCTCGGAGCGTTGGCTACTTTACAACACACACAGGGACCATGAGGAATAAAAATAGCCCCCCTCCAGAAGGAAGGACAGTGTCAGCACCAATTCAGAGATGATTGGAGGATCTACAGCTGGGTGATACAGAAATAAGATACATTATTGTTAAGAGTTAAAAGAGAACTATGCGGTAAACTTTTTCCCCCATAATTCTCTTTAGGGTCACAGTAGGACATATACTAAATAAAGGTGCACCAAAATGAAAATTTCAAAACCGAAACGAAACCAAAATGTAAAAAAAATGTCAGGCCGAAACCGAAAATGTTTTTTAACTTTTTCAATTTTTTAAAATATTTTATATTTTTTATTTATTTTTATTAAATATTTTAATTTTTTTTCTTTACTTTTAGGGGCTTTGGGGAAATATTGGGCATCTAAACAGACCCCTGATATTTCCCTTATAAAATAGAAAAAGAGATTGAGAACACAAAGTCCTCAGAGACACAGAGTCCTCAGAGTCCTCAGAGACACAGAGTCCTCAGAGACACAGAGTCCTCAGAGTCCTCAGAGACACAGAGTCCTCAGACACACAGAGTCCTCAATTTCTTATTCTGCATCCCCTGTTATCAATGAACAGGAATCCTCTATGCTGAGTGTTCCTGTTCATTCATAACATGTGGACAGAGTATGTTTACTATAACCACAATCATGAATGAGCAGGAGATTATGTAGATCACTTCCCATTCATTCATAATTGAGGATATAGTAACCATATGTCCTCAATTATTTACAAACCCTCGGCGATCACTGATCACTGGCTGCTTGTACCCGCTATCCTTCCTGACAGCTGTCACAGGAGGCTGAGCGAGCGGTGCGGGGAGGAGAGCTCAGCCTCCTGTGACAGCGCTGGCTGTCTCCGCCCCCACACCGCTCTCCTCTGATCTGTGACAGGAGGCTGAGTGGAGCGGGGAGGAGAGACGCCGGCCGCTCACATCGCTCTCCTCCCGCAGCGCTCGGCCGCCTATGACACACAGCAGCACCCAGCGGGGTGGAGGGAAAGAACGGATGCACCGCTGTACCGGCCAAGAAATGGCACTTTCAGCATTATCCCAAAAGTGTCATTTTCGGCCGATATGTTTCGGCGGCCGATATATCGGTGCATCCCTAATACTAACCTCCTTCTGTAAGGCTATTGCTCGCTATATACTGAGATCGCCGCAGCTGGGATGGATCCCGACAATACTGTCGAGATCCACCCAGCTGTCTGACAGCGGGCTCTGCCTACCTAGAGGCAGAGCCAGCTGTGCCCGCCCCCTCCACGTTCGTTCCTCCAGTCAGCACTGGTAGATCGTAGAGAGATGGAGGGGGAATCCCTGCGGGGAGCGGTGACTGACAGTCACCGCTCTTTGCAGGGAGATGATCAGGAAGTGAGAGAGCGATGGTATGTGTTCGCTCACTTCCCGATCAATAGAGCCGGAATGCGACAGTTTCAATGTCACACGTCGGCTTTAACTATGATGATGAGTCGAAATCTCTCACCTTATAGTTCTCCTGTAAGGTACGTGAATGCATTTTTAAGCGTTAACTCCTGAGTTTAGTGTCACTTTAATGTAAATGTTGGCTTTACATATGCACTAAAACTTGTATGCTACTGTATGTACAAACGCATACAGTATTATTATTTGTATTATTATGCAGGATGTACAGTATATATATACACTGAGTGGCCAGATTATTATGACCACCCCATCAGTACTTCGTTGGGCCACAAGATGACTCCACGAGATGACACAAAGGTTTGCACTATAAGAGGTGCAATGTAATACATATAACAATGTGCTATTTTCTGGTAAGGATCATTAGATAATTTCAAGGCAATGGGACACATCCTGTGATCCAGTCAGATGGTACTGGAGATCAGGAGTGACGTTGATCAATGTTCCCCGGATCACATATGACACTCATTTGTTAAACATAAAGATAATATTGTATACCTTTCGTGACTTAATACACTGACCCACTTTGGCTATTAAATAGACCCCGTGAC
>NW_017306431.1:969258-1040904 GCF_000935625.1 Nanorana parkeri
TTTACTTACTCATTGGAAACACTCTTCTAAGGAAATTGTATCTTCTTCATCCTATTAGAACTCAGCTGAAAGTCACAATGAAAAGGGGGCACTGGATGACTTTATGCAAACTCCCATGATGCATTGCCTGACGATTAGGAGGTAAGAATGTGTAAAAGCGACAAGCTAAGTCAACATTGGACCTTTTTTTTTCTTTTAATAAATGCGGCGTATTTACATTTGATATCAAATGTCACCTTGAGACTCCGCGGTGGAAGAGTACGTTGGAAATATCCATGTTAGAGTGACTACGACTGGCCATAAACCAATCAGTAATAAACAGATCATTGGTGTCCTCCCAAAGGGGAATAATGAATGCCATTAGTGCTCCTTACTGCACAGAAAATCATTCTTCCTGATCCTTCACTTTTATTTATTACAGGTAATTATATAGCACCAGCCTGGGCTACCATCGCACTGCAAGGGTTAAGGACCAGTTTCTGTCAAGGTGCAAAAATGAAAAAGTTGTACTCACCCGATCCTCAGAGCCGGCTTGCCCTTAGACTGGTCCTTCCAGCCCTTCTCCCCCTCTGCTGCAGCGAGGATATGTCCCTCAGCATCCTCACATCCTATACACTGTGTATAAGACGTGATGACTCACGGGACCTTAGGCCGCTGCAACATAGGGGGAGAGAGGCTCCGGGGACCGATGTAAAAGCAAGCCGGAGGATTGAAAATAACTTTTTTTTTTATTTCTGCACCTAGACAAAAATGAGCACCTAACCCTTGCAGCGCAGGGGGTAGCCCCACTGTAAGGGTTAAGAAAATTATTACCAGATGTTCTGCTTTAATGGATTACAACCCTGGCTTCTCTTATGAGTGTTAATGAAGCTAATGAGAGAAACACAATCCTCAAATTTCAGCCCTAAGTTCTTCTATGAGGACAGATCACTGTGAAGGGGCTGAGAAAAACCTGGAATCAACCAAGTTCCCTGCTGCAACAAAACATCTAACGGGTAAGATTTTTTAAAAATTATTATTATTATTTTCCATTATGCTGTGAGAATAGGAGCACACAACAATCATACAGAGGGGGTTTCCTCAAATTTGACTGCAAAAGTGGAATTAAAGGAGAACTATGGAGGTGAGTGAAAATCACTCATCCTCATAGTTCGAGCCGACCTGTGACAATGAAACTGTCGCACGTCGGCTCAATAGATCGGGAAGTGAGCGAACACATACCGTCGCTCGCTCACTTCTCGATCATCTCCCTGCAGAGAGCAGTGACTGTCAGTCACCACTTCCCCGCAGGGATTCCCCGCTCCGATCCTCTAGCTCTGAGTGGAGGAACGGACGGGGGAGGGGGCGGGTACAGCTGGGTCTGCCTCTAGATAGGCAGAGCCCGCTGTCACTCACGCAGCTGGGTGGATTCCGACAGTAATGTCGGGATCCGTCCCGGCTGCGGTGGACTCAGTATACAGGGAGCTGTAGCTTGCTATATACTGAGCTTTGGGTCACGGGAGGAGGTTGGTATATGTCCTCCTGCGGGCCTAAAGAGATCTATTGGGAAAAACATTTACCCCACAGTTCTCTTTTAAGTTCGTGGATTATTTTTGAATTATTATTATTATACAGGATTTATATAGCGCCAACAGTTTGCGCAGAGCTTTACAATATAAGGAAGACATTACAATACAATTCAAGACAAGATGGTAAGGAGGGCCCTGCCCGGGAGGGCTTACAATCTAAAGGGATCCCTCCCTATGTCTTTTTGCCTTTCCCTTACGTCTCATCGTCTTTCTACTATCTACTGTATAATCGTAGAACAACACGTCAAATGCTTGCGCTTTATACCGATATCATGATTATTATTTTGATTACAATATTGTTACAAAGCTTTTCCACAGCTGGTCATTTCTGCCGCTCCACTGGGGCCCCTCTGAAGTCCTTAGAGGAAGGTTACTTTAAACCTTGCTCCTTCACGGTGACGTAATGCCCATGGCTTTTATCGGCGAGTCTAGAAAGAAAATTTGAAGACTCACTTGAGCGTGAAAATACATTGCACTATCGGTTTGTTATAGTTAACAACTGTTCCCTCATTGTCACCGTGGCATCCGTATTAAAATAATCAAATCAGCTTTATCCAGGATTTAAATGGACCCTCTGCGAGGGCCCCCCCAGGCCTGCCGTCATTCTCCGAGGTGCACAGTTGCTTTTTAAGCCATTAGCCGTGGCTATTCTTGTAGCCCCAATGTGCCCCAACACACAGCTCTTGTAAAGTTTTACTGCCAGTGAATAGGCCGGGAACTCCAGGCGTCATTAGGTATGAGAAATGAGGAATACATGGCTGTTCAGGGGGAATTTCACAGACCATTGATCACAGGCTGCTCCAGTGGCTTCTAACACCAGCTGCAAGGCTCGTGCGGCCCCGGCGAAAACAAAAGCACAAAGCTTGGCGCTAAGAAAATGTTGACAGCTTGTTGGTAGTGGCAGAGAGGAGCTGTGTGAGGCTTGGCACAATAACAACATGTGGAAGTACAAACAGGTTTTTGTAGGTCTTTTCTTTTTATATCTCTAACTGGTTGGGATTTGGTTATCTTTATTGGATAAACAGAACAATATTTTAGTTTGGGAAGTTGCAACAAGTTTTTACGATATTCTTATACAGGAAAATACATTTATTTTGTCCTCTTCTATCCTATGGCTCATTTCAACCTCGAAAATGGACCAGAAAAAAAAAAAAAATGTGCCCTGGTCTTTAATGCAACCTTTGTGTTACCGGATATTTGCACTTGTTTCAGTATTGTTTTGTTGTTTTCCACAGCTGTTACCTATCACAAAAATCATTCACATCAATCATTGTCCCAGAGAAGCTTACTGTCAGGGATACCGGCACAGGTGACCCCACACCTGCGCAGGTACCCACACAGGCAGACCAAACACGTGTGACCACACGGACCAGGCAAGTATGGTATATATAAATATTTTAATAAACCAACCTAGCAAACTAACAGAAACAATCCACAACAGGCAAAACCAATAATGTGACCCCAGACACCTAGAACATACAACGGGTGTAACCAGGGCAGCCATCAGAAATTTTAGGGCCCCTTACACGGCTTTAGGCCGGGCCCCCCCCCCCGCGCCGCTGGACACGGGGCTTAGTGACACGCTGGACGCAGGGCTTAGTGACACGCTGGACACATGGCTTAGTGACATGTTGGACACAGGACCCACCTGAGAGTGACCCTGCAGAGCCCACCATAGATGCTGCACAGCCCATCTGAGACTGTCTATGGTGGGCTCTGAAGGGGTCTCAGGTGGGCTGGTCAGGGCTGCATCCCTCCCTCCTTTCCTTCCTTTCTTCCTAGCTCCTCCTACCTGCACACATGGCCTCGTCTGCCGCCGGACCGGCCAGAAGTGACGTCACTACCGGCCAGTCCGACATCAGACGAGCAGTGTCGCTGATGGGGCCCTAGCTTGTCTCAAAGCCACTGGAGCTGCAATGCTGGGGCCCTTTGCTGCTAGGGCCAGGCCTCCGCCTCCTCGCCCTTGTCATGTAAGGCCAATAGTCATGTAAGGGACCGGCCGGGCCCCCCAGGCTGCCCGGGCCCCTTACATGAGTATCTGCCTACCCCCCTGATGGCTGCCCTGGGTGTAACAACACAGGAAACAGGAGACAAGGTACAAGATAGCATACAGGTCTCAGGGTTCAGGCCAGAGGACTCAGGCAATAGGGGAAGGCAACGGAATCCTCAGCCAAGGTCCAGACTGCAGGGAGGGTTTAAATACCCTCCCAGGAGCAATAGCTAATGGGCTGATTCCTGGCAGATGGGAGACACCCACAGGTGAGTACTGGAGCTGCAGGTACCAGCACCACCCAGTGGTGGTCTGGTACCTAGAAGCCCATGGCTGCCTGGAGAATCCTGCAGGTGAGCCCAGGAACTGCAGGGCTCAGCTCCAGCGCCACCTGGAGGTGCTCTGGATCCTAACACTTAGGTCTCATTCACACCTAGGCGTATTTTTACCGCGATTCGCGGTAAAAAAGTTGCGCGACAGACGCGCGTTTCCGAAGGCTACTTCGCTGTATCTCAATGGAAACGCGCAACAAAACGGCCCAAAGTAGTACCTGTACCTTTTCAGGCGTGGGCCGTTTTGTAGCGCGTTAGGGACGGGCGGAAATACGCCAAGGTGGGAACGAGACCATTGAAAACAATGGGATTTATATTTTTGAGCGTTTTGTAGAGCGTTCGTCGAGCGTAGAACACGCTACAAAACGTTCAGGTGGGAACGAGGGCTTACAGTCTAATGCACCCAGCACAGTATTACACCAATACACATATATATTCTAGAACAGCGTCTCTCAATCTTTTTTTTTTTTAGTCACAACGCCCTTTAAAAGCTTGCAAAAGCTTTGCGTACCCCAGTCTAAAAATTTAAAAAAATGTATATATAGAAATGTAAAGAAAATATGTGAGGCCTCTCCAAAATCCATCCCAGACCCTTATCCCAGATAGGGGTCTGGTATGGAATTTAAGGGGAGACCTCATGCAAGAACACAAAAGTCCCACCTTCATATCAGAGCTTCCCCTTCAAATCACAATCCCCCCTTTCACATCAGAGTCTCTCTTTCCATTAAGAGCCACTCTTTATATTAGGAGCCCACTCCTTTTACATCAGAGTTCCCCCTTCGCATGAAAGCCCCCATCTTCATGTCAAGAGCCCTCTTCACTTTAAGAGCCCTTATCACATCAGAAGCCACCCTTCACATCAGAGCCCCCCTTTCTCATAAAGGTCCCACCTTTATATCAGAGCTTCCCCTTTCACATCAGAATCCCCCTTTACATCAAGAACCACCCTTTATATTAGGAGCCCCCTGAATAACCCTGTAAATTTCCACCTGCTGGCTTCAAAAGTGCAAAATATTTATATGCAGTATTTCCTTAAAGATAGAACATTGTTTTATATGGTTTTAATCCTGACCTTAGAATTTTGTAGAAAACCACTGAACATTAATATAACTCTACACCTACATAAAACTATTCCATCTTACCCTCCATATTGCTTTCGTGGTTGCACCGTTATGGGTACCATATTTGGTGGGAATGTCAGAAAGCTAGCAAGCTCTGGACCCGAGTATATATAAACACGGTTCTGGGGTGTAACTTGGTCAAAAATTTGAAGTCCCAACAGGCCTTGATCACCCAAATATTTATGGCCACTGAACAAACTGTTGCAAGATCCTGGAGATGTCCGGCCCTTCGTTTTCTATTGGTTCCCCTCTGCCCTGAGTTTTTCTTTTGATCTATAGATTAATAAAACATTGTCAGCAATTTTAGCAGATTCCCATAAAAATTGTTTGGGGATATGGAGATCGTGGATATCTTATGCAAGCCCACAACATTTTGATCCTGTATTGGTATCTTCCTAACCCTGTCAATATGCTCTCCATGGTGGACCCCATCTTGCTTTCAATCTCATCCCTATTAGACATGTGCAATTTGTTTTGTTCCAAATCAAAATTCGGACAAATTTTCCGAAATGTGTCCGAATCCGAATTTCCATTTCTGAATTTTGGATCCCATCCGAATTTAGTTCAAAAATTAAACTGAATCTGACTTTTCTGGCCAATCAGATAGGTTTTTCAGTTTAATGCATCTGAATGGGTCTGAACACGAATTTTCGTTACGGGAACATGGAAGCCGTATACAGTATACTATATACAAATAATACTAGGGCTGAGGCTCATAGACCCGAATGGCATTCAGGATCCGAATTTCTGAATGGCATTTGGGAGCCTCAGCTTTAGTAATATATGTATATGGCTCCCAGACCTCAATGGCATTTGGAAGATCCCACATGCAATTTGGAAATTCGGATCCCGAATACCATTTTGGTCTAGGAGATTCAGCTTTAGTATTAATATCTGTATATGGTTTTCTGTGGTATTTGCAACTAATATTTGTAAACTCATCTGAAACCGAAACCCGAACCGAATAGAATTTTGGATCCGAATCCCGAAATAACGAAATATCCGAACCGAACAAAATTTTTACACAGCTTACTTGTCCCTATATTTTTCCTTTTCCTGCCTTTTTTTGTTTCTTGTTTCTTCTCTCTTATCTTCCCTACCTTCCTTTTCCCGGTTTCTAACCCCGCCCCTCCTTACCTTGGAATTCGTTTTTAGAAGTTGATTTTGCACTACCAGAATGTGGTGTTCTGTTTGCTGTAGGTTAATGGGATCATATCCTCCAGGACCACTACTGCATGTTGGTTCCAATAGATAGTTAGTACCTAATACAAACAGTAGGTCCTGGTGGAGCTTTGTGGGCACCTGGATAAAATATTGACCTCACCCATCCTAACTTTACACTTGATAGTTATATAATTGTTTTTCCCTCAAATATGTTGGTCATGGTATCTTTGTCATTGGATTGCTTACTGCTTCTGCGTCAGCTAGTTCATACCTTCAACCTGCAACTGTTCATTGTATATCTGAGAAAATTAATAAAACGTTTGTGAAAGAAAAACTATGCACCAACTTCCCATAGACTTGAATTGGGCCTTATTCCAGTGGTACTGCCTAGTAAACCTATGGGAAGTCACAGTGCAGGTGTAAACAGTGATGTAAACACTACAGAAGGCCACTGTACCCTTAAGAAAGAGGTATGTAGACAACTTGGTGAGGTGGGGGGGGGGGGGGGGGAACCTCGTGTTAAAAAACACTCCAAGAATTGTAATGATGTGCAGTATATATACTGATTCATCCACAATTGTGATTCAATGTTAAACTGCATTATCCAGAGGAAGGCAAAAAAAAATCCTCATAAAGACTTGTCCAATCCAACATGAAAACAAAAATCTTACCTATTCCCCAAAGGCAACTGGATACAACTCCAGCTTACCATTCTACAATGTTATATCTTATAAATATAATAGAAGCCATTTATTTGTTGTACATATTTATTGCTCGAAAGTTGGATTTCCGCATTAATAAACACCATTCAGCCTCTCCAGGCTAGTTCCACCTATCGTATCTTATCACTCTTCATGTGATGCCGTCCTTAGTCCATGGCCCGTCTATTGCCCTGGCACGCAACCAGACCAGGCGGCAATTTAAGCACCAGGAAATTTAACGATACGTCTTTTCTGGCAGCGGCATCAGTCCCGGATCACGGCACAAAGCACAAAGTGTCCAGCAATAGCCTCTCCAATTCCTTAATAGCTTGCCAATTAGAGACAAGAATGGCACATGTCTAGCAAAACAAAAAGCTTGTCATTGCATACATTATGCTTGGCACAGAGAAATGAATTCGTCCTATTACCTCCCCACTATTTGCTTTGGTGTCAGAGCCAGCAGTAAAGTGCCGGGTGGCAAGTGCCAAATTAACATCTTTATGCGTGTCCTTGAACCACACTGGACTCGGGGCTTTCATGCCGTCATGAAGGGAAGCCCCACACAGTCTCATGGTTCGTGCGCCTCAATACCAAGGTGATAAATGGGCAGATATTCATAGTATTGATGATCGTTGAAGCTTATCACCAGGCAACCAATCCAGTCCTCCTCACTTAAGTACATTTTAGTGCAATGTGGCCACAGCTCTTTATCCAATAAGCCAAATGTACAACTCTCAGGGAGTGCACGGTATAGAATGTTCCAGCATGGAGGTCAATATGTCAACCCCTTTATATTGAATATCCCCGGGTAGGACAAAATAAGTGTACAAAATCTGCCTGTGGGTAAGTACATCCCAGGCAGTCAGGGGTACTCAATGGGTACTCAAAGGATCCATGTTTTATGAGGGGGCAGGAGAAAGGTATGAATGATGAACTATATGCAAATGAAGATGTTTATTATTAATTGCTGGTGAAACTAAAGTGTGAGAGGAGCACTTATCCTCCTACTCTTCTTTCAAAATACTGGGAATAAGGGATTGCCATTTAGTTTTTACCACCAAAGGTGCCTTCCCCAATTAGCTATGAAGGAGGTGTGAATATAGAATAGAAAACATACCATAGGTCCCTTGTGATTTTATTATGCCTATCAATGGATAAGTAGACGGGTTTTCCTGTTTTTACAAGAAAGGAAAAGCCTCTCATCTTGTCAACCATTTATGGGGCACCATCAGTACAGATGCCAGAACATCCCTTCCTAAACAGGGAAGAGGTCCTTGGAACTTCTTGCAGAATCCTAAGGTTCCATGGATTCCTTGTTAAGAGACCCCGACCTAGGGTGTTAGAGCTAACAAGAGCAGCACACAACCTCTGACACGTCGTGTTGTTGACTGCCAGTAACTTGTTAAGTATATTAAGGTTCTAAACCGCCACCCTGCCTGTCAGTGTCATCTGATTAGGTCCTTGTTGTTGCTGTCCATTTATTATAGTGTGTGCCTTAGTGCCATATAATAGTGAATACAGTTCAACCACTGTGGCTCCATATACCTGGAACAAAACTGCCAGCAAAGTTGGGTGACAGTTTGCCTACCCTTCAAGCGATTGGTTTTAGGTGTATGGCATACAAAGTTTCTATTGTTCAATATCTGATCTAACATAAAGGGCTAATGCATTGCCGGGGCAACAGCTTAGAAAAATAGAGTGAGGGCTTCAATAGACATAAGAAATGATGACCAATGGAATCTATATTGGGTCTCATGTGAATATTTCTTATTACTGCAAATCATACACGAAGGTTAGCAGGTTAGTGGCATTCTCTCTGCCTCCAGTCCCAGCATGCCTTGTCTGTCTATGAAGTCTAATCTTGCAGCTGTGATACTAAAGGTGCCCATACACGATAATCGTATGCGATCGACTTTTAGTACTGTACAATCGTACGACTTATGATGGTCAAGCATGCTTGAAAACTTTGGTCGATCGTACGATGTTCGCATGGTTGGTGGCGTTTCCGTCCGCCAAAAGTCGTAAGATTAACGCTGCGCATGCGCAAACGAAAATAATTGCGGTCAGTTACCGCAAGTCGTCTTTTTTTAACTAACGCCAATTGAACCTTTCGATAATCGGGGCAGGATGGGATAGTAGGACGGTTCGATCATCGGACGAAAAGTTTTGTCCGATAATCGTAAGGTGTATGGGCACCTTAAGACTAGCCAGATGGGTGCGGTAGGAGACGGCAGAACAACACACTTGGTCTAAGGGTGGCAGGTAGGTAAGTATGAATCTGGCCCTGGGAAGGGGCACAGTCATCAGATGCCTTCCAGTGCAATTAACAAGTGCAGCCAGGGCTCAGCTATTCTGTAACGGCCAATGTATACTCACCCTAAGAGAAGATGAATCATTCAATAAAATGCAAGGTACGCTTATTCTTTAGACCCCTGTCCCCAATGTTAATATGCTGCATTAAACATACCAAAAAAATCACATTATTAGGAGAACAACCTAAACAAAAAAACAAAACATTGCCCACTCCCTCTTCTTCATGCATTGCCTGGGCAAGAGATAGGCTTTGCAGAGAGATCCTGGGAAAGCTAAGGATCCCAAATCTCACTAAAATACAGTCCTACACAGGGCTAGAGTCTCTTCTCCTGAGATCTGGGATCCAGGACCTCGCCCAAAATGCCATGGCACAATGGACTGAGGCTGGGCTGTGGCATATCTATATAATATATTTTAATTATTCTCCAAAGGGCCCATTCACACCGTTGCATTGCAATAACACCATTACATGCATTAGTGCGCTGCGGTCCCATTCATTGAGAAATTCATGTGTATTGCAGTACAGCGCACACTGGACAACTGCAGCGTCCTGTCAGCTGCCATAAAATGCAGCCTGCCTATTTTTGCATTCATTGCTTTGTATTTTAGCACATTCATTCTGAATGGGCTTCTTAACGCAATGCGACAATGCACGCAGCTCACAGGGTTGTGGTATGAATGGGTCCTAATATGTGATTTTCTTTTTGCACTTGTTTAATGTCGCATTTTTACATGATGTTAGCAGAGGTCTAAAGATTAAGCATGCAAAAAAAACATCCACTTTAACATGCATAAGTACTTCAAATTCACTAATAACCCCCAGGGTGAACCTTGGCATCACTCCTACAAATCAATTACATTTTTGCAATAAAGTGGAAATACACAATTAAAGTCATCCTGGTATCTCTTGCAGTAATTGTATGTAACAGAAGGTTTGTCAATGTCGACTGTCTCACGCGGTCTCTTGGTAACTACAGTGTTAATCGGATTACAGGATTTAGATAGCTGGTGGCTCTATCAGATAATATAACAGGTGCCCGTCAGCTGCCAAACATGGCCGTGCTCCCTCTAGTGGTGACGTGTAGTAATGCAGACTCATCGACTGTCACAAATGTTCACATATACAAGCTGTAACATCAATTTAATGGAAACATATAAAAGACTGAAATCTGATCATGTCACAGGTTAGAGGCGTGTTCAAGTATTCTAGGAATGAAATATGTGCATAATGTGCCTGAATCTGATCAGTCTCACAATTATGTGGCCTTGTAAATCAGAGCAGTGCAAGACTGAGACCGAGCATATCTAAACCCATAAACCAAAATGTGATATATTACAGCTTACAAGTCCTTAGGTGAGGCTGCTTATTTGGGTCTTTTTTGTTCAGGTAATTTTGTGAATAACACACTTCCAGTCTCTATATGTCTACACTCATTTCACCACCGTATCTATGGAGGGAGCCATGGTTGCCACATAGGCTGAACTTCAAACATGTCTGCTATTGTTCACCTAAAATGCAGCTTTGATTGATAGAATATATACATATATATAACAAAGGTTACGTGCTCATTTAGTCTAAAGGCCTCAAATAAAGAAGATATATTTACCAGATCCCCGGTCTCGCCTGGCTACCGTACCAGTCTCCACAGCCTTGTCTCCCCCAGGCTCGGGCAATCTAGGGACGGCTGATGTCATCACGTCTGATGCAGGTCCATTGACTTCCATTAGACATGAGGACACCGGAGTGGAGAGGGAGAGAGGTGAGTGCCAACCGCTGAGGCCTTATTTGACCCTCTTAGATAAAACGCGACATAAGGCGGACCTTTACCCTCTTCCACTAAAAAATCAAATTAGCATACAGTTCTGAATGCTGATATGAAATCATCTCCCATTCATTAGTTAAACAGATATATTTTTCTTTTACTTATAATTTATTATTTCTACTTCCTGGTCCTCTTGGGCACAAATTATGTAATTGGGCCCAAGCATTGCATCCTGGGAAGATTACATCAGCAGAGCATTGCTGGGAAACCTCATCTGTAATCTCATGAGATCTCAGGGAAAGGTACCCTCCTCCCCTGAGATGATGTGCATGGTCACATGTGCCAGAGTTCCAGGAAGTAAAGGGAGATATATTAACCACTTAATGACTGAGGCCTTTTTTTCAATTTTTGTACCCATGTTATATTCCACATTTTAGGCCTGAAAATATTAATTTGATGAACATGTAACATACCACAGAGTATTGGGAGCCCAGTCTATGCCATCGCTCTAAAACAGCCGATGCATGGGGCGAGCGCATGTAGACAGGAAGTGGCTAAGAAGAGCTGGAGGAGATCAGCAGAGATGGGGAAAAAATGGTGAAAAAGTGAAGACAGTGTCTGATGGAAACGGCGATTGTTGCTTCTGAAAATGAAATGTCGTACAGTTAGGAGTTCCGGCGCGGTTGGAATGCACAGACATTGCACACTGACACACTTTCCCACGTAGATTCCCTTTCACATACATTAAAATAAAACAAAGTGTTGCAGTTTTTGCATATTTGCTGTGCAGTTTGGCGGAGCGGGTGCCTGTCTTTGTTCGCGATGAACACTCCTTGCTAAAATATGTTCATTTCATAGCACAGAATAGCTGAGCTCGTCGCCATGAATTCTGTGTGGTATTTACAGAGGGATTAGGATTAACATTTTATTGCATGTTCCCCCTGCCGGCCTCAAGGTGAAGCCTGGGGGTGGACGGCGGCACTTCTCCTACCTGCCCCGCCATCAATGGGAAGGAGCTGGCAAGCAGGTAGAGCGATTCCTTTTTATTTCCAGCAGCATACCTTGAAATGCTGAGACGCCGGAGATCGATGTGAAAGCTGTTTTTGGCAGAGGACTCGGACATTGTCTCAGCACCGTGGGAAAATCTTTAATGCCGAAACATTTTCTAACAACAAGGAACTTTATAGGGCTCTAGGAAGGTCTTCCGTGGTGCACGCAGCTACCGTATGTGTTCACCGCGATTCCTGGGGCTAGATAAGAGATTTTAAGGGCCAAACCTTGCAAAAACTTTACTATTTTTAGTTTAAAATAAAGTAAGGATTGGATAAAATGTCTGCTGGATTCTCATTGCTGTTTGTGACCCCGGAGTGGAGGTTTCTACTCACTTCCTACTTAGTGACACCAAAACGGAAGGAATGAGGGGAATGGGTATTACCAGGACATGCTGATTCACTTCTCATCTAGTAACAACAAGACGAAAGGAACACGGGGAACAGGTGTTACCAGCGCTGGAAGACACAGACACCAAATTCACTTCCTGTTCAGTGACACCAAGCCAGAAGGGATAAGGGGAATGAGTGTTACCAGGAAAGGTCGATTCACTTCCTATTAAGTGACACCAAGACTAAAGGAACAAGGGGAATAGTTGTAACCAGGGCAACTCTTTTTCTGCAGCCCCTGTTATCAATGAACAGGAATCCTCTATACCCTTGGTTCTCAAATGGTGGGTCGCGACCCACTTTTGGGTCACTACCCACCATGTTCAGTGGGTCGCCACAAGCCTTCCACTTTTCTAGGCGAGAGGTTCCTCAGCCTCCTCCTAGCGCAGCACTGTCAGTTCTCGCGCCAAGCAACCATTTAAAATATGCTGCTCGGTGCCAAGTGTCAGCTTGAGTTGGGGTGGGCTAGGGGTATGGCTGCGAGGGAGCTCCATCCATACATTGCTTATAGCTTCCTCACATGTCCTGTAGAGTTGCCTGGACCAGAGTGACATCACATTCTGGTTCCCAGCACCTCTACAAGGTGCACAAGGGAGTTGCACAAGCAAAGCATATGGATGGAGCTCCGTCACAGTACAGCAACCCACACTGGACCCCAGGCTGAGGATCCAGGCTGTTGCGTTGCCATTCATTTTAATGGTACCCCAAATGCACCTCCCACCCACAGTTCGTACATCTGCACCAGAACGTGCGGTACCCTAGTGCCGTGCGCTCCATTGCAGTGTGACTTGGGTCGCAACTTAATGACCAAGGACAAATGTGGGTCCTGAGGTTACACAGGTTGGGAACCACTGCTCTATACTGAGTGTCCCTGTTCATTCATAACATGAGGACAGAGTATGTTTACTATAACCACAATCATGAATGTACAGGAGGGGATGTAGATCACTCCCATTCATTCATAATTGAGGATATAGTCAACATGCTCTGTCCTCAATTATGTACAAACACTCAGCGATCACTGGCTGCTTCTACCCGCTCTCCTCTCTGACAGCTGTCACAGGAGGCTGAGCGAGCGGTGCGGGGAGGAGAGCTCAGCCTCCTGTGACAGCGCTGGCTGTCTCCGCTCACACTGCTCTCCTCTGATCTGTGACAGGAGGCTGAGCGGAGCGGGGAGGAGAGACGCCGGCCGCTCACATCGCTCTCCTGGCTGTCACAGTTTCTCTCCTCCCCGCTGGACACAGAGCAGCGCCCACCGGGGAGGAGAGAATACACAGACGCACCGCTGTATCGGCCACAAAATGGCACTTTCTGCATTATGCCAAAAGTGCCATTTTCGGCCGATATGTTTCGGCAGCCAATATATCGGTGCATCCCTAATTATTGGGATTTACATATATCTAGATTTAGTCTTTTTGTTCCCAGACTTTGCTAAAAAAAACATTTGCATCTTTAAAGTCCAAACAGATTTTGATGCAATTGCCAATCACAAGATGGGTCCATGACCTACAGTTTGTTATTAGCTTCCAGCAAAAAGCTGCTTCCCTATCACTTTTGCGGGTAAACCCCAACAACGATCTTCTCTAATTTGCTTTGTATTAGTCTGGTGAAGACCAAAAGGACACATATTAGAGAAGATCATTGTTGAGGATTACATAGACTTTAAGAAATTGTTGATCCAAAACGCAGCAACTGACCGTGACTGGATGAGTATCCTGCAGTTTTATTACAACATTCACACATGGAGTTCATCTTTATTAATCTCTAAATCAGTGTGGAGCTGGAAAGGTTAGTTTCGATCGATCTGATTTAATGACCAGGAAGTGTTTGCAGGAGTTGATAACAAAGTCATTGTGGATACAAAGCATATTGTTTTATATTGAGACATGTGACCACTTTGGATCAGATAAGAAATTGTTACAAAATTGATTCATTTTAATGGAGATCTGATCAAAACTGATTTAACCAAATCCATCACCCATGTATGCAGACCAGCCTTTCTCAACCAGGGTGCCATGGCACCCTGGGGTCCCTTCAGCCTTCCTATGGCGTGCCTCAAAAATGTTCACACAGCGTCATGCCTTTCAATGGTGCAGGTAGGCTTCTAATATGAAGGGGGAACTTTGATATGAAAGGGGAGACTCTGATGTGAAGGGGGGCTTGTGATGTGAAAGGAGGTTGCTCTGATTTGAAGGTAGGCTCCTAGTGTGAGAGGGGGAACTTTGATGTTAAATGAGGGGGCTCCTAATGTGAATTGGAATTCTGATGTGAAGGAGTAGAACCCCATTTTTTGTGTGTGTGGTTACCCCCTTAAATCCATACCAGACCTTTATCTGGAATAACAGTCTGGTATGAATTTTGGAAGAGCCACACCTAGTTTTTTACATGTATACATTGGACTGGGGGGCCTCGATATTTTGCAAGCTTTAAAGTGTACCTCAACTGAAGAAAGGTGGAGAAGTGCTGATGTAGATAGTCAGACTGTGAATGAGTGACCAAAATCAGCGTCAGTCTATTCTATGATCGATCTATTTTAATCAAAAGCTCTCACGAGCAGGGCGCTCCTAACCATCTTGTCTTGCATTGTGCTGTAACTGTAATGTCTTCCTTATATTGTAAAGTACTGCACAAACTGTTGGCGCTGTATAAATCCTGTATAATAATAATAATTGCATGGTCAGCTATAGAGAGCCATTGTGTATTATAGTTATGCCGCAATACCACATTTCACCACTAGGCTGTGCTGCTAGAGAAATCCTAATGGCAGCTCTTTGTCCAGAGAATGCCCTGGGTGTGTGGCAGGAAAACTCCAGCGTGTGACTACACAAAGTGATCTTGAATGGGCATGAATCCCTGTTTGTTGTAACTTCAAATCAATTAAGCTTTTTAGTAAATAAGTACACTCACGTGGATGATGCTCATTGTTTAATGTCAAAATATGACCTTCACTGTGACACCATTCTACTGAGTCTGCAGGGTTACACTTCATGTATGCCTTTGGGGACAGTGTTGTCTTGCAGACCTTACAAAGGCATTGCAGGAGGAAGGAATTATTCAATAACATTTAGGGCTCATGCGGTCATATAGTGTACAATACAGGCGTATTGTCTCTGCTGGAAGTGATCGGTGGATCATATAGCCACCACCAGTTGTCCTGTACAAATCAATGGCAGCAGGCAGCTGCATGCAAATATACACCAATCTGAGCAGCCGCATGTGCACATCCCCGCATGCGCCTCCCTGAACACAGACAGTCTGCGTTTGGGGAGGTGCATTTGGCCCTGTACACATGTAGCCACTCAGATATATGAATATTTGTGTATATATAAGTGCAGCCGCCGCCTGCCCTTGCTAAGTAGACCAGGCTGCAAAGTGTAGTCACCCATACCGAGCAGTTACTCTGGCGACAGCTACCAGTTGTATGCTCTATGTCAGGGTTAGGCAACCTTGGCACTACCTTCAAGTCCCATGAGGCATTGCAAGACTCGGACAGGCACAGGCATGACCCCCAGAGGCAGAAGCATGATAAGATTGTAGTTTCACCACAAATGGAGTGCTGAGGTTTCCTACCCCTACTCTAGAGGGAGCAGGAAGATGTAAAAAAAGAAGTATTGTAAATTAAATCTTACCCTCCTTCACATCTTGACCATTCTACCTCTTCCATTCAACTTGTCCTTCAGGCTCCCTGGCCCCAGGTCATGTGACATCAGCTAAAGGTTAGGATCACATGTCAGGCAGAGTTGCTGATTGACTGTACAGCCTGAGCGTCCATCCTCCAAGCCCCTTCAGATCTGATCACATGACTGCTGTCATGGCCAACATGGCAGCAATTCTAGTTGAGCATAATTACAAATGTTTTGGCAGATAGCCTAGGGCTACACGCCATATTTCCTGTTTTGCAAAATGAATAATGCACCTATAATGCAAAAACATATTGCATTGATTTTTTTGCATTGGAGCCTGCAAAGCATTGCAACCTCAATTAGTGGATTGTGGGTGCAATACACAAACTCCTGCAGGCTCTTCCTCCATCCCCATTGCTGTGGTACAGACCTTCTGTAAGGAAGTTATCAATGGACTACTAGTGCAGTGACATCACCACCCCTGTACTCAATTGAGTCCCTTATGACTTCACAGATCCTCAGGGCCACGTTAAATTCAAAAATGCACAGGAGGCTGCACCCCACGATTCAGGTAAGGGGGGGAAGGGGTGGCTTGAGGGTAGGGGGGTGCAGAATGGCAGCATGTTCCATGGGACACCCTAAATATTAGTGTAAAATGGAACATGGCCCCTTATTGACACTCCCACTGCTTCCTTCAAGACTCTCCGACACTGAACCCCTTGACGACCGACCTGTCCCATGTGTTCCTGGTGGTTCCCGAATAATGATATTGTTGCCGAGAGACGTAATGGCAGTACAGTTTATCCTCCCTACTCATTCCCAGTGCAGCCCAAACGTATCTTTTCTTTTCTTTTTCTTGCTTTTTAGGATGTTAAGCGTTAAGTATTAAGCTTCAGTTTTGTAGTTCAAAATGTTACTATGGATTCATGATACTGTTGGAGACGGATGTCTTGTATAATGCCCATTGAATAATTAATATGTCTACATTCGTTCATAGGATCGTATGGGGCACACATACCTCTGTTGTTATAATGCCACTCCTCATGTAACGCTTTATTCAATTCAATTTTTGTCATGCATCATTTTTGTCATGCATCCTTTGAAATACCAATAAAAATGACATGCATAAAAAAAAATGGAACATGGTATGAACAGTGGAATTGGTGTTTAAATCTCTTTGCTGCTGGGGATTTAATTACTTGCTGACAGTTAACAGCATTTGTTTATTTATTACAAGTGTTTATATTGCGCTGACAATTTACACAGTATTAAAGGAGAACTATGAAGTGAGTGCTTTTCACTCACCTCATAGTTCTAGCCGACCTGTGACATTGAGACTGTCACAGGCCGGCTCAGTAGATCGGGAGGTGAGCGAACACATACCGGCGTTCGCTCACCTCTCGATCCTGTCACGGCTCTCTGCCGTGACAGGGGAGGGGCTTGATTCCCCCTTCCCCGCTCCGATCCTCCAGCGCTGACTGGCAGAACGGACGGGTGAGGGGGCGGGTACAGCTGGCTCTGCCTCTAGATAGGCAGAGCTAGCTGTCACTCACGCAGCTGGGTGGATCCCGGCATAATTGTCAGGATCCGCTTCAGCTGCGGCGTCTCAGTATACCGCGAGCAGCAGCTCGCGGTATACTGTGGCGTCTCAGTATACCGTGAGCTACAGCTGGCAGTATACTGAGCCTAGGGTGACGGGACGACGCTAGTTTGTGTCCTCCCATTACCCTAAGGAGAACTATGGGGAAAAGCCTTAACCCCATAGTTCTCCTTTAACATCATGCATATTCACATCAGTCCCTGCCCTCAAGGAGCTTACAATATAAGGTCCCTATCTCACGTGCATACATAAAGGGCCAATTTACCTACCAGCATGTCATTGGAGTATGGGAGGAAACCCACGCAAGCCCAAGGAAAACATGCAAACTCCTTGCAGGTAGTGATCTGGCTGGGATTCAAACCACTGTGCCACCCTAGCGTCTTAGTAACAGAGAGATTTAATTGTCCAAGTAGCCCTAGCTTATGACAGCTCTAATATACAGTATATACATATATTACTAAAGCTGAGGCTCCCAGACCCGAATGGCAATTCGGAAATTCGGATCCCGAATGCCATTCGGTTCTGGGAGATTCCACTTTAGTATTAATATCTGTATATATTTTTCTGTGGTATTCACAACGAATATTCGTAAACTCATCCGAAACTAATGAAAATTCGGATTTCACCCGAATCTGAAACCTGAACCAAATTTAAATTTGAATACCGAAATAACGAAATATTCGAACCGAATTTTTCAGCAGCTTACATGTCTATTGAGAAGAGCATTCTCCACGCACCTGCACCACCCAATAAATTAACGAGACACAAGCTTGGGGTGGGGGGCAGATGCCCTGTGTCTACCAACCCAATCCACCCTTGAAACAAAATCGGTGAACTGCTAACAAGGTTCCTGTAATCATTTATAAACTGTGACCAGACTCACAGATCTCCTGGATGGCACAGTAGCCTCTAGGCAACATTTTGTGATGGACAACCTCCTTCTCTGTGACTTACAGCGTGCGGTCTGAAGAACCACAGAAACCACTGGCCAGATAAGGATTTCCAACAGAGTGTTCTAAACCAATCATCCAAGATGGCAGCACATCATTTTCTAGCCGTCACCTACCGTGTTTCCCCGAAAATAAGACACAGTCTTATATTTTTTGGGGCTCAAAAAACACATTAGGTCTTATTTTCGGGGTAGGTCTTATTTTTTTTTTAATGTACAACAATCCACACTTATTCATGTACAACAGTCTACATCAGGGATAGGCAACCTCCACACTCAAGCTGTTGTGGAAATACAAGTCCCATGAGGCACTGCAAGACTCTATCAGCCACAGGCATGACTCCCACAGGCAGATGCATTATGGGATTTGTAGTTTCACCGCAGCTGGGGTGCCAAGGTTGCCTACCCCTGGTCTACATGTATTCATGTACAAAAATAGGGTGATCAGGGCAATCAGGGGTGCCGTACCTTTCCAAGAGCAATTTGCTAACCAATCGCTGGCCATGAGTAAAGCGCGCTTTCACTATTGATACCTCACAGGCGGAGTGCATTTGGTATCACTCCGCCTGTGACAGGAGCCGGCGCTATAGAGGGGGCATCGGCTTATGCAGCCCTGCTCCCTCCGGTGCCGCCTCGCTTCCTCTAACGATGACTTCATTGGCACCGCTGATTCTCTCCCACGGCTCGTCAAGTTCCCCCTTATGCCACCACCGGCCCTGGGAATTGTCACAACTAGGTCTTATTTTCGGGGTAGGTCTTATATTTTAGCAATTCCCAAAAATAGTACTAGGTCTTATTTTTTCGAGGTAGGTCTTATTTTCAGGGGAAACAGGGTAGAAGTCAAAGGGAAGCCGCTTTATCTCGAGAACCGATAACAAATTGTAGTTCATGGGCCCATCTTATGATTGGTAATTGCATCAAAATCTGTTTGGACTTTGTAGAATTTTTGAGTCAAGTCCGGGAACACAATGACTACATCTAGATATACATTTGGTAAGTAAAGAAACAGCTTTACATCCAGCAAAAGAATACACAAGGAAATTCTTCAAGTGCAATGTGGTGTACGTGTCTCTTTTTTTGTGGTGGGGTGGAAGTATATGAATGTCATGTCTGCTGGAAATATTCCATTCCATTCACAGCGCATGTGAGATTTTCTTACCCCGAGCTGTATTTCTATACTGCAAATACCATTGTCACAAGTATTGACCAGACTATGCGAGCAATGACAGAGATATCTCCACAGGCCGAATCCTTTGAATTCTGCAGCCTACACACAGAGATATTCCGAAGAAAACACATGTTGAATGATATAGAGAATGACCTTTAAAATGCTTGCAACATTCGTGACAAAATATGTAACTCTGATGCTCCTAGATAGCGTAGAGAGTATCTCCTTTGTGGAATGAAAGAACTCTTCTAGGCACTGTATGTATTTAAAGTGTAACTACAGCCCAAGCTAGTTTTGGATTTTGCTCATCTGGTTTGCTTGCTATCCATCCTCTATCAGGGAAATTTATTTGCACTTCCTGTCTCCAGAAACACAAATGTATTCAAATGTCCCCAAAATGACGGAAATTCCCCCACCAGTGTCCTCACTGGAAGATATCTCTTCTATTCCAGTTCCGGTGACAACCACAAGATCTGGGATTCTCCCTCAGTTTCCATTCTGGTGATGTGGTTAGATCCCTACAACGGAGACAGGAATAAAAACTTTCAAGTGACGCTAAACTCAGGTGTTAAATCTTAAAAATACATTCAGGTAACTTAATTATTAACAGAAATGCATCTTATTTGTGTGTCACTCGGCTGTAGATCCTCAAATCTTCTCTGAATTGGTGCTGACACTGTCCTTCCTTCTGGAGGGGGGCTACTTTTGTTCCCCATGGTCCCTGTGTGTGTTGTAAAGTATTCACCACTCCAAGCTCGCTCCTGTGATAGACTACAATCTCAAGACTACAATCTCAATACTAATTATTAAACTAAACATGAGATTGTAGTCCATCCCGGGAGCGAGCTTGGAGCAGTGACTACTTTAGAGCACACAAGGGCCATGGGGAGCAAAAGTAGCCCCCCTCCAGAAGGAAGGACAGTGTCAGCACGCATGCTGGCTGTGGACAGGCTTTTCTACTCTGCTTTCTAAAGAGAAGCAACTGTAAGACTTTGTAGATGTTTTGTGCTGATGCACCTGGAATGTGTTTTTCTGATTTAAACGGAAAGTTCATTTGGGCTTTGAGCTGTCAGTGGTAGATTGGTTTGACAGCACGCCATGGCTCTGCGTTTAAAACTTTGGAAAAGGTGACAGCTTCAGACTTCTGGTGTTTTTCTCAAATACAGCAGCTGTAGCGCTATTTTGTATTTATTGCAGTCATCTATATAGCGCCAACAGTTTACGCAGTGCTTTACATAGTTGCACATTCACATCAGTCCCTGCCCTCAAGGAGCTTACAATCTAAGGCCCCCTATCTCACATACATACATACATACATACATACATACATACATACAGACAGACATAGGAGGGACAATTTAGACAGGAGCCAATCAACCTTCCAGCGTGTCTTTGGAGTGTGGGAGGAAACCAGAGGCGTATCGAATATGCGCGTTTGTCGTGCGTTTTTACCGCAATTCACGGTAAAAAAAAAACACGCGACAAACGCGCGTTTCCGAGGGCTACTTGGCTGTATCCCAATGGAAACGCGTGACAAAAACGCCCCAAAGAAGCTCCTGTACTTCTTTGGGCGTAGGGCGTTTTGTAGCGCGTTCATACGGCCTGTAATACGCCCAGGTGTGAACCATACCCATAGGAAATAATGGGATTTTGGTGTTTGAGCGTTTTGCAGAGCGTTCGAACACGCTACAAAACGCCCAGGTGTGAACCAGGCCTTAAAGTGTATGTCCATACATTACCCAAATTTACTCCCAAACTTCCCTCTCCCCGTCTAGATCATATCACAGCCTTATTTGTTTGTCTTTTACCTTGCTCCTGTAGCCAGAAGCAGCTTTTATTACTCCCTGTGACATCAACGGGCTTGAAAAAAATAATGCAGGGGCAACTGCAGGGAGCTTAGTTCCTATTGAAGCAGGCACACTCCCATAACCACATCTCCCAAGAGCCCTTTCCTTACACACAGCGTGTGAGCAGGCTCCTGGGATTCACTGTTCTTCTGGGAATAGAAATGTACGGAAACAGGGGCAGTGACAGCTTTTTATTACTCCTTGTGGTGTCATCAACAAGCTACTAACATTTTTGCAGAGGCATCCACTCACAGTTCCTAGTGATATAGGCATGCCCCTAGAACTACATCTCCCAAAAGCCCTTTCCCGGCACAGTATGTGGGCAGGCTTTTGGGAGTCAGGGCAGCAGCATTATTTATTTGGGAACTAAATCAATGTATGCATGTAAAGAGGGACAGAGAGGGGCAGTGGTACCTTTTCTAACTCCTTGTGATGTCATGAACAGGCTACTAACATTTTTGCAGAGGCTTCTGCTTATAGTTCCTATTGATATAGACATGCCCCCAGAACTACAGCTCCCAGAGGCCCTTTCCCTGCACAGTATGTGGACAGGCTCTTGAGTCAGGCCAGGGAAACAGGAGTCCTGTAATCCAGCAGAGATTGCCGACAGCACTTGTTAGGATGTCAGAGGGGCAAGGACACCATGTTTTCAGCTCATACAGGAATTTGGGAGCACACTGAATTTCTGGCAGATCAGCGATAAAAGATGGGGAAATGTGCATGCCTTGCAGAGTTGTACTGACTAGATTTTCCTTTCTGTGCCCTGACATACACTTTAACCTGAGAAATGTATAGAAATGCCGGTTATGCATCAACTAGCTGCTATTATCCACCGAAGTGTCATCCGTCAATCCATTAAAAAAAAAAAAAAGAGCAGGTGCCCTTTCTGCTGAGGCAGCCGTTAGCATTGATTGAGTTACATAAAGACTTGCAGTCTTTTCTTTCTTGTTCTCCTGTAATCTGATTTTCCGAATATAAAAGGCGCTCCTTGCTCGAGGTGGTAAAGTTTAAAGGACAATCTGCCCCCTCTCCTGGCATTCTGTCCGTCACTTTGATCTGAGACTTTTCTTATGTGGTCTTAACACGTTGGTGCTTTGTTATAGGGCAAGTCGGCTTTCTTCAGCGACTCGATTGTTCCTGCCTTTTCACAGAAGAAAAAACAACAAAAAAAAAACACCAATTATCTGGGATACGGGAAACCGAATCCGCTCAGTGTTGGCGTAACTGGAGAACACGCACACATGGGGGGTGGGGGGGCTGGGAGGATTTAGTAGGAAGGACTCCAGTGGAAAGGTTCATAGACTTCTTTCCTGGAATGCTACTGGTTACTGTATCTAGTCATTGTTTGGCTACAGTGCGGGGAAATAAGTTTGCTGTAAGGGGCTGGTGCTCCGGGGTGGCCTTTCCATCCCCCCGCCTCCAATAAAGTGAACCAATTCAATGAGGAAAGGAAAAATGAATGACTAGTAACCGGGAAAAGGTGTGAAATGTCTACGTGGGGCTAATTTGTGTGTGGCTTGTACGGCCATTTTTTTTTTAGTTTTGGATAGAATAGGGAAGAGTTAGTTTTTTTTTTAATAGAAGAGTTTATTATTTTACTATCCATGACCCCTAGGGAAGATTTCTCACTAACGTCCTGTCGCGGAGACGCAACAGGAAGTGGAAGGAATATTCTGCAAAGTGAGAGGAGTTCCCCTCTTTGGCATCTGTCACCAGAACACATAGTTGCATAGTATTAGAGAGGGGGGTTTTGTGTGTGTGTGTGTGTGTGTGTGTGTGTGTGTGTGTGTATGTGTGTGTGTGTGTTCTTAGTTTTTAAGAGTACCTGTAGCCCTGTCTGCTACAGTCTCTTATGAAGGTATCCAATTGATTTTTGAATCAATAATCTCTGCAGAGTTCCAAAATGTAACCACTCTGATCAAAAAGAATCCCCTACGCCCTTTGTGGATAAATCTTTTCTCCACCAATTTTAGGTGGTGGCCTCTAGTCCTTGTTAGGGAGTTATTGGAACCAAAAATATACAACAAGGGGGGAAGCCTAAGATGTGCCTATTAAATATTAGACATGTACATTGCATTGTGTTTCCGAACGGATATTCGCACAAATTTAGTTCAATTCTATCATTCGGATGCATCCAAATTCCTGAATTCTAAACGCGTCCAAATGCAAACAAACCTGAATGCTTGTTTAACGAAAATTCGGATCCGTCAGAATTTAATTGAAAACTAAATGGGCATTTCCTAGCACATCCTGCACGCACACATATGAATGTTATGGGCATTTCCTAGTACATCCTGCACACATATGAATGTTATGGGCATTTCCTAGCACATCCTGCACACATATGAATGTTGAGGACAGAGGTAAGTCAGCAGGTGCAAAGGACACGGCCTTTTCTTGACAAAGGAATGGACATGACTCAGGTTGGGCTGGATATTTATGTCATGGCAGCTGTATACACTGCTCTACAAATAGCAGGTGAAGAGGCAATGTCCGGGTCGTATAGATAAGCCTTACCTGACAGCTGCTTATGTGTTTTCCGGCAAAATACAGCAGATAGAGAGCTAAGAAAGGGACCGGCTTGATAAGTAAGCCCAACCCTCCTCTATTGGGTACAAAGGATCTTACAACACAGGATGCTGCTGTAGTAACACTCAAATAGCAACTGGTCATCAATAATATAATGAAACACCAATTTGCAATACTTGAGTGAGGGCTGAGACCTATAAGAGTGCCAATGAGTGCCACCAACATAAGAAGCGCTCATTATTAAATGGGGAGGCTTTCCAAATTTGATGCAAGTGGACCGATCCAGATGGCCAGACCACATAAGTGACCCTGCTTTCCATAGGCCAGATCACGTTGGATCACTGGTGCTTGAGAGGGTGGGGTATGTGACTACCCATCCATCATCTCATGGGGACATCCATAAGTCTATGGCCAGTGTGTCGGAAAACGGACTAAAATTACCTATAGACTTAGATCTAAAAAGGTTTAGTACACTTGGTATCGTATAGACATGAAACATACCAAATGCAAGTCATCTAGTGGGATTTTTTTTTTTGGCCCTGGGCAGAGTTCTTCAGTTTCTTATAAGTAGACTTGTTTTACCTGACCTGGTTCTATTTTTTTACATACATACATACATACAATATGCCATTACTTGATTTAGTCTGCCTACTGCTTCAATGTTAGCTTGCTAGTTGCCTTTTGTGACAGACCCCCGTACTCAGGATGAGTATGTCTGCCGCTGTCTTCTTCCTTGCTCAGGAGATATTGTAACCTGAAGATCTTTAGCTCTCAGTTTCCCCAATCACTTTTTTTTTTTCTTTGCCCGTGGAACGTGCATCTAAACAAACTTCCCCCTGTGAACAAAAAAAGTGAACCGTGAAATCACAGCACACAAAAACGTGCACAAGGATGCTTGGTCCTTCAATAAAGAAGGGACCTAAATTCCCGACCCCCCCCCGGGGCGCAAGGCTCCTGACAGGGGTTGAGACTGTTGGTCCACCAACACGAAGGCCGGTGGACCCCGATCCTTTGGGGACCTGCCGAAACAGGTCCCTCACAGTACTAGGCAGGGGGCTCTCCCGAAGAGAGACCCCCTCCTGGGTTGGGAGGAGACAGAGAGCCCTGTATAGGGCACAGAATCTCCTCCCCACATCAGGAATAGGCCCCGAAGGTACCTGCACCTTCCGCATCTGTGGGTCAAAATTTAAAATAAAAAAGTGCCAATCGTGCATGTAGTGCTTAAATAAAGCTAAAGTGCCACACACCACTCTGACAGGCCTTAGGGGCCGGAGTGCAAAAATATTGCCCCAGACTAGCCATAAGGCCTGTCTTGGAGGCGTAGTGCAGAAAATTGCAATATGGTGTCGTGACCAAGTGCACAGTGAATCACTTTGTGGGGTCCCACACCCTAAGTGATTTTCTGATGCACCCCTGAGAGGCCACCCCCAGGGGGCACAACACCACAGGCTTCTGCCGCCCCCAACCCTCCAGCCAGACCAAGCTTCCTATCCAGTCAGTCAGAAAGCCTGTACCGGGATGTTCCCCTCTCACAGGAAGCAACCCAGTACGCTCTCTCACTTCAGCGAGTACTAAGTAACCATCCCCTGCAAGGACGGTTCTTTTCCCCACCGAAAACTGAGAAGAACAGATACTACACTTGATCTTAGCCAAAAGGCAGAGAAGCGATCCCCAGTCACTGATCGAGACACGAGTGTAGGGTGAAACAAACTCTGATTTATTGAGCAACTGCACAAACTTTTATACAGCAAGTGATGAGATCAGATTATAATCCCATCACATCCACCCTCCCCTCCCAGACTATCGGTCTGCTCAACACCACAGGGTTTCCCCTGCTAACGAGCACCAGACAGCCATAGCAGGAGCTTGGCCAGAATGTCATTGTTCTGAGCTCCCTCAGATTACAATGGGAGATAACGAGGGATGGTGCCGATAGTCTTTTCATAACCAGGTCACACAGCATAACGCACTTAAAAATAACCCAACACCAATACACATTTAACTTATAAACTCATCACCATGTCGTCACACCTGGCTCTATCGAACACCAATACTTTCTGAGTCAGTGACAGGAACAAGTATGCAGAAAGTGAATTCATAACTACACATTCCAGGTCAGTGACTTTTTATTGAAGTTATTGGATACTGGATGAAAGCCAGTAGTGAAACCATTGCACCACCAAGAGGTCAACAAAGGCAGTCCACATATTTCTTTTAGTACAAGTTCCTTTCAATAAACACAAAAGAAATACACAGGCTAAGCTCTCCGACTTCATTGGCCTCATGTCCATTCCAAGATACTCATTAAGAAGTGAAGGAAGATTAGGGCCATGCAAAATGCAGCTTCAAAATCAGGTCAGCAATTGCAGCTCCCATGTTTATTCCTGGTGTTTTGATATTGGGCAGGCCTTCTTAGTCCAATAACTAGTACAGAGAGTGCATTAGAGTTCATTATCCTACAGGCACCGGCTAGATTCAATCATCCACACACCAGAGATGTGGAATGTAATAGGTGGTAGTGAGCAACACAAAAAACTCCTTATTTAAAGCATTATTAAGGGCCAGACCAGTGCTGGTAGTTTTTAGTGCAGAAATCCCCCGCACAGACAGCACTGCCCTCAACCCTAACATTAATCCTCTCTGTAACCCTAACATTAATCCTCTCTCTATAGCAATAACCCTCTCTATAACTTCAAAGTAATCCTTGCGTTAACCCTGCCTGAAGCCCCAACACTAATCTTCTCTGTAAGAGACCTTCAAACTAATGATCACTTTAACCTTTTCTGTAACCCTAAAACTAACCCCTAAGACTAACTCTAAGACTAACTCTCCTGGTAACACTAACAGTCTCTATAACTCCAACAGTAACCCTCCCTGTAACCTTAAAACTAACCCTAACTATAACACTAACCCTCCCTGCAACACCAACGTTCTCTATAACCTCAACACTAACCCTCCCTGTAACCTTAACGATAACCCTCCCTGTAACCTTAACGATAACCCTCCCTGTAACCTTAACGATAACCCTCCCTGTAACCTTAACGATAACCCTCCCTGTAACCTTAACGATAACCCTCCCTGTAACCTTAACGATAACCCTCCCTGTAACCCCAACCATAACCCTCCCTGCAACCCATAAACAACCTTCCCAGTAACACCAACCCTCCCTGCAAACCTCACACTAATCCTCCCTGTAACCCTAACTCCAACACTAACCCTCCCGGTAACACTAACACTGACCTTCTCTATAACCCCAACACTAACCCTCAAACAATAAATGCCTCCATGTGGCCCCACAACTAACCCTTAACACTAAAATGAATCCACCCAGTAACCCTCACACTCATTTTTCCTATAACTCTTTCACTACATCAAAACCTTCATAACCTCACACTTATCCCCCTTAAGTAAATTAAACCCGTTGTTTGCATCCCTTCTCCTGGACTGAAAGAGATCAACATGAAAGTTCCATCTATGGAATCTACTACTTTGTTATTTTGGTCAACATCACTCCCATCCCCGAAGGAACTTGGTCAAACTACCATTATGTCTTTAGACTGTAGAAGGAAACTGGAGCACCCAAAGAAAATAAAGTCCAAGGGAACATTTCCACCCCATGCAGATTGCTTATTGGGGAGGAATGAAACCAGGAACACGGTCTTACTGAGCCAATACTCTATAGCCATACCAGTGTTTTGCAGACTTCACTATCCTTCCATGTAAAGTCAGTGCAAAACATTGACGAATTCATCACATGTCACCTCTGGGTTTCCAGCATCCTAATATTTAGCAGTATGCGGGTCATGTTGCCTAGGCTTACAAGAATGCTCCGATTATGGGAACATTTGATACATTCCTGCCCATAGGATCGGAAAACTATGACCAAATACGATCAGCTGATTCCCCACTGAATTTGTCTATTACAAATAAGCTTTTGTGGAGCTGCTTCCTGTCTGCAGGCAATATGCTGGTATGGAAAAGACAAGGTTCACTACATATGGAATTCATGTACACAATGCCCCAATATTTGAAGAAAGCCTTTACCTGAAAGTGACCTGGAGGACGGCCATTGCTGACTAAAAACGCTTTCTGCCAGACCGGGAACGCGTATGCAAATGAGGACGCCTGGCTCTGCTCTGACTTTGCTGATCTGCACATTCGTTCCCTAAGGGTCAGAGGATTAGACAATAATAAAAAGTCAGTGGGTCAGCTTAATAGCCAGGCAGCATTTTCAGATGGAAGTCAGCAATGACAGCTTCTATAACTCTTTGGGGCAGTGTTAAGCAGCACAGTCGACTGCAGAGGTTTAAAATGCAACCCGGCTTCTTTTGAGGTATCACATTTTTCAATAAAGGAAATGGGGCTTTTTTTTCAAGCTTACAAAACTTTGTTTAAATTGATTAAAATAGAACTATGGGGTCAGTGTTTTTCCACATAGTTCTCTTAAAGGTCACAGGAGGACATAAACTAGCGTCTTCCCGTGACCCAAAGCTCAGTATAATTGTAGAAATGTCACCAGCACACCAATCCTTTTAAGATAGCAAAAGCTTAATTTATTTAAGTTTTTTGTCATATGACCAAACAAGCGCTTTTGGGACCGCACAGGGTCCCTTCATCAGGCTTTAGCATTGACGATGTAGCCTGATGAAGGGACCCTGTGCGGTCCCGAAAGCGCTTGTTTGGTCATATGACAAAAAACTTAAATAAATGAAGCTTTTGCTATCTTAAAAGGATTGGTGTGCTGGTGACATTTCTACAATTTTGCTGACAGTCGTGGCGCCATCCGCGGTCACTGCAAGTACCCCCCACTACAAGGGACATATCGGTAAGGAGTGCGACAAGGATAGTACTTATTGTCAAAGCTCAGTATATCGCGAGCTAAAGCTTGCGGTATACGTGGACCACCACAGGCGGGACGGATCCCGATATTACTGTCGAGATCCACCCAGCTGCGTGATTGACAGCCGGGTCTGCCTATCTAGGGCAGAGCCAGCTGTACCCGCCCCTTCCCCCAGTCCAGCGTGTGGAAGCATGACATATGGCTGACATACCCGCTGCCGAGTCAGAGATAGGGCTCTCCAATCAGCAGGTAGCATATGTTTTGATTATTGCAAAGCTATAGGTCTGACTCAGCAAGGGGTGTGTTGGACCTCTGCAGAAAGACCAGTGCTTCCACACAAAGAGCAAGGGTCCTTCTCTAAAGCAGGCTGGCAAGGGACAGGAAAACAAACTATATAACTTTGAACACCTTTTTGGCACACCCAAAATGTATTAAGCGGATTTAAAGTTAAATTGGGTGTGAACAACTAGGATCTTTGTAGAAATGTTGAAATTGTCGTCTGCACTGGGAACCAACAGTGCCAATTGTATTGGCTGTAATATGTACAATACAGTGCGGTCAGGGAGAATTTGTATGCAATCACAATACAGCCTGTACTCACCAGAACACAGATGTATGACTGAATGAGGTTTGTATGTTCTCCATGTGTCTATGTGACTTTCTTCCAGATGTGCTCTGCTTACCTGCCAAAATCCTTCTCAAGGGTTAACCAGGATTCTGGCCAAAGTGTTCCTAGGGTGAGTACACTGTTATAGGGACATCTGATTGCAAGATCCTTTTGGTAGAGCATGATGTGTATGATTGTATTCATACCCTGCAATACACCGTGTAATATTTTGACTCTAAATAAAGACATTGTTTACCTTTTTTTTTTGTATATTGTGTATATTAAACCAAGCCAAATACCTGCAATGAGAAAAAGTACATTACAAACGATGGGGAAGTGGTTGAGGAAACACGCTTCTGTAGCACAAAATAAATCGGCTAACACTTGGAGCATGCTGCCCACTTGTGGAGAAAAAAAAAGAATACATTGTTAAATTGATAAGGCAATTTTCAATTAAAAACCCGGAAACAAATCAGTTGATATAAATAGCATATATATGAAATATAACAGAAACAACCTTACCCGATATATATTATTCCGGTTTCAAAAGAAATTCTACACACAAAACAAAATACTTTTCTGCACACACGGCAGCACAGTGGTGTAGTGGTTAGCGCTTCTGTCTTGCGGCACTCAGGGCCCCTGGTTCGATATCCCAGGTTTGCATGTTCTCCCTGTGCTTGCATGGGTTTCCTCCGGGTACTCCGGTTTAGTCCCACACTCCAAAGACATGCTGGAAGGTTAATTGGCTTCTGTCTAAATTGGCCTTCATATGTATGCATGTGGAGATAGGGACCTTAAGATTGTAAGCTCCGAGGGCAGGGACTGATGTGAATGTAAGAGCGCTGTGTAAATTGTCAGTGCTATATAAATACCCAAATACATTTTAATTGGGCAAAATATATATATATACACACACACACACATACATATACACACACACAAATGACTCAGAAATACCTTAGAAATATTTATTATTTTGGTTTAAAACTTAAAAAGTGCAAATACAGATACTTTTGCTTTCCATTCTTACTGCAACCCATTGGTCCAAAAGTATTCCACACGTTGTAACTAAGAATACAAAAACAAAACATTCATCCTTTGAAAAGAACGATGGCTTCTGAGACAACCTTCACATGTAAAAAGAGCTGCTTATACTTTAAAAATATGAAAAAACAGTTTAAAGTGCTACAAAATTTCAGTTGCTCTCAGTAGGTTTGTTAAATAAAAATACATACGATGTCTAATGCTGAGAGACCGTCTGAAAGGCAGTAAACTAGAAAATCATACGGAGAAGAAAGTCTGACCATAACCAGAATTGTCAGGAACTCTTGGGTGGCAGAAGTAGTTTTTTGCATCAAAAACAATTAGAACCCAGCTCTCATCGGCCAAAGTGTGCAGACAATTTCTGATTAGCGCAGTGTACTTCTGTACTTTAGAGGGTCATTGTGCGGGAAAGCTCAGAGATAGACGCCTATACTATCTGACTCCTATACTGGTTTCTGGGCAGTCCAGGTCAGTCCTTCCATCTCTGAGGTGCAATGACAACTGTTACTCAAAATGTTTATGTGAGGAAGGAGCAAGGATGGTGGAGTGCAACTTGCTGTGGGGATGGGCTATTGGCAGACACCGTCATGCTGTCCAGAATTGGCAGACACCGTCATGCTGTCCAGAATTGGCAGACACCGTCATGCTGTCCAGAATTGGCAGACACCGTCATGCTGTCCAGAATTGGCAGGTGACAGTTTCTTTAAGGCCTCTTTCACACGAGAAAAGGCCGGCACTTACAGCTCCGTGCAGGGCCGTATCGGGCCGCTCCCGGGAAGGACAGGTGCTGCGTGTGATTAGTACGCAGCCCCTGTCCTTCTCTATGGGACTACGCAGCCATACGCCGCCCTACGCTCTCCCCAAGTGCAGGTCCGTACAGGTGCCGGTGTCCCGGTTCGGACGCAGACAGGATCCATCCTGTCATTGTACGAGTACGGACACCGGCACGGTCGTGCAGGGCGGGTTAGGGTAGGGCGGCGTATGGTCGTGTACTCCCATAGAGAAGGACAGGGGCTGCGTACTAATCACACGCAGCACCTGTCCTTCCCGGGAGCTGCCTGATACGGCCGTGCACAGAGCTCTACGTGCCGGCCTTTTTTCGTGTGAATGAGGCCTAAAAGGTAACTTGTAGTGAAAGAAACGAGGAGGCTCACACTACTGATCTCTTCAGAAAGTGCTCACCATATGCAGATCATAAGTTGCTGCACAAAGCCGACTTTACTTGCTGCATGCTCGTTCTGGCTCAGCGACAAAGACTAAAGCCAGAGAGAGCCAGGCAATTGGCGCTTTTAGAATGATGTACACAGTAGCAGACGGGTCTCTTACAACAGGTTCCCTTTATGGCTTCTCTATTAATAAGGCATGACAGATAAGAGCGACGGTGTGTACAATTCTATAAACCCACAGCAGTCAGATAAGTAGGAAATAAATGATTGGTCGTCATTGGCTACTAAACTTTACACACGATCCTCTACCTAAGCCTACTATATTAGTACAGGACATGTTTAAGGCAAATGTAGAAAAGCTGTTTTATCCAAAGGCAATACAAATAAACGCAAATATAAAATCTTTGAAGTGGCAATTCCCTTTAAATATTCTTGAAGCTTTAAAAAAACAAAACAACCCAAAAAGTAAAATATACTCAATGACCTGATTAATGCCAAATCCCTATCAAATTGCTCTGGAACTAGTGAATGGCATTTGCACAAGGATTGATCCATTAAAACTGCAGATATCTACAAAAACAATGTATATGGTGTGGAGTTTATCAAATCAGCATTCTTATACTATTGAATAAATCTGAAGCCACTTTAAATCTCTACATGGATCCAAAGACATAGATCCTGGAATCTGTCCATAATCCGTGAGCGTTATAAAATGTCTTCAGTGTACCCGTCAGCTACACAAAGAAGTGCATTGTGCATATGGAGCCAATAGCCAATGCTCGAACCAGCTGTGCTCTCTCAGTGGGATCCAGTACAGACCCTGAACTTGTTATGTAAGCCTGTGCGTCTGACATAATGATGCTTTCCACTGAATTTCTTGCATTTATATAAAGGACGGCTGTACTTCCATTTCATCAAGACATCTAACCAGGGTGCAATGGTGGAAACTGACCTTTAAAGTGAACATGCATTGGCTTTATAGTTGCTATATCGCAGGCAAGGATCTTCAAGTGCCTGCAATTATGTTCATAGACTCTGAGGACTTCTAATATGCAGGGAGCTTTAGAAACGGATGCTGTGCTTTGCACCGGCCCCTCCTGTACTATTGGTTATTGAACCAATCATTGTAACAGATGGCAACAGGGCTCCCTGAACACTTGGGCACGTCTGAAAGGCAGTAAACTAGAAAATCATACGGAGAAGAAAGTCTGACCATAGCCAGAATTGTCAGGAACTCTTGGGTGGCAGAAGTCGTTTTTTGCATCAAAAACAATTAGAACCCAGCTCTCATCGGCCAAAGTGTGCAGACAATTTCTGATTAGCGCAGTGTACTTCTGTACTTTAGAGGGTCATTGTGCGGGAAAGCTCAGAGATAGACGCCTATACTATCTGACTCCTATACTGGTTTCTGGGCAGTCCAGGTCAGTCCTTCCATCTCTGAGGTGCAATGACAACTGTTACTCAAAATGTTTATGTGAGGAAGGAGCAAGGATGGTGGAGTGCAACTTGCTGTGGGGATGGGCTATTGGCAGACACCGTCATGCTGTCCAAGAGCAAGGATGGTGGAGTGAGACTCCGTCATGCTGTCCAGAATTGGCAGACACCGTCATGCTGTCCAGAATTGGCAGACACCGTCATGCTGTCCAGAATTGGCAGGTGACAGTTTCTTTAAGGCCTCTTTCACACGAGAAAAGGCCGGCACTTACAGCTCCGTGCAGGGCCGTATCGGGCCGCTCCCGGGAAGGACAGGTGCTGCGTGTGATTAGTACGCAGCCCCTGTCCTTCTCTATGGGACTACGCAGCCATACGCCGCCCTACGCTCTCCCCAAGTGCAGGTCCGTACAGGTGCCGGTGTCCCGGTTCGGACGCAGACAGGATCCATCCTGTCATTGTACGAGTACGGACACCGGCACGGTCGTGCAGGGCGGGTTAGGGTAGGGCGGCGTATGGTCGTGTACTCCCATAGAGAAGGACAGGGGCTGCGTACTAATCACACGCAGCACCTGTCCTTCCCGGGAGCTGCCTGATACGGCCGTGCACAGAGCTCTACGTGCCGGCCTTTTTTCGTGTGAATGAGGCCTAAAAGGTAACTTGTAGTGAAAGAAACGAGGAGGCTCACACTACTGATCTCTTCAGAAAGTGCTCACCATATGCAGATCATAAGTTGCTGCACAAAGCCGACTTTACTTGCTGCATGCTCGTTCTGGCTCAGCGACAAAGACTAAAGCCAGAGAGAGCCAGGCAATTGGCGCTTTTAGAATGATGTACACAGTAGCAGACGGGTCTCTTACAACAGGTTCCCTTTATGGCTTCTCTATTAATAAGGCATGACAGATAAGAGCGACGGTGTGTACAATTCTATAAACCCACAGCAGTCAGATAAGTAGGAAATAAATGATTGGTCGTCATTGGCTACTAAACTTTACACACGATCCTCTACCTAAGCCTACTATATTAGTACAGGACATGTTTAAGGCAAATGTAGAAAAGCTGTTTTATCCAAAGGCAATACAAATAAACGCAAATATAAAATCTTTGAAGTGGCAATTCCCTTTAAATATTCTTGAAGCTTTAAAAAAACAAAACAACCCAAAAAGTAAAATATACTCAATGACCTGATTAATGCCAAATCCCTATCAAATTGCTCTGGAACTAGTGAATGGCATTTGCACAAGGATTGATCCATTAAAACTGCAGATATCTACAAAAACAATGTATATGGTGTGGAGTTTATCAAATCAGCATTCTTATACTATTGAATAAATCTGAAGCCACTTTAAATCTCTACATGGATCCAAAGACATAGATCCTGGAATCTGTCCATAATCCGTGAGCGTTATAAAATGTCTTCAGTGTACCCGTCAGCTACACAAAGAAGTGCATTGTGCATATGGAGCCAATAGCCAATGCTCGAACCAGCTGTGCTCTCTCAGTGGGATCCAGTACAGACCCTGAACTTGTTATGTAAGCCTGTGCGTCTGACATAATGATGCTTTCCACTGAATTTCTTGCATTTATATAAAGGACGGCTGTACTTCCATTTCATCAAGACATCTAACCAGGGTGCAATGGTGGAAACTGACCTTTAAAGTGAACATGCATTGGCTTTATAGTTGCTATATCGCAGGCAAGGATCTTCAAGTGCCTGCAATTATGTTCATAGACTCTGAGGACTTCTAATATGCAGGGAGCTTTAGAAACGGATGCTGTGCTTTGCACCGGCCCCTCCTGTACTATTGGTTATTGAACCAATCATTGTAACAGATGGCAACAGGGCTCCCTGAACACTTGGGCAGCCCACAACGTATGTAAACATATGTGCAATAGCCTGAGTGCTTGTTTTAGCTTAGTACATGTCAATACCTGTCGATTTTGTGCCTTTACTCCAAATATACCTTCCAATTGTTGCAATCAGCTCAACATATCATTTCTCCTTTCTGCTTAAAGCGACCCTGTCTCTATTTTTTTTAAATGGTAACGGTAAGGAGCGCTGAACTACTTTGGTAGGTTGTAATTTGTGATTGGTGGTATGTGGAGATAAGCAGGCGGCTTTTACTCCCGGGGACCCTTTCAGATAAGCCTTGTGGAATTGTGACAGAAGGTTGGAGGATAAAAGCACCACTCCATTGATAAATGTCCCGAAACATGTTGGCATAGCTTGTTGAATGCCAATATAACTTATTATGGGCATCTACTAGTGCAGTGATGCTTTTAGTCTACCAACCTTCTTGTCTACCTGCAGCATCCTGTGGGCAGTGAACCAAATCTTTGTTTCTTCTGCAGTCACCATTGATGCTGCTCTCTAACACTTTTGGTTCTGCGTACCAGAGTGATGGAGAACCCAGAGGGAAAATCACAGGGCCCAGCAGGGATCACACTATCCAACACACCTCCAAGTGTCAAATAGCAGCGGCACCAATAAATAGAAAACAAAGATTTGATTCATCACCTGACGGAGAGGTAAGTATGTGATGCCGACAGCTGGACCTTTTTTCTTAATACAGAGACAGGGCCGCTTTACACTAAACATTGTATATACAACTGAAGCATTCACTGCCCTGCAACATCAAAGAGTATCAAAGATGGTTGTTTTTTTAAAGGGTCAGTCTACCCTACATGGGTAGACTGACCCTACCCTACACGCAGGCTTTGTAATGCGTTTGATTTTATGGAGTAGCAGGTGTGGAAACCCGCGAGAAGAGGTGCTGGGAACACAGCGGGAAATTATAACAGGAAGATCACAGGTCAAGTCCTCAGATATAGGAAGCCGGCAGTTGACTTCAACCTACAGATGAATCCTATAACTGGTTGTGGATCGCCTGCTGTACACAAGTGACATGTATGATGATTCCCCTGAGTCATTAAGGTAAAAAAAAACAATTAACACTGCAATACGAAATACTAAAGAGGAAAAATTAAGGCGTCTCATTGCTACCGGTGTAGAATCAAAGTCTTGTCTGCACCAAAGCACCCCCATGTAACAAAAAGAAGTCCATAAGAACAGCCCATGTGACGGGTGACACAATCAGTTACTACTGTAGTGCAGGAGAGGCTGCAGTCCTTGTACTGGAATATACACTGTAGGTATAAACCAAATTCCATTTTCACAAAGTCATCGCTTTCACATCAATAAAAGCAGCAAGAGGTTTTTTGTTATGGCAGCTTAGAGTGATAACTTCCCATCTCCAGTTCTGATCTCACTTATCTGTACACAATGTGGGTCATCTGGACAGATGAAGGTGAGGGTGATGATGTAATCGGTCTAGAAGTTCCTCATCTGTTGGTTCTTCTAAGTCTTCCCTGTCGATTCAAGCAGTATATAAAACAATATTAGCTGCAAGCATTAGAAAGAAAATATCTATGCCTTCATGAACAACTGTTCGTTTAGCCTGTAAATCCAACCAGATTCTCACAGATTAGATAGTAAAATGGAAAAGATGAACACTGACTAGGACACACTGTATTTAGGTATCATGCTTCCACAGCAGCACTCCCTGGGACCGGTCTACTTACTCTCAAAGAAGTAGATGCAGAAGCTGTAGTGGATCTCCAAGGTTTGGAGACACCGTGCTGCAGGAGGACCTCATCCTCCAGGGATAGAAAGAGAGCCTGAGGCATCTCCAAAGTTTGGTGACCATGGCGAGACACCGTGCTGCAGGAGGACCTCAACCTCCAGGGATAGAAAGAGAGCCTGAGGCATGTCCAAAGTTTGGTGACCATGGCGAGACACCATGCTGCAGGAGGACCTCAACCTCCAGGGATAGAAAGAGAGCCTGAGGCATGTCCAAAGTTTGGTGACCATGGCGAGACACCGTGCTGCAGGAGGACCTCAACCTCCAGGGATAGAAAGAGAGCCTGAGGCATGTCCAAAGTTTGGTGACCATGGCGAGACACCGTGCTGCAGGAGGACCTCAACCTCCAAAGTTAATGCCTGCGTGGATCTCAACAGTATTGTCGGGATCCGTCCTGGCTGCGGCGCTCTCAGGATATAGTGATCTATAGCTCGCTTTATACTGAGCTTTGGGTCATGGGAGGACGCTAGTATATGTCTGGTTGATATAGGGAAAAACATTTTCCATTCAAAACATTATTTAGATAGAAGGCCTATTGTTTTGTGAGATAATTTGTCACTGGGCAAAACGGTTACTTTGAAACCATGAATGAGCATAATAAAACAGTATTCCACTATTCACAGAACTCACTGTATCACTGCCCTATCTCACAGTATCGAATAGATGTAATATGGGACAGGAACCCATCTCACCTGAACATGAGCTGGACTGTCATGTGGTATTCTACTTGTTGGGCTGCAGAAAGTGAGTGCCTGCAACTACGATCCCATTTGTGGATAAAATTCTAGAAAAAATAGGATGAGGAAATTAAAAAACGTCTCATATACCTGTATGAGAAGGTGGTATGGTGGAGAAATGCAATAAGATGTAACTGGAAGAAGCCATAAACACACATTAACAGGTAAACTTTAAAATGTATGTTCACGCACTACCCAAAAATTAGCCCAAACCTCCCTCTCGACCTCAAGATTATGATCCATTTTTTTTTTCATTTACTTTGGACCTAAAGATAAAAAATGCTTGTTATAGTCCCTGTGATGCCATCACCAGGCTTATAAAAATCTTGCAAGGGCATCTGCTGGGAGATCATTTCCTCTTTATGTCCCCCCCCCCCCCCCAAACTACATCTCCCAAGAGACCTTTCCCTACATACAAGTGTGTGGACAGGCTCTCTGGCAGCATTTTCTTGCTAGGAAAGAAATCAATCTATGCATGTGGAGAGGGGCAGAGGGGAGTGGGGGATAAGCAGAATTATGTAGTGCAGCAGACAGAGCTGACCGGTTTGGTTGGCTGCGGTTTGTGAGCGCATTTCTCTCTCCCAAGTATTGCCGGACTTCTTACCTCTAGAATCAAAGCCACAAAGAGGTTAACCCAAATGACAGAAGACACCAGCCACCATGCCACAAAGTACAGCTTTGACCATCTGAAAATAAATAAATATATGAACACATTAGACACGAGTATGTGGCAAAAAAACAAAGATAAAGTAATTGGCAGCAAGAACAAAAAGAAGAAGCACTCTCTAGGTCAGAACTTAAGAGTTTGCAAAGAGTGAGGACGGCATTGGGCATCTCAGCGGCATCACTGTCATGTTGGAGAAAGGGGAGCAAATCGCATGCTCTAAAAGTACCAGGTATTTTATTTCCCTACTGGTGGCTGAACGAAACAGTGGGACATCAAAACATGTCCTGGTCAGGTGCTCTGCGCCCAAAAAGGCCAAGCTGCTGCACTGGACTCCGGTTTTATTGTTTTTGTCTCCTACATGAGGAACAGCTCAAAACTGGATTCCAAGTGAGGAGAAAACTACTGTTGGTCTGTACTGGTAGCCAAGTCAAAGTGTTTTTCTACTGAGGCTGCCCTTACATAGGTTTGGGGATCCCATATCTTCACTCTTGCTCTGCTACAAAGAGTTTAACAACTGCCAGTGGACCTCTGTCGATTTCTATGATAAATTGACTTAACCTCACATCAATGAATGTTGCTGCAGGTCACGAATGCAGTTTTGCCAATTCTTACAGACCACGCATAGGTGAGCAACATCAGCAATAAACTTTTTACTGTAAACTCCATAACAAGGACTAGAGACCACCACCTAAAACTGGTGGAGAAAATATTTAACCACAAGGGGCTTCTTCTCAGTTAGGGTCTGAAACTCGCTGCCACGAGAGTGGTATCAGCTGAGAGTGCTGAATCATTCAAAAAGCATTTGAACAACTTCCTCAGGGACCGCAAATACTCAAATACTATGGATAAAGAAAAATCAGACTCTCTCTATTGTATTAGATAAGCCAACTGCAACATGGTGGAAAGGCGCTTCATACAGACACCTCAACCTAACACGAGTAACAGCCAACACCCCCAGCCTTCTGTGGATAATCATCCTGGTTTATCAAGTAATTTGAGTGCATGTTTTTTAAATGTAGCTCCATTCTGACCACATAAAGATTATTTATGCATTACTTACGGATTTGTGTATCTAGAAAAGGCATCCAGGAACACCTGCCAGTTATTAACCACCATCACGTCCCACAGCGTCACAAGAGCGGCCTGAGACACACAGTAAAGAAAATGAAGCAAGGGAAACAATCACTTCTACAAAACCGGATCTCGTCATGGGACTTACAGCAAAGTCATCAAAGTTGTTTGGCCAATACTCAAGCTGCTCGAAGGTCCCACACTGTGTAGTCTCATTGGTGGAGTTTTCATTGGCTGGAGAACTAAACAATTATACAAGGCAAAGATTTTTATGTTCAAGAAGATAATAGTTCCAAAATATATTAAATCCAAAAGATGCAATTATTCAATGGAAACCAAAGATTAGAAAATACAACTTACCTTACGTTTCTTGGATTTGGCAAGACACCTCTAAACAAGTCAATACCAATGATTGCAAAAACATAGTATACCACCTAAAGAATACAAACACAGAAAGTGTGCGAGGGGTCAGGTAGCTGGGTAAAAAGCATATGTTAAATAGAGTATCTGTGTTATATTGAATTTCAGCTAAAGCATCATGGTCAGACGTAGAAATAAAACTAAATAAGAGGGAAATCAATTCAAAAGTATAGGCGGTCATACATGGCTAAATTTTAACTTGATTTCCCCATTCAAGCCAACCGCAGGCTGTGGGGAAATGTTTACTACCGGCTACTGAGTTCATGCGGCCGCAGGTGCCAAGCACTGCATCTGATATGACGCAGTAATTGTTCAGCCATCAATTTTTCACCCAGCAGCGTCAGTCGATTTTTAAATTGATGTGTGGAGATGGGTGGTGCTTGCAGGGTCACTATGGCTCACATCTATCTGCAGTAATTAACTTTTGTATTTTCGTGTAGCAACGGACTTCAGCTATACAGATGTTTTCTGTCCTGGGAGCAGCAAACTCAGCCAGTCGCCCTAGCTCTGATGGCAACATGGTCTCACGCCCTCCTATCTACTTAATTTTACGAGATCAGCAGAAGCCCTCTGTGTTGAATCCCCTGCTTGATCAGGTGAACGTGCCAATATCTGAAATACTGCTACGTTCCAGTGTACATGTTCTATTAAAAAGCCACACTCTAGGGATGCACCGATAGAGTATTTGGGCAAGTACTCATACTTGCCCAAATGCTCCCGATGCCTAACCCGATAGCAGCACTTCCGGTATCAGGAAACCGGGTAGCAAATCATTACACGCTGCCCGGCTTCCTGACTGGCCAGGAAGCCAGCTCCATGCTCCCTCTTCATCAGGGAGCATGGAACCGGCTTCCCAGCTAATCAGGAAGCCAGTCGGCGTATAATGACTCGCCACCAGCTTCCTGATTGGCCAGAAAGCCGGCTCCATGCTCCCTTGTCACCTGGTGTTTTGATTTGCCGCCTGGCTTCCCAATTAGCCAGGGAGTAGTCTCCATGACCTTTGTCACCAGGTGACAAGGAAGCATGGAGCCGGCTTTCTGGCCAGTCAGGAAGCTGGGGCGGTTGGTAATGACTCACCGCCTGGCTCCCCGATTGGTTGGGAAGCTGGTAAATCAGGAGGCGAGTCATTACCCACCCTCCGGCTTCCGGATTGGCCAGAAAGCCGGCTGCATGGCTAATCAAGAAGCCGGGCGGCGAGTCAATACCCACCACCCGGCTTCACGATTAATCAGGAAACCGGGGGGCGAGTCATTACATGCCACCCGGCTTCGTTAATGGGACTTCCACTATCGGTATTTGATATCGGCGAGTACCGGGAAAAAAAATATCGGTACCCCTAGTCGATAACGAAAAACAAGTATGGGTGCATCCCTAGCAGACTCACCAGCTCAAGGAGCCACTTCAACACATCAGGCTCCTCCTGATCACCTAACAGTATCAATAAGAGGCGGAGAGAAGGCAGCAAGACCATGTTGACACCGGAGCAAAAGAGAGTGGCTGAGTGTTCCGATTCCAGCACAGCAACAAACTGTTGTTCAAGTCAGGTGCTACATGAATATAAAAAAAGTTGATTACTGAAGATGGAAGAACTAGAATGAAAAAGGAGGAAGATAGCATTGTTGGCTTCATTGTTCTTTTGCTCCGGGCTCCTCTTACTTCATAGTGCATTTGGTTGACACAGGTGCATTTTAAGCAGCTGCGGAGTTGAGAGTTTCCAATCATTTCTATAGAAAGACATTTTCTCAGGTACATCTATCATCTAAGTGTAAACTGACAAATAATATTTGACAAATGCAACACCATGCAGATCCTTACCACAAGAATTCCAGCAAACGCCCGCAAATTCTTCACTAGATCCAGCAATGTGCCCGCTACTAGAGCCATCACCTACAAGGTAACAGGAATAGAAAATGATGTCATGACAAATGACCAAGGATAAAATTACCACACAGATCCCCAACATTGTCTTTTTAGGGCAGGCCAGACAGTAAAGCTCATAAAGATCAACTCCTGACTAATTATAATGTGCAACAACTTTACTTTCCCTACACACAGTGTATAGCAGCTCACTGGATTTCTGGAAGATGAAAAAAAAAAGGTATTTGTCTGTACTTGCAGAGATTTTGAACAGATAAAAGATGGGTAAATGTGCTTGTATTGCAGTATATACTGTATATAGGCATATTTACCTTAGCTTGTTTATTTTATTGCACTGGTGCATTGAACAAATACTCCAGTCTGTGTCCCAAGACACGACTATCTCCCCCCCCCCCCCCTTCTGGTTGCTGCCAACTTGCCACTCCCACAGTATAGAAAAGGTGAAGTCAGGCTGTCAATCACAGTAACCATGTGAAAGATACCATGGCATGGGGGACAAGTTAGATATGGAGAACGCAGTTTAGCGCTAATTGACACCAGGACATTGCAGTAATGCATGTTGGTGCGCTGCAGTGGCACTCATTGAAAATGGCATCTCAAGGCAAACTGCAAAATGCCTAGCCATAGCGAGCTAGCCATATTTCTTGTATGTCCGATTTTTGGTACACTGTGCTGCATTGGCAGCTCATGCAAACAAGTGGAATTTCTCAACACATTAAAAGTTATTTTGTGTGTTAAACACACCTCAGCAGACTACCCTGGTGTGAACGAGCCCTTAGATGCTGAGTTTGATCAAAATTTTTGTATGGGCAACAGCACTATATATTTGGCTTGGACTACAAAGGAACCAGCAACATGTTTGCAACAGCCAATAATGGTACCTCCAGAATCTGCTCTGTGTTTACATGCTTCAGAAATGAAAAGATTTACTTTTAAGGAAATCTATCAGATATATTGGAAAGGCCAGTTCAGTTCTCCTGAAACTACCGCCTGCCTCTGACTGCAGTAATCTGGAACAAGCATATGGCCAGTGGAGTCATAACTCTTCACCTGCGTACCTGTTCTGGGTCTGAGACTCTAAGCCAGTGGTGGCGAACCTTGGCACTCCATCTGTTTTGGAACTACAAGTCCCATGAGGCATTGCAGGGCTCTGACAGCAACAGACATAACTCCCAGAGGCAGATGCATGTTGGGATTTGTAGTTTTGGCACAGCTGGAGTGCCAAGGTTCGCCACCACTGCTCTAAGCATACAGAAGCAAGAGCATCACTATGACATTAAAAAGGCAACCAGCGTTTTGAGAGGAGGTTAAACATTGCAGTCTAAATATGCATTTTGTGAAAGATTTCTGCTGCTTCAGCAGGGAACTGCTTGACTTTTTACCCAATTTGCTTTGCACCTAACTTTGTCAAGTGGTCCCAGGGAATGTAAACTAGAGACAAAAAAACTAAGATAATAAAAATGCACCCACCTTCATGTTTGGGATGATTCGCAGAAATCTGAAAACAATAAACATGTTGACAAGACGAACCATCTCCCAGAGAGACAAGAGGCCCTGCATGTCTGGCTTCCTGGAATATACAGCAAAGACAGGATATTGTAATTTATTAGAACGTTCATTTTAAATAAACCATTTTCTTGACAAGACAATCGGAAAATGTCACTGGATTTCCTTCCAACAAGATTCCTGGTTGGCGCTATTGACTCCTCAACCCCATGTGACAGCGCCTTGTCAATCACAGGATATGTAGGACTGTAACATGGGAAAGGGGGAGTGAGTCACATGCCCCCATACCCACAAGTGGGGGTAATGCGTCGCTCCCTTCAGCTGAATGGAGAAGCATGAGTGTGAAGAAAGCTGGTTGGGTTCTGTTGGGAGGGGTGAACAAAGTGAAGTGAAGGGGGTGATCCTTTTTCCAGCTTAGTGATTCTGTTTCTGAACATTTTTTTATGACATGCTGGTGTTATATCTTTCACTTGGATATTATAGGTTGCACTGAGTAAATACAGCTGGATAAAACAAAAACTGTGTCTGTCTTCATTTCAGGCTGCAAAGCAACAAAATGTGATTTTGAAAGGGGGGGGGGGGTTTCTTTTCTTTCCCCACTGTGTGTGTGTGTATATATAATATATATTGTACTAGATTCAGTTTTTCTTTATAAAGAAATAGTATTGTCTTCATTGTGTATTGTGATAATATAAAGAAAATATCCCAACTTACCAGCCAGGATGCGGGAATTTGTATAAGGCAAAGGTAGCAATTTCCAACACCTAAAAGAGAATAGATTTGTTTGAAAATGGAGAAGGACAGCCTTATGTACCAATGCAGAGATGCATGACAAGTGTTCTTTTTTTTGCCTTCCTCTGGATCAACTGTGGGTAACTGTGAGCATAGGGTTCTGTCTTTCATTCCTTCTCTATAGGTTTACCTTGTATGACAGTTTGAGGAAGGCCCTTTTCTTCTCTAGCAGGACTATGTCCTTGCACTTGAGTGGCCTGCACAGAGCCTTGACCTCAACCCTAAAAACATCAGTGCCCGACTTCAGAAATGCTCTTTTGGATAGATGGACACACTTCTTTCAGGAAAGGCTTTCTAGACGTGTGGAGGTTGTTATGCCCACAAAAGAGCCCAATGCAATATTAATGCCCAGGGTTGGTGAATAGTATGTCCAACAAGCTCATACAGGTTTGATGGTCAGGTGTCCACAAACTTACTATAGTGTAACTGGATTATTGTAAATGGACTTACCCATTAGGGTTTAAATGCTGGGGAATATCCAAATAGGCTGAAGAAGCAATTGGAAGACTGACGGAATAAGAATAGTCAGCAAGCCCAGACCTTCACAGGCATGTTCCATTCTAAGCTTTGTATTAGCATTCTTATACAGCAACTGGAAGCTTAAAAGGAGAACTATGGGGTTAAGGCTTTTCCCCATAGTTCTCCTTAGGGTAACGGGAGGACACAGACTAGCGTCCTCCCGTCACCCTAGGCTCAGTATACCGCGAGCTGTAGCTTGCGGTATACTGAGACGCCGCAGTATACCACGAGCTGCTGCTCGCGGTATACTGAGACGCCGCAGCTGAAGCGGATCCCGACAATTATGCCGGGATCCGCCCAGCTGCGTGACTGACAGCTGGCTCTGCCTATCTAGAGGCAGAGCCAGCTGTATCCACCCCCTCCCCCGTCCGATCCGCCAGTCAGCGATGGTGAATCGGAGCAGGGAGGGGTGAATCCAGCCCCTCCCCTGTCACGGCAGAGAGCCATGACAGGATCGAGAGGTGAGCGAACGCAGGTATATGTTCGCTCACGTCCCGATCTACTGAGCCGACCTGTGACAGTCTCATTGTCACAGGTCGGCTAGAACTATGAGGTGAGTGAAAAGCACTCACCTCATAGTTCTCCTTTAAGTTTCTCAATTATATCTGTAAGTCTAAGGCTTAAAATAACATCAAAACTAATAATCTGAAAGCATGCACGGCACACACATACACGTCGGCTGCTACTAAGAATATCCTACCAGTAAGATGATTGTTAGAAACCCATCGAAAATGTTGCTCGGGTACGAGAGGTAGCTGTTAATTCCCAAGGAAAAGATTTTCAGGCTCATCTCTAGAACGTAGTACAGGATGAAGAAACAGTTGATGGCCTGCAGATAATGGTGTGGAAGAGTTACAGAACAGACAGTTTTTGTTTTGCTTACTTTGTAACCATTAGACAACAGAAATGATAGACTAATGCTTCCAGGTACAGCTGCGAGAACAATCATCTACATTTTAGCTGTGAATCAGGAGATGTACCTGTTCTGAGACACCGACAGCTGCGGGTCTCAGATAATTATTTGGAACAAATCAACTTGGTTCCTAATCATGTGAACACCATGACAGCCAATAAAGATCAGGAAACGTCACCGGCACTCGAATAGCGATGCAAGTATGTCTTTTATTGACGCACATTCACAAAGCAAACAATGTTTTGGAGCCGCATAGGGTCTCTTCATCAAGAACACAACACCATGACAGCTAATCATGGGTTTCTTCAAATGTACACATTAAGCAATCATATTATCTAGGGATGCACTGATTCTTTTCAGATACCAGTGCCGATACTTGGCATTTTCACGAGAACTACCAGGGATGCAGAGGTTGCAGCTGGGACCGGGCTCTGGCACTCCACCACTGTCCTGAAATAATTTGTCTGTATTGTTTTAGAAAAACAGTCACATGACACTAAACCAAAATGTATCAGTACTTGTATCTGTGAGTACTTGGGCAAGTATCAGTACTCGAAAAAATGGTATTGTTGCATTATATATATATATATATAAACAAAATCATACATTAAAACAGATGTACAAATCCCAGGAGCTCCGTGTGCTCCTTACAAATGACAGCTGCCTCCTAACTTTTGAGTATTTCTCTAGTCTAGTCTTGGAGCTGGAAAAGTATCTGTACTTGTACCGAGTACTGTACTTGGTATCGGTGCATCCCTAATATTAAGTAAAACACACATTACAAAAAAACCTGCAAGAGGTACTTACGCCTAAAGAGAAGTCGTCACGTTCGCTCCCAGCTTTCTCTGCATCGACCATCAAAACAACCTAGACAGAAATTAAATGCCAAGAAAATAATTTTCTATGTGATCGCCAACAACCCAACACAAAAAAACATTGACGGTAAAAAAAAAGTAGGTAGGTGTGTGTCCATGGCCAGGTAGCTCTCCCTATGAGGAAAAGTGGTACAGAGTGGTTATAGCCAAGCTCCAACTCTAATGTACACATCCTATATGTGTTGATAAATTTATGTTGGCTGCACTTCTGTTTAGGAATGCCTTTCTGGGTGGCTGTAGGTGGAGATCCTATCCATGTAGGCATACAGTACAATGAAATCTCAAATTGTGAGAAGGTGGCTCCCCCCTTGATGTTCTTGTTCTTTGTGTCGGCTACTTACACAGATAGAAATGAGATTGGCCAAAGCCACAAAGTTCCCCAGATAGTCAAAGTACCGATGGCTTCCAATGATCTGCAAAATCTGCAAGAATCTAGACTGGTACACAGGCTGGGGCGGGTGCTGCAAAAACAAACAAACACTTTCACATTTAGACATGTGCATTATACAATTACCTTTCCATTTCAGAAAGAAAATCTGATTTTTGTTCCTAGCAACCGTTGCAACAGCCATCAAGTTTATAAAAAGGAATTCCCAGAATCCTTATCATATAATTTGCTCAATGCAGCTCACAGGAATCTGTACAGAGCTCATTGCTGAATCACCAGCAGTCTGACACATCTGGCAGTGTCCTTGCATTTACTGAATTGTGAGATTCATCTTTGATGAGAGAGAAGCCCACCCACAGTAATAACTGAGGTGCAGTGATTCTCATTAAAAAACACAAAACTAATTTCTCAAGATAAAAATGTTATATATACATATATGTATACATACAATTTCACAAGTAACCAGAAAATCATTTCATGTTAATTGAAGAAAAAAAAAAAGTCCTATTTCTTATAATACACTAGTGGACATATTTGTCTCTTGGAATGTGCACACACAATTATCTCTTGGGATATGCAAAAGGCAAAACCAGAAACAGGTGGATACAATCGAAAAAGCAGGTACTGAGCAGCAGAACCAGGACGAGGCAAAAGAGGCCACTGCTTTGAGCACTGTGCTCCAGGAGGCGCAGCTGGGGCAGGGCCTCTTCTGCATCACTCTGGCTATCTCATGCACAATGCTGGACTGGGCTGTCAAAGTGACATCTCAGTGGTGCAAGTTACACTAGGAGATCTGACTCCACACACTGACTGAATAGCAGAGTTCTTCAATCAGTGTGACAGCCGCCGCCACCCTATTATGAGCAGTATACGCTCCCGATACATGGATAGCTGCAAACAGCTGCACTGATTACACTAGGAAAGCTGTGACCTTCCAGTACAATCTGCAGCACTAAGCTGTCAGTGTGACAGTCAAATCCTGCCCTTCACTCATTTATAAATGAACCCTACTATAGCAGCTTGGGGTGCCTTGAGTGCCAAAGGACTTTGTCCCCACACTGCTGAGTAGAGAGCAATGAGGTAAAATCAGCAGTACAGGAAGAACCAAACCTCGCTACTGTCCACCCTCCCACAGCCAGAGCATATAAGTAATGTGGGGTACCTAATAAACAATAGGAGAAATCATAATTTCCAATAGATACATTCACATAAACCCTAGAACCTTGTGTACCTGTCTGATGGGATCCTTATCGAGCTCATCAAATAGTTTCTGAAACAGCTCTGCAGAGATGACACCACTGGAGATGCATCTTGCTTGCTAGAATGAAGAAAAAAAAGTATGGTTTTCTTACGAAAAACCTATAGAAATAGAATGCATTATTTCTACATGTCTTTGCCCCACCCCGACTTTACCTCGATGATTGCTATTTTGCAGTAGGTGTCCATTTTGACTTCCTCTAAGACGTTAATGAAGGTTTCACAGTCAACACAGGCTCTAAAGAGACAGATCACAGATTCAGATGAACTCCAGCAATTAGTTTTCTATAGCATGTGCAAGGGCAAAAACTTCAATAAGAGGGGTAGGCAACCTCGGCACTTCAGCTGCTGTGATCTACAAGGCCCATTAAGCATCGCAAGTCTCTGACAGCCACAGGCATGACTCCCAGAGGAAGGGGCATTGTGGGATTTGTAGCTGCACCAGATCTGGAGTGCCGAGGTTGCCTACCCCTGCTCTATAAAAGGTTTATATGTTGTCTGTGCACATTTGGAGAGATTGTCTCTTACAAGAGGCAGAAGATCAGAGGGACAGGAGGGACAGGACGCAATAGGAAATCTCTCCAATAGGGACAGAGACGGCATCAAAAACACCAGTAGACTGTGGAAGGATTAGAACTTCCATGAGGTTAAATTGCTCGATGTATATTACTATCCCTGGTGACCTACTTGTCCCCGAGTCACATGGATAAAATGCGACGGGAAATCTTCCCAATGGAGTCAAACAGCAATCCGGGGTACATGCATAAGGAGCATATCCAGCATTGTGAGTGGCCATCTCATCGATTAAGCGGAGTTGCTACAGCAAGGCTACTTCCATGTACTAAATCACCACCAAAAGGGGGGTCCAGAATATGATCCAAATATGTGAGAAGCAATAAGGGCTCCGCACCAATGGTTATAGAGTGCAACACAGTCTGTTTATTGATTAAAGAAATTAGAGAGCCAACGTGTAAAAGTCAAATATTCACCCTTTATCAGAGCTTACATATGATAACCTTGACCTCAAAAAAAAAACATTGAGAAACGTGCTGGTGTTACCATTAGAGTTTTTATATATATACAGTAAGGGTGATCTAAATCCCACTGTGTCCAGTCATTTTTGAGTATACACATAGTCATCTGCACACCAGGCCCAATGTGTCGAAACGGCTTTATTTAGACGATAGGAATACATGGCAGCGCTAGTGGACAGCAACGTTTTGGAATCATTAGCAGTCCCTTCACCAGGCAAACATAGTGACAACCATAGAGAGCAAAGTGAGAATTCTGACATCGTTCCGAGTACAGTCCAAGGAGAGGGCTGAGGATTTTATTTTCCTCTAATGGTTTGTCACTGTATATGTCACTTTGCTCTGTATGGTTATCACTATGTTTGCCTGATGACTGGACCGCTAATGGTTCCGAAACATTGCTGTCCACTAGTGCTACCATGTATTCCTAGCGTCTAAATAAAGGTGTTTTGACAGCTGGACCTGGTGTGACTACTTGTATATTTGGATTTACATGATGCTATCGGCTGGTCACACCAGCACCCATTTGACTACATTGGGATTCCAGTTTGGAGTGCGGTGGGATGCATGCTATTTTGGACTGTTCAGTTTTTTTTTTAGGTCACAAACATTAAATAAAGTTAAAAGGGTTTGAACCGCTGAGATGCACTGGCTGTCTTATTTCACAAATTATTCTACAAAAGCGCGTGTTGGACTCTATAGCCATTGGTGTGGCACCCTTACTGTTTTTCACATATTTAGCAGTAAAAATCCAACAGAGATTCTAACCCATCCTCAATCTACCTAAGGAATGATTAAAACCCCCCCATCAGGTTTTTATTCCTTTGCTTTCTGGATCCCAACAAAGAGATTTCCATTTACTTCCTACTCCAAGAACAGAACAAGAAGTGAGGGGAAACCCACCTTTTATCATTGGGCAGGTGTCCAGAGTCATGGCTGAAAACTAGAGGTGCACAGAAATGGAAATTTTAAAAACGAAACCGAAATTTAAAAAAAATGTCAGGCCGAAACTGATACCGAAAATGTTATTTTTTCAAATATTTTATTTTTTATAAACTTAATTTTTTTATATTTTTATTTATGAATTAATTTATGAAATATTTTTATTTTTACTTTACTTTTAGGGGCTTTGGGGAAATATTGGGGGTCTAAACAGACCCCTGATATTTCCCTTATAAAATAGAAAAAGAGATTGAGAACACAAAGTCCTCAATCTCTTTTTCTGTGTCCCCTGTTATCAATGAACAGGAATCCTCTATGAGTGTTCCTGTTCATTGATAACATGAGAACATTGTTTGTTTACTATAACTACAATTATGAATGAATGCGGGTGATGTAGATGTGATGTAGATCACTCCCATTCATTCATATTTGAGGATATAGCTAACATAATATATCCTCAATTATGTACACACACTCAGCGATCACTGATCACTGAGTGTGTGTATCTTGCTCTTCTCTCTGACACGCTGTCACAGGAGGCTGAGCGTGCGGTGTAGAGAGGAAAGCCCAGCCTCCTGTGACAGCGCTGTCTCCGCCCCCACACCGCTCTGCCGGACTGTGATAGGCGGCTGAGCGGTGTGGGAGGAGAGACGCCGGCCGCTCACAGCGCTCTCGTCCTGCAGCGCTCGGCCGGCTGTCACTTTTTCTCCCCTCTGGAACACAGAGCAGCGCCCAGCGGGGACAAAAGAAACCAGGGATGCGTCGATCGGCCGAAACATGGCTCTTTCGGCATTATGCCAAAAGTGCAATTTTTGGCCGATATATCGGTGCATCCCTACTGAAAAGATTTGGAATACCCACTGTTTTCTGTCCTGTTAACAATCGGTAGGACAAACTGAGAGGGTGGATCTCTCCAGCAGGGATGCAAACAAAAAAAAATCATAATAGAGTTTCCAATCATTTCACATGTTTAGCCAAAAAAAAAAAAAATTGGCTACAGATACAATTTAAGAGAATATATCCCCTAAAAATGCATAGCAACCAATCACATCCAATCTTTCATTTTCCTGTTGTAGATTGCAAGATTGACTGACTGTTTGCTGTGATTTTCCCCTTATCCCTTCCATACAGCACTAGTAACAAAGCAATTTTTCCTTCAGACACGTTGTTACCATAATGCCCAGTATTTTATGAAGCCTGCACTTCGAGCAGCCTTCTTTGAGGGCCAAGGCAACCTTGCTGTTGACTAAACAGAGTCATCAGATTGGATGTCACAAGGCAAAGCTAGTCTGTGACCATCATATAAAAAAAATGAAATTCTTACGCCTGGTCACAATTGCACGATGTGACTTCTCTGTGGGAGGAAAGGACTTCAAAAGCAGCTCGAATTCCTAAACGCCGTCTAAGAAGGGAGGCCTGAACAGATTTCTGAGGGTACAAAAAATTAAAAAAAGCCATGTTAACATAACTAGCTGATCCTTCAACATTAAAACATGCTCTGAAATCTCAAACAGTGTGCCCAAACCATACATGATATGTCCAGGCTTGTAGACAGCTGACCATAATACCTATATGAGCTTGTGGGACATCCATTTCCACAACCAAGGACAGTAATATGGAGTGTCCCCACTGGACCTTAAAAGCTTTATAAGCCTCCAACCTTCTAAGAAGGCTTTGCACAAGGTTTTGTACAAGCCAATCGAAATGCATTTAGATTCCAAACGTGTGAGATGAAAATTCTGGCCAGATGACAACATTCTTCAGAGCCCATTCGCACCTATGCGTCTACACATGGTATTGCACATAGTTTTCCTTTAAAACACCACAACAATGCAGTGCAGAGATACAAGCCCCTCACACAGGAAAGAATGAGATGCAGAGGAATGAGATACAGTAAAATGTATGTGTTTTACTCACGGAAAATGAATGGATGCGACTAGGCCTCAGCGTTTTGGGTAATCCCTACGCCATTCCAGCTCTCCTCTACACAGTTGTTGGGAGTCATAGCTTGGAAAGATTGCCCACAGTTCAATAATAAAAAGGGCTGTTTGCACCCACCAATGAATTTTAATGCTTTTTCTGTAGAGGTGCGGAAATTAACGATTAATCCGTCGATTAATCGTTAATTTCTTTGATCGATCATAGGAAAATTTTAATCATTACCAGCCCTATTTTTCTGTGATCTCTATTGTATCAGAGATATAATTACTTACTATAAGCTTTACTTTTGTTTGTTACATTTTTCATAAATTCCCAACACAGACCTTACCAATAAATAGCCGCGGAACTGATTATAGATAATGGCCGTCAGCAAGTTCATCAAAATAAGACTGCCTGTGCAAAAAAAAAGGGACATTACATATAATGTGAACGCCAGTTTTATAAACCTCTATCAGTTGTGAAAGTAAACTTTTGGACACTTTTTTCACTTCTCAACTAAGTGAAGGTATAGAGGGGCAACCACTGACATGGTCTACAAGTGTGATGAATAACAGATAGCCTTAAATATTGCCTGCTTTTCCTCTGGTTATAGTTGGTCAGTTCACTACGTTACATTTCAGAACACAATTGACTGGAGGAACGTACGGAGGAGGGAGCAGGCACAACTGACTCTGCCTCTAGATAGACAGAGCTCGCTGTCAATCAGCCAGCTGGGTGGATCTCCACAGTATTGTCGGGATCTGTCCCAGCTGCAGCGCTCTCAGTATATAGCAGGCAATAGCCAGCTATATACTGAGCTTTGGGTCACCGGAGGAGGTTAGTGTATGTCCTCCTGTGACCCTAAAGAGAACTATGGGATAAAAAGGTTACCCCCATAGTTCTCCTTTTAAGTTGCATTTATCTCAAATTTCACAATTTTATCATCTGTGTTACAGGTTGAGCCTGTAAACTATAAAAGTCATATAAATGAAAAGCAGTAATCATATCAAAAGTAGCGGCACGATAATAATAAAACTTCACAATGCTGGGACTCTACCACAGAGACTCACCTATAACTGTGAAGAAGATGAAGAACAGGGAGTAGGCTCTGTTGTAGGAATAGGCTGGAAGCATCACTGTTATAAGAGAGGGAAACCTATTACTTTCTCAGCAGTAATGCACACAAAACGGTCACAGATGGATTATCAGAATATAGTATGCTATAAATTAGGTGTGCTGTAAAGTTGGGCACAAAATTCTCCTAACAGGGTTCAGATAGAGAATCTAAAGCAGTGTCTGCTGTGTTTAAGAATCCAATTATGTTCTGTGAATCTGGCATCAGGGGTAAACCTTATATAAAATCTTTATTTTACATATAAACATTACATCAGCTTAACATTTACCTTCAATCCCTTCATGCCCAGAGATCAGTGAAGCCAAATTCAGTAGCAGTTTACATATTAAATTATGATTTATCAGACAGTTACAGTATTAAACAGAGGCATCCTGCCACCTACAGGCTACAAGGGGCCTCTGCAAGCTGAAACCATTTTTTTTCTGAAGAAGCCTTCAGACATATCAGGTACCACCCCGATGGTTTGTGGGAACCACAGTGGATTTGACATCTAGCAGCTGCACAAAGTATCCACTGGAAGCTATCAAAGGGATGGCAATTATTCAGAATGGGGATTGTGCATGAAGTTTCTGGGGCAAAGTCTTCCTTCCTATAAGTTGGTGCATGAGTGTACACACATTACTTTAGCTCTTAAGTACGCTTCCTAATGGCATTGCAGGCACCTATGAAGATATCATGCTGCACCTCCACTGACATCTCACCCCTGTGTCCAGGCCTTGTAACGTACCCAACTGTTCAAAAGCACATTCCAACCGTAGCCCATTTCTTAATGATATGTATATCCTATCCAACCTGTACATAATTGGGCAGAATTTGTTTTGCTATGGTGTCTGAGATCCCCGTGTGAAAGAATAAGGCTGTACCGTCTGGATTATTGGCGGTTGTCAGCAGCACCAGGAGTGAAGTGAGCGAGTCCGGTAGATTGCGGAAATATCTCAGCCACTCTACGTCCACTTTAGAATCCTAGAAGCGACACAGAACATAGAAATCCGTCATAAAACCATTTGAATAGTGCAAACACCGTACATGGCAAATGTCACATCTTCAGTATTATAAATGAGGGGATGTGAAAACCAATCTAGCAACCAAAACAGACACTCACCACCAAAGATAAAATACCAAAGCCGATGGGCCTTTTCTATTGGCTACACTGTCTGGTCTTCTTCAGATGGACCAATCCCGAAAACTAACCGGGACATTGTCTAACAATGCTGCCTTCTCCTAACCACTGACAGCCATTTTCAATACGATATACAGTGAAAGCCCAGCTATAAGGATCCCCAACCCATCTGCCCTGATCAGCTACAGACAGTTTTCAGCTTCTTACCAAACCTTAAAAGGACATTTCCACCTTTGTAAGTGATTTTGAGATTTTTGTGGTAACAGGTAGGTGCAGGGGGGATATACATGTGTGTGCACACACACATTGCCTTCTATTCAATGTGTGTGTGAACCCTTATAGTCTCAGTAGGTAAAGAGGTTGTGCATACAAACCTTTTGTTTGGTGAGAGGTGCAAATTAAATGGGTGTCACATGATCTGGTAAGGTCGCTGAGCACAATGCTGCTCTGGTCTACCCAAATATGACAGTGAGACCCCCAAGTAGAGCTGTTCTCAATTACCAGCATGTGACTGGGGTATGCAGGGGACCAAGCATGGCTTTTCCATGGGAAGACCATGTGTGCCCTGGTGGCAATGCTGCAAAGGCTAGAGCAGCCAGCAAAGGGCTGCCATCAGGAGCAAGCAAGAGAAAGCAACAGGCAGAAATCAACAGTTTTCTTAAAGTTTTCTTTGTGAAAAAATAATCAGCACACATAGTTACACAAGTTTGATAGGGAGCTTTTAATATCAATATTATTTTTGGGGTTTACAGACACTTTAATCCTGCAAGTACACTATATATAGCCAAAAGGTGTGGACACCCAACTATCACATCTACAGTATATAAACATGTATCAGTGAAGGCCATAGGAAGGAAGATGCTATACTACCTAAAGGAGGACTGCATACAAACTGCATGACCTATCAGAAGGCCTGCATCAGTTTAGACGTAAAAAAAAAAAAAAAATATTGGAGCTAATACCCTCAGCCCCCTAATGTATAAATAAGCAAGGCTAGGCTTACAAAACTGTCCTCGGTAGTAAGTTTTACTACAAAGAATCCTTCGATTTAGAACTACAAGCATGCCAGGGATGGCTTATGTCAAACAACAAGCTGAAAGTGAGTCAACTACAGGTGCAGGAGGATGAGAATTCTGGGGAAGTAGCTTTACAAAAGTACATTTACATAACTCATGAACATCAAGTTAAATGTTAGTGCCCCTTTGAAGAGATCCTTCATTTCCATTTATGGTCCAAACCTACTTTTCACACCTGGTATCGGACAGAATCTTTTTTTAAATTAGGAACAGCAATAGGTTAGAGTCCTGACTCAGTATAGAAGAAGGATGCAGCTTATACCTCCTTAGTGAGTTGGTTACCTTTGCATGAGCAAACAGCAGCATACCAAACATAGTAAACAGGCAGAGATGTAAAGCCAGCAGCAGCATCACACTATTCGGAAAAAAATCTTGGTATTAGTCTTATTACAATCAATACACATGCATAAGTACACTTAAAAGAAAAAAAAAAAGAAAAAAAAAAAAAAGGGAGGTTACCTTCAGCTAAACCCATCTGTTACAAAATCCCTGGGACGTGAACTACAGATAAAACATGAGCAAAAAAACCCCAAAAACACTCACTTCAAAAGCATATTGTGCAGGCAAAATCCAAACATGTTATATCCCACAACAACCGGTCACCGGCACATGTGGAAACAGAAGCAGCAGTTTTATAGCTCTCCCTGCAGGTTGATGATCAGTACTGCAGCTTATCCATTTAGCTACAAGGACACCTCAATCACTTTTAGGCTGGGCACACACCTTACAACCATCGCAAGACTTTTGTCTTGCGATGGTTGTAAGGTACTTAAAAAAACGTACGATCTGCCCATCTTGCATAGGCAGATCGTACTTGCGATGACCGCAAGCCACACCCCCTGAGGGGCGGGCTTCCGATGACCGCAATGTTCAAAGTCGTGCGACCTTACAGTAGTAGAGGTCGCACGGCTTCCACACACCTTACAATAATCGTACGATCGCTGGATTTCCCGCGATTATCGTACGATTATTGTAAGGTGTGTGGGGACCTTTAGCTGTGAGAGGTCCAATTTAAAAAGAAAGCAGACAGTATGGAAAATGTTTTAGTTGTATGTAATTTGTTTGCATTGTGTATGATAAGGCTTACTCTGGAGCTCTAAAAACAAAACAAACCACATTTTGCTGAATTCAGCAGGGTCGGAATTTGCAAATTAACATTGCTACCACAAGGATCCCCGAAGCAGCAATTTTTAAATGTATTTGCTAATTTTTGCCTCTTTGAATTTGCTTGTTCTTTAGACATGTTACATTGTATCTCTTGTTTCCAAGAAGTGCATTCTATATGATCCTCAGCTCCATCTAGTGGCCATAATGCATTCATTTCTCAATTCACTCTACGCTTTTTGAATGAATCTATTTTACAACTACCCATAATATCTGAACATTTGACAAGAAAGAAAACGGCTTAAAAACTTTCAAATTTTACCCCATTTCAACAACAGCTGAGTAATTCACACGCATAATAAGTGCACATGCAGTTCCACTGGACAAATCGCTCTGCAAATTTTTTTTCATAAATAGATCCGGTGCTATTTTGGTCACCAACTCTCAGGAAGGATGTCCTCGAGCTTGAGAGAGTTCAATGAAGGGGCACAAAATGAATTAAAGGCCTGAGCTATGAAGACCGTCTCAAATAAACGTATTCTCCTTGGAAAAGAGGCGATTACGAGGGGACCTTATTGCAGTCTTCAAAATCATCAATGGGGACCACAATATTCAGAACAAGTTGTCTATACCGAGAACTGTATTGAGAACACGAGGACATAACAAGAGGTTAGATGAAAGGGGGTTCAATCTTAGAACATGTAAGGAGTTTTTACTGTGCGAGTAGTAAAAATGTGGAATTCCCTTCCACAGGCAGTGGTATCCGTTGATGGCGTAGATAAGTTCAAGAAACTTCTAGATGAGTTTCTTCAGCCACTAAATATACAAGGATATGGGAAGTGTTAAATATACACACACGTTGAACTAGATGGACCTTGGTCTTTATTCAACCTCACTTACTATGTTACCCCTAAGGGCCCATTCACACACTTCCAGATCATCTCCAGACCAGACTGTTTCCGGACCCAAAATGTATCCCTACGCTATTTCTGGCCTCTGTTCACACCAGCGCAGTCCGTTCCAGAACGGAAAATACTACATGTCTCATTTTGTCTGGTCTGGAATGCGCTGCAACTGCGGGCAGCTTCACACCATTTTCTGGACCAGATCTGGTCCGGAAAATGGTGTGAACCTGCCCTAAGAGTAAAGTAGGAAAGCAATATCTGCTTTTATTACCTTCCCATCTCTGGTAGTGTTCTCTTAATGCACTTCAGAGTCTTTTTCATGAGGGATGAGTTCTGGAGAAGGAAGAAAGGCCGCAGTAGTCTTCTAATTCTCACTCCCTGAGAATGATAAAACACAAACAAAGGACATGGCAAAGAAAACACGTTATTCAAATACTTATGAGTTGTCAATCAAGCATTCTATTATATCGAGTCACCATTAAAAATGAGTGAAACAAATGGCAAATACAGTCATCAAGTCATAAACTAGCTGTAAAGCAAGGTGCACATGGAAGGGCTTTACACAGTTTTAGTTGCACAACTTTTGCAAAATACGTGGAAGCCGCACTGCTGAGTCAAGGCTCCTCTGTATAGTGTAGTCCGAACTCTAATCTATGAGCACCTCCATCTTGGAGCATATATAGCAAAGGATGAATTGGGAGCAGGTTTGCCGGGAGGCAGCCCAATCTCCTTAAAAAGGCATAGGGACACACCTGGAGCCCCACACATCACAATGGCAGCTGAAGCCCCCCTAAGTGTCCCCACACCAAATCCAACAAGTGAAACAAACGCACTCATCAATTTAGTGGCAGTGTGGCTTCCATAGAGTTTGCAAAACTTGGGCAACTAAGACTTCCGTTTTAAACCCCAATAGTTAGGATAGTGTTTTTTGCAGGCTGGCAAGTGTGATGGGAATTCTTTGCTCTTGTACTGTGTAAAGCCCTTCCATGTCTACTTCGCTTTAAAGCTATTTATGAAAATGAATTGACCACACTATACAGAGGGGCCATGACGAGGCAGTGTGTGACTTCCACAAATTTTGCAAAAGTTGTGCAGCTAAAACCTCTGTTTCTAACCCCAATAGTTAGACAATGTCGTCTTTGTAGGCTGGTGAGTGTGTTGGGAAATTTGTGCTGTTGTAACAATAAAAATGATTCACTTTAGATCCTGTAAAAACAAATATTCTTCATGAGGCATTTGAGTATTGGCCATCATGGGGTCCCAGAGCAGTGTTTTTTTCAGTTTATGTACTTTATAGCTTTACTAAAGAGACAGAGGAGAATGCTGGAATTTTTAGCTCTTAAAAAGGAGAACTATGGGGTTAAGTCTTTTCCCCATGGTTCTCCTTAGGGTAACGGGAGGACACAAACTAGCGTCCTCCCGTCACCCTAGGCTCAGTATACAGCGAGCTGTATACTGAGGAGCCGCAGCTGAAGCGGATCCCGACAATTGTGTGTGAATGCAGCTATGTTATGTTCAAAATTCCTTACATTTATATTGTAAAGACTAGTAAAAGTACTGGCATTTAACTTGTCTGCCTGCAATATCCTGTACGCCAGAACACAGACTGTGAGAGCGAGGGGTAGCCAATTAGGATTGTACTAAACAAGGAACATGTTGACAGAAGAAGAGTACAGAGAGATAAATCTATCAGTATGCACAGCAACAGTAATCACAGGCTTGGGGTGGCCTTGCCTGTGAATACATCAGTCAGGTCATCAACCTAGCTCCACTGTCCAGAGCTGCAAAAATCTCCGCACTAGATACAAATATAAATCATTTTCCATTAATGTATTTAGCAGTGTGCCCGGAGTCCAGCTAAAGAAGACTTTCATGATTAAAAATGACATTGCTGCAGTTTGTATGTCCCTTACCTCTCTGCACATGAAGCACATAGATACTGTCCAATCTGTGACGGAAACCGAGAGTGCCAGGATGTAACACAGCAGCCACTTGTTCTTTATAAACTCATTCCAGCCAATTAGATAACTCTAAAAGAAACATACATAGAAGAAATAGCATTTGTGATTAAAACAAAAATGGTCCCAACTAATACATACACTACGTGACCAAAAGTTTGTGGTCCTTGATGGTCAGCGGGGACACGGTTTGTCACGGACATCCCCAACTGAGATGCAGCAGCCTGGTGAGGTGTGGACTACTGGGGTATCAAACGGGAGAACATATATGAACGTATCCTCGGCACAGGCCATCCTGCCAGGGAACGTTAAAGTGACACTAAACTGGGGATTAGAAGTAGCCCCCCTCCAGAAGGAAGGACAGTGTCAGCACCAATTCAGAGATGATTTGAGGATCTGCAGCCGAGTGATACACAAATAAGATTTTTTGTTAATAGTTGAGGTACTTGAATACATTTTTAAGATTTAACTCCTGAGTTTAGGGTCACTTTAATATACAAATAAATGCAACAGTAACAGAGTCGCATCCTTATATTACATGGGCAGAAAACTCTGTACTATAACCAGATTCTTATTCATCATACATTCACATTTCCAGTGAATAGACCTTCCTAGATCAATGTTGAAACACATGGGTTGCATGGCAAAAATCCAAATCCAAAATAGAGGAACTTCAGTCACATGCCTCAAGAATTTGGACATAATTGCCTTCAGGAAGAAAAACTGATTTCAGTGGTTGCTCCCACCCTATGTTACTACTGTGTCCTGCAGTGACATATGGGTCTCCAATGGAGAACATCTGAGTGCAGCAGAGAAGCAGGAGATCCACACTCCTGGATGTATTGGTGAAGAAACATCAGCAGGAGATTTCTCTCAATGGAGATGTGTTCCCTAGTGCGGGTAGAAGGAGAAATATTTACTTTTATGGGCACATCTTTCAGTTTGGTGACAGGGTTCCTTTAATAGCTTGTTTCTAGTGTAATGTACGTATTAATCTACTTCAGCTGGCCAGTATTGGTCATTACCTTTACAGAAAGGTCGGTGATAAATACGAGGAAGGTCACAAATTCCAAGCTTTCCGTCAGTCCACAGGGTGGTTCCCAGGCTGCTTTGCGGTATCGCACGTCTGATGACACAGTTAGGGATGAGGGTTTCTCAATAAAGGCAAGAGCCAGATTCACAAATATGGTCACATTCAGGATCCTTCAAAAGTAAACAATAGATAATAAAATAAAGAGGTTGTAATTTTAACTAAATGGGCAGCGCTACTATTTCCAATGGATCTATAACACTACCAATTAAATTAGTGAAGTGTATGAATTTAAAGCTGCTGCGATATAGATCCTTACGGTCTAAAAAATGAAATATAAATCAATGCACAGCGCTAATCAATCTAAAGTGAATGCGAGTGAATACATGTGTGTAGACAAACATTTATTAAAAATAAATAAAAGTCTCAGTAGTTTACTAAAGGTTATTCAATGGGATTAAATAAAAGCCCCAAAAACCCACCACCCCCAAAGTGTAAAACATATCTCCAGAGCCTTTGTTTGGGCAGGTCAAAGTCCAGTTTAAGGACGGCAGCAAATGCAGATGCACATTCAACCTTTGGCAGCACTACAGTAATTTACAATCTTATTAGAAATATCTTATTTATTATATATTAACAAAAGATAAAAGTACCTTTTGTATTTTGACAAATTATTATTATTATACAGGATTTATATAGCGACAACAGTGTGCGCAGTACCTTACAATATAAACAAATACAACTGGTAATTGGAGCGATTTTAATAGCCTGCATCAAATTAGCATTGCCACCGCTCTAGTGTCTCACTGCATGCCCTCCGCCTTCAGTGTCTCCCTAACCACCACCTTCAGACAGTCTATATGTTCTCTACAGTCTCCCTGACCACCCCCTTCAGTCTACAGCCTCTCTAGTATCTCCCTGACCACCCCCTTCAGTCTACAGCCTCTCTAGTGTCTCACTGCATGCCCTCTGCCTTCAGTGTCTCCCTAACCACCACCTTCAGACAGTCTATATGTTCTCTACAGTATCCCTGACCGCCCCCTTCAGTCTACAGCCTCTCTAGTGTCTCCCTGACCACCACCTTCAGACAGTCTATATGTTCTCTACAGTATCCCTGACCACCCCCTTCAGTCTACAGCCTCTCTAGTGTCTCCCTGACCACCCCCTTCAGTCTACAGCCTCTCTAGTGTCTCCCTGACCACCACCTTCAGTCTACAGCCTCTCTAGTGTCTCACTGCATGCCCTCCACCTTCAGTGTCTCCCTAACCACCACCTTCAGACAGTCTATATGTTCTCTACAGTCTCCCTGACCACCCCCTTCAGTCTACAGCCTCTCTAGTGTCTCACTGCATGCCCTCCACCTTCAGTGTCTCCCTGACCACCACCTTTCAGACAGTCTATAGGTTCTCCCTAACCACCCCCTTCAGTCTACAGCCTCTCTAGTGTCTCACTGCATGCCCTCCACCTTCAGTGTCTCCCTGACCACCACCTTTCAGACAGTCTATAGGTTCTCCCTAACCACCCCCTTCAGTCTACAGCCTCTCTAATGTCTCACTGCATGCCCTCCGCCTTCAGAGTCTCCCCAACAACCACCTTCAGACAGTCTATAGGCACTCGTGTCTCCCTGACCACCACCTTCAGACAGTCTATGGGCACTCTAGTGTCTCCCTGACCACCACCTTCCATCTACAGCCGCTCTAGTGTCTCCCTGTCAAACACCTTTAGGTACTCAAGTGTCTTTCTGCCTGCCATCTTCAGACAGGCTAAAGCTGCTGTAGTGTCTCCCTGCCTGCCATCTTTAGACAGTCTGTACCCTCTCTAGCATCTACATGTCCACCCACCACCTTCAGACAGTTTCCATAGTGTCTTCTCTAGTGTCTTACTGCCACTCCATTGTTTCTGTTACATAAAGTCCTGACAAAACTTTCTTCCAAGTTTTGTATAAAGTTGTGGCTGGGATCTCTGTCTGTGCCACACCCCACACCCTCCCATACGGGGAGATTGCTACACCCAGCAAGGCGACAGGAACAGGGAGTAAAAAGAACCACCAGTAACAAAACCCCACACACTTATTTATAGAAGGTGAAGAGTTAGAAACCCAGTCTTTTGTTTGTTTTTTTTGGTGTCCATATTGTGGAAACTTACCCTCACTTCCTACGCGATTATGGGGACAGGAAGTGAGGTGAAATTTTACTTGACAAACATTTCATCACCTTAACACATCCACGGACAAAACCAATGGGAAGAAAAAAAAATGTGTTTTAGTTGGAGTTCTGCGTAAAACTGTCTAAATTACTGCCGGAATATCCACCCCATGGAGATGCCCAATAAAGGAGATCGGGATTATCTGGCATAGTTCACAATGTATTGCCTATATACAACACACAGCATGTTTTGTACGCTGCAATAAATAAAAGGAAGAGCTTACCACTGGCACAGATTAGAATAATACCATCGATACAGCTGCAGAGAATTCTGGTCAACACGATGGTCTATGGAGCGATACTGTTAACAAAAGAACAAAGCCAGGGCATGAAAAATAATACTAACAAAGCATTCTTGTTCCAGCTATTCATAAGCCGTTACTCACATACACGTTCCTATAGCCAACATTGCTATCATTTGGAAACCTTTAGGACTGGGTCACAGAGTCTTCCAGTGCATTATGGGACTTGTAGTTCCACAAGAGCTGGAGTGCCAAAGGTTGGCTACCCCTGCCATAGACATTAGATCATGGGGTAGGCAACCTCGGCACTTCCGCTGTGGTGAAACTACAAATCATGCTTCGGCCCCGAGAGGTCAGGCCTTTGGCTGTCAGTGTCTTGCAATGCATCATGGAACTTGTAGTTCCATAACAGCTGGAGTGCCGAGGTCAAGTCAGTCAATGTCAAGTGAAACTAAAGTCAAAAGGTTTTTAAGCCATTCTAAAAGCTTATTAAATCACTTACAATGGATGCTGTCCCTTGCTGATGTTTTTAGCTGCCTTCAGAGCCAGCTTGTTCCATGAGCACTGGCCCTCATATCCTGTTTTAGGGTGGCTCCTTTCCCTTGCAGGGTCCTATGGAGCCATCCTTGTGTGTGCTAGTAAGCTGTGCGTGTGTCTCCACAAACACACAGACACAATAGGGCAAGACATAACCCTGCTCTCTTACTCTCCTCCTCCCATCCCCAAGCTAGTAGACGGACAGCTGCTGGAGATTGCTCTGTCCCTTGTGATCTTGTACTGAACAGGAAGTTTAGGGACGCCGAGCTGAAAGAATAGGAGCTGGTCGGAAACATGATGACTGTAAGTGCTTCGGTAACTATTTAAAGAAATCCTTTGCCGTTTAATGCATTCGATTTATTATTGAAAAAAGTTTGAGAGTTTAACCTCTTGCCGTCCGCCCGTAGTAAAAAAACGGACGGACGGCACTGCAGCATCTGCGGGTTGCCGTCTCCAGACGGCAATTTTTTTCTGCTCGCGCGCGCCCCCTAGCGGGCACGCACGGGCAGAAAAGACCCGCTAAATGCACACACCCGTTACCAAGATGATCACACACAGCACCTGAAGAGAAAAAAAAATGAGTTACAGACTCCGTAATACTCTTATTGGGCCACTAATGTGACAACAATCGTAATCTGATAACTATATGACAGACAGACAGACAGACAAGATGCAAGGGGTGCTGGAGCAGATGAAGCAAAAGTTCTTATTTACACAAACAAATAAATATATTTTTTTATGTAGATTTTAATAGGGACGAGCCGAATGTACCTGGGTTTCGTTCAAGGGAGGTTTGCCAAACTGCTCCAAAGTTCTGAATGTTAAGCCCAACCCCACTGAAGCCAATGGGAGCCAGAGCTTCAAAATCAATTCTGGCCATTTTCAACTGGCAAGGGATTGTTAAACAAAGGGTTCGGAGAGTTGGGCACGGCTAAAGGGGACATGCACTGATGCAAATACATTTAGCAAATACCATTTGGCAGGAAGCACGGAGTCCCCCCCCCACACAACCCCCAAACCACACCAGGCCACATGCCATCAACACGGGGAAGGTGCCTTTCCAGAGGGGACGCACGGAAAAGCACCATGTCCTGATGCTGATGAGGCCAAGTATCTGTTCCCCACATGCCGTCCCCAAGAGGATTTAGGCGTGTGCAGAAGGGGAGACTTATCAGAATCTGGAAGCTCCCTTTAAAATTAGGGGGCCCACCAGTGGCGTAACAAATCGCCATAGCGACCCAGGCGGCCGCTATGGGGCCCGGGCACAGGGGGGCCCGGCCAGGGCATCCCTCTGATGCCGCGTAGGCCGCTATGGCATGTAAGGGAGCTGGCTGTCACTGACACAGCTCAGCAGCGGCGTTCGCAGTGAAGAGGCCGGCGTTTGCAGTGAAGGAGGAGGCGGGGCCCACCTAAGAGCAACCCCGCCCGGGGACTAAGAGGAGGCGGGGCCCGGGGACTAAGAGGAGGCGGGGTCTGGCGACCACGGAGGCGGACATCGCTGTCAGGCAAGAGGTGTGCAGCCCATCTGAGACCCTGCAGAGCCCACTATAGAGATCCTATGGTGGGCTCTGCAGGGTCACTCTCAGGTGGGCTGTTTGGTATATCAGGTGGGCTCTGCAAGTGGCATAACTAGCAATCACGGGGCCCCATACAAAATTTTGCTATGGGGCCCTGTGATTTCTAGATTACGCCCCTGGGGCCCACCTCCCTAACATGAATAAGTACCCCTACTCATTTACCAAATCAGCACGATGAACCATGCCAATGAACGACTTCATTAATCATGACACCATTTTCAACTCTTCCCTACTGCATCCGAAACTATAATAATTTGCCCGGAGTCAGACGTTACTATGTAGAGGATACACAGAGCTGCAGACAAAATATATCCGTGTCCCAGCATATAGCAGAAATGGTCACATCTGTATGACATGCACCACGCTGTGCAGTTCCAGCAAGGCAGCTCTGTAGTCATCGTGGGTTCACCCACCTCAGTGTACATGGTGATTAGCTGAAATTGATGACAGCTGTGCTCGTGTGGAAATTATGATTCAGCATTTGTATATAATTAGTAATCAGTCACCAGGCCCACGTCATAAAATGTGTTGCATGATAAAGAAAGGGTGTGGGGCCTTCTGTCTTAAAACTGCATGAATGACGCTACAACATACACATGTGTCATATGCAATAATGGTGGTTTCTGTCAGCCAAGCAATTGGTATTTTGCATCTCCATTAATTCCTATGAGAAAGTGGTACATACATACACACACACCACCCGGCCATAACATGACCACCCGCCTAATATTGAGTACGCCCCCCTTTTGCCACCACAACAGCCCTGACACGTTGAGGCCTGGACTCCACTAGACCTCTGAAGGTATGCTGTGGTATCTGGCATCAAGCCGACAGTAGCAGAGCCTTTAGGTCCTGTAAGTTGTGAGGTGATCGGCCTCCATGGAACGGACTTGTTTTTCAAGCACATCCCACAGATGCTCGATGGGATTGAGATCTGGAGAATTTGGAGGCCAAGTCAACACCTCAAACTCGTTGTTGTGTTCCTCAAACCATTCTTCAACCATTTTTGCAGTGTGGCAGGGAGCATTATCCTGCTGAAAAAGGCCACTGCCATCGGGGAATACCATTTCCATGAGAGGGGTGTACTTGGTCAGTGACAATGTTTAGGTCGGTGGTATGTGTAAAGTTACATCAACATGAATGACAGAACCCGAGGCTTCCCAGCAGAACATTGTCCAAAGCATCACACTGCCTCCGCCGGCTTGTCTTCTCCCCATAGTGCATCCTGGTGCCATCTCTTCATTATTCTTGCCAACATACAAATGCATTGTTACAAATCTAGGCACATGCACCTTAATATGAATGACCCCCCCAGCAGTGCAGATCTCACCATTCCTGCCCAGGGGCCCCCCATACTCCAAGGGCCCCCCTCCAGAGGATGCAGTGGTGGAGTAGGAGCCTATCCGGGTTCTGTGAGGCCTCTCCTGAGAGGCGCTGAAGTCCGGGTTTGCGCACCAGCTCCGGTCCAGGGGAGCCACCAAAGGATCTGACTCCATCTCTACACAACACCGGTGTTCTGTCGACACTTAGAACTCATCGCACAGGGAGCAGAAACAACCTCTCCAGCTGCCAAACACTGCCTGATGCGGAAGACGGGGGCCGCGCACTGCACGCTGGGAGGTGTAGTTCTCTGCGGTACGGAGGCCCGCCTGAAGGAGGGCGGCAGGAGTGAACTCCGAACTACACTTCCCAGCGTGCCAAGTTTTGTACAAGGAAAACTTTATTTTGACAACGGAAAACTTTTTAAAAAACTTTATGCTAGCCTGGAGTTGTTTAGCAGCAGGACGGCGTGTCACTGATTCTGTGGCAGGGAGATATCGCCAACATTAACGGGCGTTGCTTAATAGCAGCCAATTCAGATGAAAATAAGTTGCACTTGTAGTGCACTGGAGTGCCATTAAAGGGTGATTCCCTTTAAGGTGAATTTGATAACATGGAATTACCCCCACCAATCTGGCCCTCTCCCCCCTGCGGCTATACTTTCCTTTTTCGATGAACACTCCTTCCCCTCCGCCGGTGTACCATCCATGTAGCGCAGCCCTGCGCTTTGGATTTTGAATTTTGCTCGCAAATGGTGAGCGCTCATTGGTAAGCGCAGTCACCTGACCAATGAGAAGCATGTCTGACCCTGCTGACCAATGAGAAGTGCTTCTTGCTAAGAAAAAGCGTGCTCAGGAGACCGCGCTGACCAATGAGTGCTCGCCATTTGTGAGCGAAATTCAAAATCCAGAGCACAGGGCTGTGTTACAGCCACTGGTAGCCTCTGTCAAAGGCCCATGTGACAGGGTGACAATGCTAAAACACAATGGGGAGACTGGAATAGAACATTGTCACCCTAAAAGAGTTCTCCATCTTCTGTCTCATCGCCATAATTTGACCTTTGCACCTGATGGAGGAAACTTTCATGCCAGGCAAACTGACACTGATGACTAGGAACGCACCGATACCGACACTAGTACCAAACAGCCGGCTCGATGCTGATTGACTGAGAAGCCGGCATCCCGGCCAATCAGTATCGATCCTGCCAATCAGGAAGCCGGGCGGCGGATAAGGCCCGGGAAGCCCCCTCCATGCTAGAGGGAGTACCGGTATCGGTACTCAGTATCAGCGAGTACCGAAATAAGCAGTTACTGCATTCTAATGGACCAAGCAGCTCTCAGATAGATACTCCTAGGCCCGGCCTACACCAATACTCCCAGGACCCATACCAATACTACCAGGACCTATACCTATACTCCCAGGACCTATATCTATACTCCCAGGACCTATACCTATCCTCCCAGGATCTTTACCTATACTCCCAGGACCTATATCTATACTCCCAGGACCTATACCTATCCTCCCAGGATCTATACCTATACTTCCAGGACCTGTACCAATACTCACAGGACCTATACCTATAATCCTAGGACCTATACCTATCCTCCCAGGACCTGTAACTATACTCCCAGGACCTATACCTATACTACGTATACCTATCCTCCCAGGATCTATACCAATACTCACAGGACCTATACCTATAATCCTAGGACCTATACCTATCCTCCCAGGACCTATACCTATACTCCCTATACCTATACTCCCAGGACCTATACCTATACTCCCAGGACCTATACCTATACTCCCAGGACCTATACTCCCAGGACCTATACCTATCCTCCCAGGCCCTATACCAATACTCCCAGGCCCTATACCTATACTCCCAGGACCTATACCTATCCTCCCAGGCCCTATACCTATACTCCCAGGACCTATACCTATCCTCCCAGGCCCTATACCTATACTCCCAGGACCTATACCTATACTCCCAGGACCTATACCTATCCTCCCAGGACCTATACCTATACTCCCAGGACCTATACCTATACTCTCAGGACCTATACCTATACTCCCAGGACCTATACTGCCAGGCTCTATACCAATACTCAGAGGACCTATACCTATCCTCCCAGGACCTATACCTATACTCCCAGGACCTATACCTATCCTCCCAGGACCTATACCTAAACTCCCAGGACCTATACTCCCAGGACCTATACCTATCCTCCTAGTCCCTCTGGTGGGCTATGCGGACTCTCAGGTGGGCTATGTGGACTCTCAGGTGGGCTATATGTGCTCTCAGGTGGAGTATGCAGGCTATCAGGTGGGCTATGTGGGCTCTCAGGTGCCTGTGTGGGGTCTCAGGTGGGCTATGCCAGCTTTGCTGTGCGGGGTCTCACCAGGGGCCCGGAGGCGGGCAGCGTTGTGTCAGAGGAGGAGATGTGCGGCCGGCCTGCACCTGTACAGGCGCTCACAGGAAGATGAAGCTTCAAGCAGATGCGGTTGCCTGAGGTCTCGCACTTGCTGGGGACCTCAGCAGCCGCATCTGTCAAAAAATGTTAAGTGCCGATGTCTTGTGTCCGGCTGTCAGCTGCTTGGAAACCCGGACTGTCCAGGTGGATCCCGAACAGGTGACAACCCTATCTCTCATTGACTTGCTCTTCCTGCTCCCAGATGCTGGCAATGTCTAAAATGTGAAATATACCTCAAAAGCAGCAAGGATCCCTCAACAAGAAATTGGGAATTGCCTGTATTCTGACAGTTAGGAGACGGGGGCGGTATCGCTGCTGTACTAGTGGCCACGCCATCGGTCATCCTGGCACCCCAGGGGCGTGGACAGCAGCCGAGATCGAGGGATTCCTGCTTCCTTCTGGAGATGAAAGTGGGTAGGAGCCGAAGCTCACGATCAGCATACCTGGTTGCCTAGACAACGCTGCCAGGACATAGTAAACAAACAGCAGAGCCCATCAGAAGCCCCCCTTCACATCAGAATTCCCCCTTTACATTGGAAGCCCCTGTTTTGTATCAGAGCCCCCCTAACCTTTTTACATCAGAATTCCCCCTTCACATCAGAAGCCCGCCTGCACAATGACAAGGCATAATGCTGTGTGAAAATTTCGAGGCACACCTGAGGAAGCCAGACGGCACCCCGGGGCTGGTTTAAAATGCCAACAGCACAAAGTGCATCTAAAACACAAACAAGCGTAAGAAACACAATCCAAGCTTTATAAACATGTACACTACATGCACATTGCATTCCTGGAGAAGATTGCGTTGCTCCGGCCCGATCTGAGGATACAAAGAATCGTAGATATAAATCTTTTGATCGCCGTTGTTCTATCGAAAGCTACAACTCATCGAGATCCCCAACTACCTCACTTCCAGTGCTCAGAAAGACTGGAGTTCTATACAGTTGCGGTGCACATGCGCGCATAGCGTTTTTACAATACTCGTCGAGTTTGCCACCTGCTGAATATTGTTAAAATGCAGCTGTACATTGTTCCCCCCTTCTTTGTGTTTTTTATTGTATGTTTTTACGACCTGTTCTTTGTGCAAAACTTAATAAAAGATATTTCTGTAAAAAAAAATGCAGCTGTACAGATCTCCGTCAGTGTTTGTGTTTTGCAGTGTAACGCAGTCTGTTCGAAATCTCCAACTTGCAAGTACCCGGCAGTGAGGTAGTTGGAGAGTTCGACGAATTGGAGCTTTTGATAGAACACTGGCTACAGATCTCCTTCCCGTCTCCCACATTGCTTGCTGGGAAATGTTGCCAAGCGTGGTGTGAGCCAGGAAGTGATGAGATGGGGGAGGTACATGTGTACAGAGGAGGAAATGTCACAGTGACACTGGCTACAATGTATCAGTCTGCATAGGAAACCTAAAGATCCCATTCCCACCGGCTCACCTCCATTTACCTACCTGGCACTATGGGCAGAAAGGTCACCCTGGCTACCTGCACATTGAATCAGTGGGCTCTGGACTTTGAAGGGAATCTACAGAGAATATTACAGAGTAGGTACCTATAGGTATACATAGCTCCCCGCTATTCCCTCTTCACTTGTCCCCCCCTTTTTAGCTCTGGTACATTGACCTCCCATGCACTAAAGCTGTTCATACACTTTACAATCTGATTGTACAATCTCCTTTAAAACTATGAGGACAAACCTAAACAACCAATCCAATAAGTATCAGATCGTGCAGGTCCCTACACTATATACTCGGAGATTGTACATTCAGATCCGTATGGTGTATGGTCACCCTAAGGCCCTCCAGCTGTGCTTTAACTACAAATCCCAGCATGCATCTGCCTCTGGGAGTCATGCCTGTGGCTGTCAGAGTCTTGCAATGCCTAATGGGATTTGTAGTTCCACCACAGCTGGAGAGTTTGAGTTTGCCCACCCCTGGCCTAAGGGCTCATTTACACCCAGTGCGTTGCGCTTCATTGACCAAACACAGGCTTGACGCAAGGGTGCATGGAGAAGAATCGCTGCCTACGTGCCCTGTTCTCACTATGCAGGTGCGGTGGTGTGCGTTGTGTAAAAATGCAGCTCGTCACTTCCTTGCAATGGCATTTAATTCCATTCTATGCACCGCAGTGCATGGCGCCGTACCGTGGTGTGTGGAGTTTTTGGTGTCGCCCCCCTCTGAAAAGTCAGGCAATCGGTCATAGAGCAAAAGCTGCACAGTTGTATGAAAGAGGAGGGGGCCCGATGGCCCGCTGGATAAATATTCACTCCTCTCTCTGCCAGCGTCCATCACCAAGATGGCTGCCGGCAGGTAACAGCGCATGACGTCATGGCGGGATGTCACCCGGCACCCGCCCTGGGTGACACCCCGCCTCGGGACGCCCCTGCAACTCTATGCCCTGCACTGCGGTGCATGAAAGGTCATGTGACATTTCAACGAACCACGGACCTGGTGTGAACGAGCCCTTAGTGCATTTTGTTGTGCCTTTTTCATGCGGTTTTGTTTTGACCAATGAAAATTAATTAAATTATAGGTGGCTAGGGGGTGGGGCTTGTTGTCACATGCTTAAACGCACAAAAATGCATGTTACATGTGTTTTTCATGCACTCCTATTGAAGTCTGTGGGGCTAAAAAATGCACTCCAATGGAAAGAAAATAATAAATGAAAAGAAAATCAGAAGATGCGTCTGCTCCTTGTCACATCGGTAAAGCAAAACAAATGACAAACGCACTCAACAATTTGTTACCAGTTATACAGTAAGGTGCACACGAAATGGGCTTTGAACAGTAGAACAGTAGAAAGGCATCATGGCACACTCACAAACCAGCATGTAAAACAACTTGTCTCACCACTAAGGACAATGACAGAGGTTTGGATACACGTCTTCTGCAAAGGATGTGTAAGCCGCACTGCCGCGCCAAGGCACCTCTTATAGTGCGGTCCTAACTCCTCCTTGTCACATGTCGCACGGAAGGTGTGATTGGGCCCCAGTGAAAATAATGGGATCCCTTTTGTCACGTGACGGCAGAAGGGCTTCACATTTGCACAGAGGTGAACGGGGACACTTTTCCTGCCGGTGTTTACAAACTTTATAAGACGATTCATCAATATTTGTATTTCCTGTTCCTTGTTTGTTGATAAAGTTTTATTATTTGTTTGTGGGATTCTGTATTTTGTACATTGCTGGTGTGAGAAATGTCCCAGTCAGATTGTTGG
>NW_017306431.1:1040944-1048117 GCF_000935625.1 Nanorana parkeri
CGGTGATGAACGCACGTTCTGTATTACGTTAAGGCAGCCTACTCACTTTGAATGAGCTGTCAATGCACCCTATGTCAAGGAAAAACGCACCGTTCTGCTTTTGGTAACACAACACGCAGCAGTGCATGGTAGCGCAGGTGCATTGCATTAGGCCCTGTTTACACCTCTGGGAAACGTGCTTTGCGTGCGTTCGTGCCTGGTTGTTCCCCACGTTTGCATGTGTCGCCCATTGATTTCAATGGGCGCAGCACACATGACAAATGAGGGAAAGTAGCCCCCGTGAGGGCCGGTTCACACTAACTCCGGTGCGTTCCAGCACGATTCGCTGCTGGAACACACTGGAGAGCATCCCGGCCGGCTTCCTGCGTTCAGGGGCGGGAGAGGGCATGGCGGTGCATTGAAGTCAATGGCACCACAGCCACGCCCCCCCTGTCACGGGCGATCACACTGTGGGTGGGGGGGGGCGTGGGTGCAGTGCCATTGACTTCAACGTACCGCCATGCCCCCCCCCACCCCTGAACACAGGAAGCTGGCCAGGATGCGCTCCAGTGTGTTTCAGCAGCGAATCATGCTGGAATGCACCAGAGCTGGCTGTGAAATAGACTTATGCCATCTTAAAGTTTTATCTGGGATTGAGGTCCGAGTTGTTCCTGAGACCATTCAGATTTCACTTGACCCATACATCTGACCTGCTTCTCAGGTTTTGAAATTCCATAGACTTGTATGGGGATCCAAACCCCACTTGACGTGAACTGAAGGCCATTGAGACAAGCCCTAAAATGCATGAAAACCGAAAGCATATTATTGAATTTGCTCTGGTGACCGTTATCACTGAAAAAAAAATTGGTTTCACTTTTACTTTAAATGTTTTTTTATGAAGACATAACTTGTATTTTTTCATAATCTGTCTCGAGTTTGAACCGTTTGCTATTTTTTATAGTTTTACATTTTGTCTGCTTTTTTTTTTCCAGGCATAAAGATTGCAAAAGAGAGTGGTGCACGATACCGGCTCGGCCCAGAATTAGAAATATGGTAAGATGTCTGTTTGCTTAGATGTCATGGTAAATGTGTATCATCTGTTTTGTCTAGCCGACCTTTAACCTGTACGCCAAATAAACTCCCCGATCCCATGTAATCCCCCCCATGTAAACTCCCCCACACAAGGCTGCCTAAAGGTCAAAGTCTCCGTTTAACAAGCCAGACGGTGTTCTATCAAAGATTGGGGTTGGAATGTGTGACCGGTCACGCGGTCACACATTTTAACGTGGTCACGTCCATTTTTCCCCGCAGTTAAAATATGTGACCGGCAAAAGGAGAAGAATTCCAACGTTTTCTCAGCTGTTCCAGGGCAGATCGGCATAGCAGATGGTATGTGCAGGAGAACCGATCTGCCCTGGAACAGCTGATCGTTCCTGAAATGTCACTTCTATCCAACTTTATGACTACGCTCTCACATTCCACAAAGTCACATTTCAGGACCGATCAGCTGTTCCGGGGCAGATCGGTTCTCCGGCACATACCATCTGCAATGCCGATCTGCCCTGGAACAGCTGAGAAAGCGTTGGAATTCTTCACCTTTTGCCGGTCACATATTCCACCACCGAAAAAATGGGCGTGATTACGGTAAAATGTGTGACCGGTCACACATTCCAACCCAGTCACAATCTTTGATAGAACAGGGGCCCAGTCACTTACCCTCACCCAGAAAATAATTTTTTTTTATTTCTTTTATTGACTTTTGTTGAAAGAGGGGTCCAAAAATTCTCAGCTGAACAGTGTCTGTGTCCAATCAGATGCAGTCTGTGTATGGTTATCCAGCACCTGCTGAAGCAACAGCTCCTGAATACAATAGCCGGCAGTGGGGATTCCTCCAATCAGGCTGTTTAGAATGGATGGCCAGGAAAATAAATAATAATCCTAGTTGTTAGCTTAATCTATAACAGCCATCGGTGAATGATTGTCACGCTGGAAGGTTAAGTATGCTGTCTAAACTGGGCCATGTATGTACGCATGTGAGATAAGGACCTTAGATTGTAAGCTCCTTGATGGCAGGGGCTGATAGAAGTGAATGAATAGTATGTAGAGCATTTGCTGCGCTACATAAATACCTGTAATAAACAAATTGTTTTTCATGCAGCGGCTATGGCTGTTCGGATCACTTCTTCGAGTCCGATACAATCCTTCATTCTTTCCAAGTCCTGGCAAAGCTGCTGGAGTCTCCTGTGACCGCGGATATCATCTGCGATGTGGGGATGTGAGTACGCGCCCATCAGCAGTTTATACAGTCACAAGCCGGTCATAAGACCTGCGTCCCGTGTTAACCTCTGCAGTGTGGGATATGCCCCAGTCTAACGGCTCTTTCTTTGCAGGCCAGTGATGCACAAAAACGTCCGATACAACTGCCGGGTGATCTTCCTCAACAAGTAATCAGCTTTTCCTTTTATTATAATAAGCTTCCTGTTTGCCTTTTCTGCACCCATGGAGGATTATATAGCAAAGGTAGCCAAACTTCAGCCCTCCAGCTGCGGTGAGGCAACAAATCCCATCATGCATCTGCCTCTGGGAGTCATGCCTGTGGCTATCAGTCTTTCAATGCCTTATGAGACTTTAGCATGTGACATTAATTCCACAGCAGCTGGTGGGCCAAGTTTGACTACCCCTGAAAAATGGCTCTGGCTGGCCATTTTCACATTATTATTATTATGCTATATTATTATTATTACACCACTATATTATTATTATTATGCTATATTATTATTATTACACCACTATATTATTATTATGCTATATTATTATTATTATGCTATATTATTATTATTACACTATATTATTATTATTATGCTATATTATTATTATTATACTATATTATTATTATACTGTATCTAGTTTTTTATTATCTTATTGTTATAATCCATTTCATTAAAATTCACATTTTGAGACTTGCTTTTATTTTTTGTGAAGGAAAATTCTGCTTATCCGACCAAAAACGGTAATGGCGAACGCTGGAAATTACCGGGAGCTGCGCTGGTTCACACCATGGAGTAAACTGAGGTATCATTGTTTTTTTTGGCAAGCCATTACTGCATGTTATAACCTTTAGGCCTCATTCACATGAGAAAAGGCCGGCACGTACAGCTCCGTGCTGTGTGCACAAGCGTATCGGGCAGCTCCCGGGAAGGACAGGTGCGGGCTACTCCCTCGCTGCAAGGGTAGCTGCTTGTTTTTGTTTAGGTTCAAAAATAAAAAAAAGTTATACTCACCTGATCAGAGGTGTAAATAGAAACTTCAGGGCCCCGGTGCAAGAAACCATAAAGGGCCCCCCCACCGCCATGGGAAGGCACTGTAAACAGGCACCGTGTGGTTAACAGGAAGGCTGCCAAGGTCCCCAGCAAGCGCTGGACCTCAGGCAGCTGCTTCAGTTTAAAAATTGTGTGGCGGTATCTGCGTTTAGTATCGGGACATTATACAGCAATGCAGTATACCACCAGGTATGCAGGACTACAAGTCCCAGCAATACATTATAATGCAAATTAGCAATGCTGAATACCACCAGCTTCCAGCCCCCTCCCAACAGGCAGAACGCCAGGGCCCAGTCACAATTGCGACCGCTGCGACCCTGGTAGTGCACCTGATCCTTAGAGCCAGCCAGCTCTTAGACCAGCTCTTCTGTCTCGCTCCCCCTCCGCTTCAGTGGTCTAAGGTCCTTGAATTATCACATTGTATACACTGTGTATAGAACATGTGGACACCAAGGGACATGCCATCACTACTGTGGAGGAAGAGACAGGCTGGAGGGAGCGCTGTCACAACTGGCTGGCTTCCAGGTTTGGGTGAGTGCAACTTATACTATAAATGGATAAAGCATACATGCATTGCAGGGATGTACTGTGTATGTGTTTATTTTATTTTGCCTTGACATATACTTTAAGAAATTGATTTCGCAAAGCAATAAATAACCCCAGGCTTCAATGCACAATTTGATTTTTAAGCTGAAATCCAGGAATATTACATTTTAATCAGTGTCTTTCTACATTGTTTAGAGAAGTTGAAGATCACTTCCTCCCAAGAACTATTCAGGAAATCACTGGACAGGTGGGAATGTGTGTTCTATTGTTATTATCGTGTTACTGGTATTGGTTCTATTAAAGTGTATTTCCACTTTTGCAGCCAAATTTGAGAAACCTCTACTATAAGATTGTCATGTGTTCCCATTCACACAGCATACCAACAAATAATTAAAAACATATTTTTAGGCCTGAAGACTAGTTAACCCCCTAGAATGATATATTTTCTGAAACCAGAGACACTGGAGAATAAAATGATGCCAGTTGCAGTTTTTTATGTCACACAATATTTCTGCAACTGTTTTAAAACCCAAATTTTTAGTAAAAATTAATTTACATTCATTTTAATGCACACATTACTTAAAGGAGAACTATGGGATAAGTGTTTTTCTCCATAGTTTTCCTAAGGATCACGGGAAGACATACACTAGCATCCTCCCATGACCCAAAGCTCAGTATATAGCGAGCTACAGCTCGCGGTATACTGAGACCACCACAGCAGGGACGGATCCCGACATTATTGTCGAGATCCACCCAGCTGCGTTAGTGACAGCTGGCTCTGCCTATCTAGAGGCAGAGCCAGCTGTACACGCCCCATCCGTTCCGCCAGTCATTGCTGGAGGATCGAAGCGGGGAGGGGAGAATCCCTGCAGGGAGCCGTGAGTGACAGTCACGGCTCTCTGCAGGAAGATGATCAAGAAGTGGGCGAGTGACGGTTTGTCTAAAGTTAATTTTATTTAAAAGTTTTATTTATTTTTTTACTTAACTTTATTGCTATCACATAAGGTGCTAATAGCCTCGTATGTGACAGCACATTATACGTGACAGGATCCCATTAAGAAGATATTAGGGGCCTAATGTCACCTTTCTACTCCACCGAAGCTGATCAAGCACACATCATGCTTGATCAGCTTCTTCCCGGGCCTCTGTGGCTGGGGAATGACGGCTCTAAGGGCCCAGTCACACCATCAAGAGTGCGTTCCAGTGCATTTGGCCTCTGGAACGCACTGGAATGCAACCTGGCCAGCTCACTTTGTTTTGGGGCGGGAGAGGACGTGGCTGTGCATTGAACTCAATGGCACCGCAGCCATGCCCCCCGCCCGTGGTGCGATCGCCGACACCCGAACGCGTGGCACATTAGTGCCTGTGTTCCGGTCCAGTGTGATCTGCAAAAAATGTGCATGCGCTATTTTTGCAGATGGACCGGCACGCAGGCACTAATGTGCCACGCGTTTGGGTGCCGGCGATCGCACTGCGGGCAGGGGGCGTGGCTGCGGTGCCATTGAATTCCATGCACCGCCATGCCCCCTCCCGCCCCAAAACAAAGTGAGCCAGCCAGGTTGCGTTCCAGTGCATTCCAGCGGCCGAACGCACTGGCGCGCACTCTTGATGGTGTGACAGGGCTCTGAACCCAGAAGTGACAAATTCATTGTTGCTTTTAGGTTCATTCGCAGGAGAGGCGATCAGCTGGATGCTCACTGGTCTTCCTCCCATCTTGCCACTGATATCCGCCATGGCTGTCCTGGGCCCACATGAAGGCCAGTGGAGCCTGGGCAGGGGGATTCTGAAGCCCATGGAAGTGGGGACCAAAGATCAACTTTTGGACAGAGTATAATATCTAATAGTTTGTGCCATTTTGATGTGTGTATATATATATATATATATTTTATTTTTTTTTTTAAATGACATGCATTTGTGCTTGATTACTCTATAGGACACCGTGCCATTTGGTGATGCAGTTCTGGCAACTAAAGACAGCTGCATAGGATCGGAAATCTGTGAAGAGTTGTGGGCACCAAACAGGTAATATTGGGAGTCTTCACTGCCACATAGTATGGTAATTATGCCCAGCTTATCAATTTTAGAATCTGTGTAACTGACATGGATACTAATAACTAAAAAGAGTTTCTTGTGAGAACAGTATCTCTACTCTCCACATTGGTATAAGAGCGCAGTGTTCTTATTTACTTGTAAATGTCTAAGGTGTGTCCCAGCGCACTCCTTTCCGGAAGCCCCAAAGGTGGGTGCTGAAGTGAGTGCGGACTGCTCCGGTGGGCCCAATAAGGAAGCAGGATGTCCCTAGCACACCAAACAAAAAAAGTGATCGTTCTATATTGGCACATGTTGTCACATAGAAGCAACGTTTCGGGGGCCATGCAGGGTCCACTTCATCAGGCTCAGTATAACCGTCATACTGAGTCTAATGATGGGGACCCTGCATGGCCCTGACCGAAACTTGACCATTAGGCTTGGCACGCCGGTGACATCATGCTTCCTTATTTACTTGTATTGTCTCCCAGTCAAAGCAGAGATGTTAGCCCGGTGTTGGGCTGTAGAGCCACCATACAGCCGAATTTCCCCACTGCCGACCTCAGAAATGATAATGTACATTGTGTCCAGGCAGCTAGAGGAGGGTATTACTGTCAATTAACAAAGCCCGATCATGAGAGGACATATATGTATCTTCATCTTTGTATCTGATCTGTATGTTCTTGGAAAAAACTGCAATAAACCCTTCACAGGATGCATTCAGAACTGCTTTTATAGTTCAAGCCCTTAGTATATGGTCAGCTGTTACATTTTCTTTGTCCTGAAATTGATCTTCTTTCTCATGTATATGTTAGTAGTACAGTAGCTGCTCTTCGGAGCTAGATTCAGTCCCCTGCAGGGACATCATTTGCATGAAGTTTGCATTCTCTCCCCTGACTTGGGTGGGTTTGCCCCAAGTGCACAAATGACTCCTACAAGCCCAACACTTTCTAGTACATGAATAATCTTCTGTCTGTCTTGCAGTCCTCACATTGATATGGGCCTGGACGGGGTAGAGATATTTACTAATGCTTCTGGAAGTCATCATGAGCTGAGAAAAGCCCACTTACGTGTAGATCTCGTCAAATCTACAACCACAAAAGTACGTTCCATTTGAGTGAATTGCATCTTTAATTGGAATATTCCTTTAAAAGACCCATAATAAGTATTGACATTTTAAGAGGGTTTATTTAAAGGGGCAACAAAGAACAATGACCAGCGTGCATTATCCACAGCAAGCAATTAGAACGTGTGCTTCTGCATGCTGAGTACTAAACTGATAGACGGTGAACTCGTGGAA
>NW_017306431.1:1049829-1062972 GCF_000935625.1 Nanorana parkeri
TTCTGTAAATGTGAATATCCTCAGTTTTAACATTTCCCCCACTTTTCCATCCTTTACTCCTATTTACAGAATGGTGGGATCTACTTACTTTCCAATCTCAGAGGCTGCGACAGTGACCGGCTCTATTTTGATGGCTGTGCCATGATATCCATCAACGGCGACATTGTAGTGCAAGGCGCTCAGTTTTCTCTACAGAATGTGGTAAGGTCATTTCGTTTACAGTTAACAATCTATTGATATGTAATTATGTGAAAACCTGAAGCAAATAAAGCGGCTCCAGTTAGAACAGAAGTGGTGAGCCGCATGTAACGGATGTTGAAAAATGACAATGTTAACATACTTCAGACTATGACACATAAACCCCGGACAGGACCTCTCCTTGCTCTCTACATTATGACCTGCTACAATATATATATATATATATATATATATATATACACACACTGTATACATCATTATTATTAATAAAGCCCAACTGGACTTTCAGGGGAGGTGCTCTATATAAATTCAGTATGCAGCAGAAAGGAATAAGTGTTCAATGTCTTGTTTTTTGTCCCTGTAAAGCAATATCAGGGAAAGCAGGAAATACTCCGTGCTGCACAAAAGAAGGACCTCTGCTCTCTGTGTAACAGCAACAATCTTATGGCACTCAGCAGAGGTCCAACGCGTCCCCTGCGGAATCAGGCCTGTAGCTCTGCAGTCAGCAGAGATGGCGAGCTTTGCTGAATGGAGAGGAGTAGCTTTGACAATAAGAAGGTGCATTGGACCACCTATAATACAAAGAGCAACGGTTGTTCTCGGCAGCCTAGTGCAGGGTAGAGGATTTTCTACTCTCGCTTGTGGCCCTTCACAAATAGAGGGAACAGTAAGACAATGAACAGATCATTTTCCCGCATTATGAATTCTAAAAGTTCAGTAGGGCTTTAACTTAGGTCCTGACCACCTCAGTTCACATAGGCAAGCAATATCTAAATAAAAAAGCGCACATATTGCCTTATTTTTGTCCATCAGTCTAGCTAAAAAAATAGTAAGATACAACAAATGTCTTATTAAACAGTTTCAATTTGGTTTTTCTTTTGACAGGAGGTCGTCACAGCCACATTAGACTTGGAAGATGTCCGTAGCTACAGAGCCCACATGTCCTCACGGTGTATATCGGTAAGAAAATAGTTTTCAAGCAGCATTTGTTTTTTGAGTAGGAATCTACTCATTCACTCACTGAAACTCTACAGCTGATGGTAAGTTTATCAATTAAAATGAAGTACACATACCACCTCCCAAATGGCATACAATCTTTGGGGGTGGTATGTGAAGTTTTCGCATTAAAGGGAACTTATTAGGATAGAAATATTGGCACTGCCATGGCCAACTAATTTTTGAGGATGCGAGCTCTGGAATTGCTGTCCTCGTGTTTGCTTTGCTTTTTAAAGTGGACCTTCTACAAGAATGAAATGTATGCTTAGATGACAGCCCTTTACCACCTGTATTAAAAAGAAGGTGCATAGGCAGTGCAAAGAAGGGGAAAAAAAGAAACATTTGGAAACAAAAATGCATACACCAATCTCCGAAGATGACGATGTTGTAGTGAAGCTCCATCATTATTTTGTGCAGGCCAGCAGAGTGACCCCGTTTCACAGAGTGCATGTGGACTTTTCCCTCTCCTCATTTGATGATGTATATACTCCCACATCTGAGCCAATCCAATGGAAGTACCACAGCCCTGAGGAGGAAATAAGGTATTAAAAGATCAGATGAATTGTTCCCCTTGTTCTAAACTGATGAAATGGAATGTGTCTGCCTACTATGGGTTGCTTCCCATTGCTGCTCTTGTCACTGCCTTGTTAAAATGAATGAGTAAGACAAGTTTAGTGTTCTGGAGCACCTTGAGACAAAGCAGAGAGCACCTTTTGGAAAATTAGTGGTTTCTCTTCCTTCCAGCCCTTGACCCTTGACGGTGCCTTCTGCACATGGTCAAAAAGTATCTCAAGTTTGGCACTCTACCCCCAGTCCACTGCCATCCCCCACCCCCCTCCCCAGTCAGTTCCATGGGTGTGCATGGTCCTCTTTCCCTTTCCCCCGGACTGGCCAATTACTAATGCATAGAGTGGTGCTGAAATTAGGACATCAGCACCGCTCTCTGCACCAGCACGGTGTGAAAAAAGAGTGGGGCAATGACGTTCTACATTCACAGGGGAGTTCTCAGTCTTCTGGGTTGATGGACGTTGGGCTTTCCTCAACCCGGAGGTCTTGTGACGAATAAAAGGTACTGCCAGAAACCGCTCCAGATTGATGGTGAATATTGCAGACTGAGCTGCTTATTCTTTTAATGCACCCTGGGGACATTTTGCAAAAATTAAAGTTTATCCCGGAGTTGAGCTTTAAACATGGCCAAGCCAAGAGTGAGTTTTGTGTTTTGGTGTACCATTAATCTTGATGTTGGGACCTGACAGAAGCATTTTACTTTATCTAACAGTTAAAATTATATATTGCCAAGAGCTGATATGTTTGTGACAGCTCCCCTTTAGGTAAGCCCTGCAACATTAGCAGCCTTACTCCGTGGATGGACAGCACCAATGTCAGCAGGTGGGCTGCACAGCATCTGTATAGTAATTTGGGTTTCAAACCAGCTTTATTACATGAAGGACAGCCAACAAACATGGGTAGCAATTCCACAAATAGATAGATAGATAGATTAGATAAGGATCGATCTATCTATCTGGCACTATGCATGTCAAGAGTTCTGACTTTCTAATCTGCATGCTTGTTCTCGGTCTGTCTCAGAACATGTTAAAGCCGGAGACAGCCAGGTGACTGGCATTCTTTTAGAAAAAGGTGAGCACTGGCAGACCCCGTATTTCCCAGTACAGGCTTTTTTATTTTATTGTTTTTTAAACAAAGTTTGCATTAGAGCTCAGAGTGTAATACGTCTCTCTTTCTGCTTTTCAGCCTTGGGCCGGCCTGTTGGCTTTGGGACTATTTAAGACGCAGTAAACAAGTAAGCATTTTTCCCATTATGTCATAAAACACTATCTATGGTTTCGTTGGCATGTATAAAGCATTTGTATAAATTTGTCTTTCTTTATGTTTCCTGCGGTATTTACCGCTGGAGACATTCACCTCTCGTATGCTGCCGACACAGGGTGGCTTTTACAGTTCTAAGCACACACACAGGGAAAATAAAAAATAATGCCAATTCCCATCACATAAGTGAGCTTGGGGCGGTGACTACTTTACAACACACACCGGGACTTTGGGGAACAAAAGTAGCCACCCTCCAGAAGGAAGGACAGTGTCAGCACCAATTCAGAGATGATTGGAGGATCTACAGCCGAGTGATACACAAATAAGATCAATTTTTGTTAATAGTTAAGGTACTGGAATGCATTTTTAAGATTCAACCACTGAGTTTGACCTCAAGGACCATGAGCTTGGAGCTCTGCCTAATATCCATCTTGTGACTCCACTGTTTATTATGATCTCCGTTCCCGTTATATAAGAACAGCAAAACGTTTCCCAGCACGCTCACCAGCCGGCATGCAAAAAAACTTGTCTGACCACTAAGGTTAAAAACAGAGGTTTTAGATACACGTCTTCTGCAGGATATGTAAAAGCCGCACAGCTGAGCCAAGGCCCCCTGTGTAGTGCGGTCCTAACTCTAACCTATGAGAGTCTCCATCTTGGAGCACATGTAGCAAAAGATAAAATTGAGTGCAGGTTTGCCAGGAGGCAGCCCAACCCCCTTAAAGGCACAGGGACACACAAGGGACCCCACACATCACAACGGCAGCTGAGACCCCCAAGGTGCCTTGGCGAGGCAGTGCGGCTTGCACATATTCTGCAGAAGACGTGTATCTAAAACCTCTGTTTTTAACCTTAGCGGGTAGACAAGGTTTTTTGCATGCTGGCTGGTGAGTGTGCTGGGAAACTTTTTGCTGTTTTACTGTATAAAGCCCTTCCATGTGCACCTTGCTTTAAAGCTGGTGATAAGTTGATGAGTGCATTTGCCATTTGTTTTACTCGTTATATAAGAACATCTCCTAATATCTGTCTATGGCTGTTTCAGGGAGGGTTCCTTCTTCCTCTGAGTGGAGGGGTGGACAGCTCTGCTGTCGCCTGTATCGTGTACTCTATGTGCCGCCTCGTATGCCAGGCTGTGGATATGGGAAGTAAGTGCACCTATCAAATCCTCAAATTAATAAAACACAACTTTACTAGTACAAGAACAAAGTATATTGCCAAGAAAAATCACATCATACTTGTATTTTTCTTCTTCTAGATGAGGAAGTGCTGCGTGATGTACGTCAAATAGTTGGCGATGAATCCTACATGACTACAACTCCCAACGAGCTCTGCAACCGACTGTTGACCACTTGCTACATGGCTACTGAGAACTCTTCCTTTGAGACTCGAGAAAGAGCCAGCATGCTGTCACAGCAAATAGGCAGGTACCTGAGACGGGCAGAACACATAACGGCAGCCATATACTTAGCAATTGTTGACCTTTAGAGGCACAAGTGATCACGAACAAGCATTTAAAGTGGAACTCCAAAATGTAGTTTTACTTGTGCTCTGTAGAAAGAGGTTACATGTAATGATGGTAATCGTAGGTCTGGACCGCTGTTTCGTTGATGCCGGAACGTAGAGCCAGCACAGTACATCCGGCTCTATCAGGGCAGCTCTCATACCGTAAAGGGATCAAGTTATTTACTCGCCCCTCCTCTCCCCTTGTCCATTCACAGAACGCCTAGTATTATTAGACCAGAATACAAGACGAGGCGTTTTGTGAATGGACAAGGGAGAGGTAAGGAAGGGTAAATGTCAGGATCCCTTATCTGTCGTAGCTGCAGTTTTCATCCCCACAGCAAAGGCTGTACTTTATGTCATCAATGAAACTATGATTTCTAAGCTACACAGCAGCGAATCAGACCTGGGATTACCATCATTAAAGGAGAAGTAAAATATACTCTTCCTAATACTTGCAGCTCTCACCAGTGGCCTCACCCGGGTATCACCATTGCAGGGGTGACACCAAGTTGACTGACAGTCATTTTGGTGTCACCCCCACTAAAAAGTCGGGCACTCGGTCATGGACCAAGAGCCGGAGAGTGTCAGGAGAGAGGAGGGGACCCGGCGGTATACTTCATCCCGCTGGGTGAACGTTTCCTCCTCTCTCTGCGGCATCCATAACCAAGATGGCCGCCGGCAGGTGTCAATCAGATGATCGCGCATGTGCGAGGTGACGACACGACGGGGTGTCACCCGGTCTTGAGACCGGGTGACACCTGGCCTCGGGAAGCCCCTGGCTTTCACACACCAGCAATATATACGGAGAGCTGAGCGATCATAAAACCTCTAATCGCTCAGCTTCCGATCTCCTCCCTGCAGAGAGGAGTGACTGTCAGTCTCCGCAGGGATTCCCCTCTCTGTATATGCTGACTTTGCATCCTGGCGCTACATAAGTATATATACTACTGTAACCAAAAAGAGAAGTAAAGCCAAAAAAAGTTTTGGCTGTACCTCTGTTTTAGAGGTAACTTGTTGATATAGAACAAAATGTTGTTTTTTTTCCCCTGGAGTTCTGCTTTAATTAAAACATGAAACGATGCAGCGCACACAATGTTGTGCCATGCTTTGCAATAGAAAAAAAAAGCAATGAAAAGTGTGCAACGGTTATAAATGTCACAAATAAAAATGATCATGTAATCGATCTGTATCACCATTGGTTCTCTGGCACACACAAATATTTGAGTGATTAACAATATTACAGTAAATTATGGTTTAATTGAGCGGAGCCTAAATCAATCAAGCCTATCAAATATATATATCAAATATTTTCGTTTTCAGTTATCACCTGACTCCAACCATTGACACCGCTGTGAAGGCTGTTATTGGCATATTTACCTCTGTGACCGGTAAAGTCCCTCAGTTTCGTGCTCATGGTGGAAGTGGAGCGGAGAATTTGGCACTTCAGAATGTCCAGGTAATTTCTGACCTTCTATAGAATCTAAAGCAGTGGTTCTCAACCTGTGTAACCTCGGGACCCACATTTGGTCATTAAGTCGTGACCCAAGTTGCACTGTAATGGAACGCATGGAATTGTGGTACCGCGTTTTCCGATGTGGGCAATCAAACGGTGGGTGGGAGATGCGTTTGGGGGTGCCATTCACATGAATGGCAATGCAATGCACCTCCTACATGATTGTGCGGTAATCGCACGGGACTGTGCGATTAACACACTGTACTAGTGTGAATGGGCCCTCAAAAACACTGACAGACGCACACAACCACAGACACAATTTCACACACTCACAAACATTCTCCCTATCTTCCAGTGTGGGCTGCTGTGCAGTGATGGAGCTCCATCCATATGTGCATTGCTTGTACAGCTCCCTTGCACACCCTGTAGAGGTGCCAGGAGCCAGAATGTTACATCACTCCGGTCCAGGCACCTCTGCAGGACACATGAGGGAGCTATGAGAAATCCACTTATGGATGGAGCTCCATTGTGGCCATAGTCCTAGCCCACTTTACCTCAAGCTGGCACACAGCACCGGGCAGCATATTTTGAATGGCTTCTTGGTGAGAGAACTGACAGTGCTGTGCTAGGGGGAGGCTGAGGAGTGTCCCACCTAGAAAAGTGGAAGGCATGTGGAGACCCACTGAACACAGGGTCGCAACCTACTTTTGAGTCACGACCCACCAGTTGAGGACCAAGGATCTAAAGCATTTAGAGAGGGATCGGCACTGGGTTTTCCATGATTGTGTCATCTCTGAGCCGGCATCTCAATCTGGGAGGTGGATGGTAACTCTGGATCCGGCGTAGGTACCTCGACACTCCAGCTGTGGTGACACTTCAAATCCCATCATGCCTCTGCCTCTGGGAGCCATGCCTGTGGCTGATTGCCTTATGAGACTTGTAGTTTCACAACAGCTGAGGTAGCCTGACCCTGCTCTGGATGATGACTGAACAAAGATGGTGGTGTCCTCTGGTAGGAGCATTGTCAGGGGGAGTACTGTGACCTCTGTGATGCATAATAAATAACTGAAAGTGTAAAGCTGGCTATACACTGCTCGCGTTCTGAATTGGCTAAAATTCGAGCCATTGGTTGCCCTGTCAGCGCCCTACCACTCGACTGAAGTTGAGTTTTCAATTGACTTTTGTTGAAGGAACCGGTCTGAAAATACTTGGCCGAACAGCGCCCAATCCGATGCAGTTGCTGTTTGGGTATTCAGCAGCTACAGGAGCAGCGGCTACTGAATACAATAGCCAGCAGTGGGGATTACCATGGATGAGAAAGTTGATTCGTCTTCCCTTTTTCAGCCTTTTGGGAGAAATCTGAAGTGTGTGTGGCCAGCTTTATACTGAGGCTGGGAATACATGGCTTGAATTATGGCCGTTCAGCCCACAAGAGACAATGAGAAAATCGCAATTCCCCCATTCAGGCTAAACAGTGTGGATGGAGAAACCCCTACTGTGTATATAGGCAGCCGCGGCTGCTAGTCCTGTGGAAGAGTGACTTCATCTGATAGGGTGCAGTTATTGATCAGCTGATCATTTTCCTGTTGGTGACAACGGGGCGTCAAACAGCTCACATTTCGGTCAGTTCAGCAGGAATCGTCCAAAATTCAAGCCGTCTATGGAGGGGGGCTTATTACATAACCTGCATGTGCTAAAGGAGTTGTGAAGTCCCAGCATATCCTCTCCTGTTATAACATCAGCATTGTAATAGGAATACATAGTAGAGATGTTTTTGATAATTCAAATAAAGCTTACTTAATAAAATCCCTTTTATGTAGTGTGCGCTGCCTTCCGTCTGCCCATCACTTTCATTAACTTCCTGTATTCCCAATGTGCTTTGCATCTCTTTCCCTGCTGCTTGATGTGATGCAATCTCCATTTCTCAAGAAGACATGGCCCATCATGCATTGCTTCCAGCAAGCAATGATGATGTTACATTGTTCAGACACAGAGTTGTAGTTCAGAAGGCTCTGTGAGAGCGGTGACACAAGGAAGTTCATATTCTCAGGGCTGAATGACATCGTGTCAGTGTATTGAGGAAGTCCATCCTATGGGCATCTTCCATAAGTAAGTTTACACACTTCTAGATGGATTTGGTTATTAGGAGTGGGATAGGAATGGATGGAATGGGGTAGAGATGGGAATTTATGGTAATTCAATATAGAAATACAGATTTATTTTTGGTTTTTGACCATAGAGACCCTTTATTATGAAAAGATAAATCTGATGCTCAGTTCATTGTTAATGATGATTTCCTGTCCCTCGTATCTACAGGCCAGATTAAGGATGGTGATCGCCTACTTGTTTGCTCAGCTCAGCCTCTGGACTCGAGGATCACCAGGAGGACTTCTGGTTCTCGGATCAGCTAATGTGGATGAAAGGTGAGATTGATCCATAATGTATTCCACTGATAACAACCAAATGTACATTCTGAATTCTGACAAAAGAGAACGTGAGACACAGAAATACAGAATTTTAGCTTCATTATAACTCTGGTCTAATCAGTGACAAAAATCATTGAAGAGGATCTAACACCTCACTGGATGACGTTTAGTGTGTATCATAAACAATTGCCTTTTTGTCAACCATTTTTGCATCTCAGTGATGCTGATCTCCTGCAGCCTCTTTCCGCCACTTCCTGTCTATATGCACTCGCTCCAGTATCAGCTGCATATCATTGATTGGTGAATAATAGAGGACCGTACCTTCACTATGTGTCAGCACAGCCTTTGCAGTCTCAATCAGGGCAGCATGTGGCAGGGTAACAACACAGGGGCATGCTTTGGTTGTCAGCCCATAACAGGAAGTGCCCGAGCAAAGATCTTCATTAGAAGCAGCAGCAAGTCAGATAAAGCCTGCTTAAGTTTCTGGCTGGAGGGTGTGCAGCATCTTCTAGCTCTTTCCTTTCCCAGCTTGACAGTCCCGGGCCCGTCCCTTTCATTCATTGGATTTCAGTTCTTTCATGGAGGCTCAGCATCACATGTGGGTGGCACCTAAGGCGGTCTGCATGCAATTGCAGTCTGCCTAGGAGCACCCATTCCTCCAGACTGACATCCACTCATCAAGGCATTTGGGTATTTGCATAACTCCTCCCAGGTCCCAGCCCACTGCTTGCGTCAGGGTCCAGAGCTCTAGAAAGGAGAACTGAGGCTTGGTGGCGTGATGTTTTCAGGAAGCTATGTACAGTAGCCTGCCAGCCCCTCCCACCAGCCATGATCAAACTGTATTGCAAAGAGAAGCATGACATCAGTTGGTCTATTATTATTATTACATAGTATTTATAGAGCGCCAACAGTTTGCGCAGCGCTTTACAATATGAGGAAGACATTACAATCACAATACAATTTAAGACAATATGGTGAGGAGGGCCCTGCCCCTGGGGCTTACAATCTAAGGGGGAAGTGATACTTGAGGAGGCAGCTGTGTGGAGAAGAATTGTTTGAGAACATAGTACGTAATAAAAATGGACAGGTTCAATTTTAAAATGTCACTAGCATGTTGATATGGGGAAAAAGTAGGAACTTGGAAAATATAAGTAGAATAATACTGCATTTTGGCCACTAGATGTTGCTGAGTAGCCTAGGAAATAAGTATTTTTTCCTATGTTCCTCAGCTCCATCTAGTGGCCAAAATGGAGTATTACATTACATACATTCGATCTGAAAAGACAATATACACTGAGTGACCAGATTATTATGGCCACCCCATCAGTACTTCGTTGGGCCACGAGATGACTCCACAAGATGACTTTGTTGGGCCGCCTCGTGACTCCACGAGATGTAGAAAGGTGATGGGAGGAATCTGACACTGCACTGTTGCCCTTTTGTTGTCTTGTACCAGTCTTGCCACTCTCCGTTCTGCCCTAACATTGACTAGTCGCTGACGGCCACAATTCGCACGTTCAGACCCAGATTTTCGGCTGACAGTCCAGTCTTTAAACACTTTAACAACAGCTGCTCTTAAACATTTAACGAATTCTGCTGTTTTGCTGATACTCGCTCCATGGCTCCGAGCGCCAACAATCATCCCACGTTCAAAGGCTGTTAAATCGCGTTGTTTACCCGTATCTTCAGAAACAAATCACTTCTACTGTCGTGGTAAACAACCTGCTTCCCTATTTATAATGGTCTGGCCCTCTAGCAACTTCAGCGCCAAATTATAGCTAATTTTAGCTAATTTGCCAACAAACGTCAGGTGGTCATAATAAACTGGCCACTCAGCGTATCTAGGTTATTTTCTGCTTCTAATTGCACAGAACGAACATTCAGAAAGATTCATAGGGCGGATAACCCTTGTTTATAAAAATACAGATCCCTAAGATTCACAGCTCTAACCCTCACAGCACTGCGGACCTCCTGATGATGTTTAATGCCCACCTTTCAAAATAATTTGCAAATATTAACTTTCACAAACTGTCATTTTTTTGTATTTTTTATACTGTTTGTGTGAAAGCCTTCGAGGATACCTGACAAAGTATGACTGCTCCAGTGCCGACATAAACCCTATTGGTGGGATCAGTAAAACGGATCTGAGAAGATTCATTGGCTATGCTATTGATACGTTTCAGCTCAGCGCACTGACGAGGTGAGTGAAGATCAATCATCCACCTGAACAAATGTGGTGTGAAACGTTTAAAAGGACAGTCCACCCAAAATTGATCTTGGGAACTGTTTATTACCTGCTAGTTCATATAGAGCTCGTGTCCCTCCTCTGAGTATTCAGCTGTGTATGTGTTCTGAGTGCAGCTGAACTGCTAAAGCTGAAATGACACTTTCTTTGCAGCATAGAAGTAAACTGTGGAATACTCCTCAGACCCCAGCGCTCCACTTGCTGCCTAAATGTAGTAAAAACAAAATACTCGTATGTAATATTTTCTTGATTTTTCCCTTCAATATTTTCCTGAATTCAACATTTATTTATTACAAGTATTTTATATAGCGCCGACAATTTACGCAGCGCTTTACACAGTTCACATCAGTCCCTGCCCTAAAGGAGCTTACAATCTAAAGTCCCTATCTCACATACATACAGGGCCAATTAGCCTACCAGCAGGTCTATGGAGTGTGGGAGGAAACCGGAGTACCCGGAGGAAACCCACGCAAGCACAGGGAGAACACGCAAACTCCTTGTAGATAGTGGCATGGCCAGGATTTGAACCAGGGACCCCCAGTGCTACAAGGCAGAAGCGCTAACCACTACGCCACTGTGCGGCGCAAAATAGAAAATTGTATTCTTTGGTCACTGAATGGACTGAACCTTTCAAACTCACCTTGTATTCTTCATTTGTTTATTTCTAGCATATTGTCCGCCCCACCAACAGCAGAGCTGGAACCGCTCACAGATGGACAAGTATCGCAGACCGATGAGGTAGGACAGTCACTGGTCTCTTATTATACAGTCCCTTGCTTCTTCCTGCTTCCATGCCCTAGTTTATGGTAAACATTTAATTGGATTTCTTTTTTAGGTTTATAAATTTCCTTTTATTTATGGTTGTGAAAACATTAAAATATATATATATATATATATATAAACATGAATGCTGCTGCTAGACTCATCCACCTTACCAACCGCTCAGTGTCTGCAACCCCCCTCTGCCGATCACTGCACTGACTTCAAATCGCTCAAAGGATAGAATTCAAAATATTAATAACGACTTACAAAGCCATCCACAGCTCTGCCCCCGGCTATATCTCTAACCTTGTCTCAAAGTATCACCCTAACCGTCCCCTCCGCTCTTCCAAATACCTCCTGCTTTCCAGGTCCCTCATCAACTCCTCCCATGCTCGCCTCCAGAACTTCTCTCTAGTCTCTCTCCATCCTCTGGTACTCTTTACCCCAACCTGTCCGACTATCTCCCTCTCTCTCATCTCTTCAGGGAAGCCTATCCCACCTCTAACTAACAACTGAACCATCACATTCTCAAACAATACATCCCTACACAGCTACCTCCTCATGTATCACTTGCCCGTCCCTTTTAGATTGTAAGCCCTCAGGGGCCCTCCTTACCATCTTGTCTTGAATTGTATTGCAATTGTAATATCTTCCTTCCTTATATTGTAGAGCGCTGTGCAAACTGTTGGCCCTATATAAATCCTGTATAATGATATATATATATATATCAGTGCAGGACTTTCTTATTATTATGCTATTATTATAATACATGATTTATACAGCGTATTACAATATAAGGAAGACATTACAGTTACAAAACAATTCAAGACAAGATGCTTATAAGTCCTTTCATATAAGAAAGCACGGTATTGCCTGCTTGCTTGTTGGCAGGCTGTGCATAACAAACCAGGTGGTCCCATCTCTGCCAAGAGAAAGAGAGAGTGTGTTACCTGTCCCTTTAAAGCCCAATTGAAGCTTTGTAATTTATTACTATATTGCATATAGGCTGCGTGAGTTGCAATAACTGAGGGCTTCTTTCTTCTTTTTAACAGTCATGTTTGCTAGCAACTTGCTTAACCCTGTGCTGGCAGCTTGCCAAATCCCTGAGCACTGTTATTTGAAGCACAGAGCAGGGGGAATGTCATAGCACTGTGCCCTGGGTTAAGCAGCAGCCTGACTCTCTAGTTTGCTATTTTAATGTTGCAGCAAATAGGACTCTTAAAATGTGAAAAAGAAACCCTCAATTATTACTGCATACACCATATAATAGTGAAATGGTTCAGCATTCCATTGAATTTTTCATGTTAATAGATTTTTTTGACATTCTCTAACCATCATGCTCCCTACAGGAGGATATGGGGATGACATACGATGAGCTCTCTGTCTATGGAAAGCTGAGAAAAGTAGTCAAAACTGGACCGTACAGCATGTTCTGTAAACTGCTGCTCATGTGGAGGGCGATCTCACCTAGACAGGTAAATACAGGGTTTGATGTTCACTTTACAAGATTAAAGGAGAACTATGAGGTGAGTGCTTTTCACTCACCTCATAGTTCTTGCCGACCTGTGACAATGAGACTGTCACAGGTCGGCTCAGTAGATCGGGAGGTGAGCGAACACATAACCGGCGTTCGCTCACCTCTCGATCCTGTCACGGCTCTCTGCCGTGACAGGGGAGGGGCTGGATTTCCCCCTCCCCGATCCGACAGCGCTGACTGGCGGAACGGACGGGGG
>NW_017306431.1:1063313-1130964 GCF_000935625.1 Nanorana parkeri
ATATATATATATATATATATATAATCATGAATGCTGCTGCTAGACTCATCCACCTTACCAACCGCTCAGTGTCTGCAACCCCCCTCTGCCGATCACTGCACTGACTTCAAATCGCTCAAAGGATAGAATTCAAAATATTAATAACGACTTACAAAGCCATCCACAGCTCTGCCCCCGGCTATATCTCTAACCTTGTCTCAAAGTATCACCCTAACCGTCCCCTCCGCTCTTCCAAATACCTCCTGCTTTCCAGGTCCCTCATCAACTCCTCCCATGCTCGCCTCCAGAACTTCTCTCTAGTCTCTCTCCATCCTCTGGTACTCTTTACCCCAACCTGTCCGACTATCTCCCTCTCTCTCATCTCTTCAGGGAAGCCTATCCCACCTCTAACTAACAACTGAACCATCACATTCTCAAACAATACATCCCTACACAGCTACCTCCTCATGTATCACTTGCCCGTCCCTTTTAGATTGTAAGCCCTCAGGGGCCCTCCTTACCATCTTGTCTTGAATTGTATTGCAATTGTAATATCTTCCTTCCTTATATTGTAGAGCGCTGTGCAAACTGTTGGCCCTATATAAATCCTGTATAATGATATATATATATATATCAGTGCAGGACTTTCTTATTATTATGCTATTATTATAATACATGATTTATACAGCGTATTACAATATAAGGAAGACATTACAGTTACAAAACAATTCAAGACAAGATGCTTATAAGTCCTTTCATATAAGAAAGCACGGTATTGCCTGCTTGCTTGTTGGCAGGCTGTGCATAACAAACCAGGTGGTCCCATCTCTGCCAAGAGAAAGAGAGAGTGTGTTACCTGTCCCTTTAAAGCCCAATTGAAGCTTTGTAATTTATTACTATATTGCATATAGGCTGCGTGAGTTGCAATAACTGAGGGCTTCTTTCTTCTTTTTAACAGTCATGTTTGCTAGCAACTTGCTTAACCCTGTGCTGGCAGCTTGCCAAATCCCTGAGCACTGTTATTTGAAGCACAGAGCAGGGGGAATGTCATAGCACTGTGCCCTGGGTTAAGCAGCAGCCTGACTCTCTAGTTTGCTATTTTAATGTTGCAGCAAATAGGACTCTTAAAATGTGAAAAAGAAACCCTCAATTATTACTGCATACACCATATAATAGTGAAATGGTTCAGCATTCCATTGAATTTTTCATGTTAATAGATTTTTTTGACATTCTCTAACCATCATGCTCCCTACAGGAGGATATGGGGATGACATACGATGAGCTCTCTGTCTATGGAAAGCTGAGAAAAGTAGTCAAAACTGGACCGTACAGCATGTTCTGTAAACTGCTGCTCATGTGGAGGGCGATCTCACCTAGACAGGTAAATACAGGGTTTGATGTTCACTTTACAAGATTAAAGGAGAACTATGAGGTGAGTGCTTTTCACTCACCTCATAGTTCTTGCCGACCTGTGACAATGAGACTGTCACAGGTCGGCTCAGTAGATCGGGAGGTGAGCGAACACATAACCGGCGTTCGCTCACCTCTCGATCCTGTCACGGCTCTCTGCCGTGACAGGGGAGGGGCTGGATTCCCCCCTCCCCGCTCCGATCCACCAGCGCTGACTGGCGGAACGGACGGGGGAGGGGGGCGACTACAGCTGGCTCTGCCTCTAGATAGGCAGAGCCAGCTGTCAGTCATGCAGCTAGGCGGATCCCGGCACAATTGTCGGGATCCGCTTCAGCTGCGGCGTCTCAGTATACCGCGAGCAGCAGCACGCAGTATACTGCGGCGTCTCAGTATACCGCGAGCTACAGCTCGCGGTATACTGAGCCTTGGGTGACGGGAGGACGCTAGTTTGTGTCCTCCCGTTACCCTAAGGAGAACTATGGGGAAAATACTTAACCCCATAGTTCTCCTTTAAAACACCATCCAAGACTTTTTGGAGTGGGAAAGAGGTAGACCTTCTCTCTGTTCTTATTGTTTCCTGTGTTACAATTAGTGAGATTTCCTCTTACTACCTGGGCTGGTGACAACCAGCAATTAAACAGGGGAACCTGAAAGAGATTCGGACCCTTCTCCACACTATCCTAAAAAGAAACCAAAGTTGTTTTGGATTTGAGCTTTCAATGGTTAGGCCACCCAAAGTGATATTTTAGTCATAGGTGAAATCATTCCCGGGAGTGGCTTGCATGTTCCAGATAATTCTTCCTGCGATCATTTCTCACTCTGTTCCTGTTTACCTGCGAGTTTGGGTATTCCTGCCACCTTTCTGCGTTCCAGGACCTCCTATTATTCTCCATAGTATAAAATATATAAATAAGCCCAACAGGGTTCAGAGGGAAATTCTCATAATGGGCACAGCAAGTGTGCAGACCTAGCACGGAGATCTCACCAATAAAATCCCTGAGAGAGAGACGCAATGTGGCCAAAAGTATGTTGACACCTGACCATCACACCTACTATATGGCCAAAGGTATGTGAACTGCCCTCCAAATATTGAATTCAGGTCTTTTCAGTGAAGGGTTCTGTTGATGATACAACACACAAATGAATTGTAAACAATTGTGTGTCCAACATTGTGGAAACTTTTGGAGAAGACCCATTTCTGTTCCAGCATGAATGTGCCCCTGTGCACACAGCCAGTTTCATAAAGACATGACTTGGTGTGCAGGAACTTGGGTGGCCTGTACAGAGCCCTGACATCACCCCACTGAACAACTTTCGGATGCATTGAAAAGCAATTTTCAAACCAGGTCTTCTCATCCAACATCAGTACGTGACCTCACATTGCTCTATTGGCAGACAAGGTGCAAATTTCAAGAGAAGCACTTCTAAATCTTGTGGAAACCCTTCTCAGTAGAGTGAAGGCTGTTATAGCTGCAAGGAAGGGTAACTCCATTTTCATGGTGATGGTTTTGGAATAGGATGTCCAACAATCTCGTATGAGTGTGATGGTCAGGTGTCCACAGAGCTTTGGCCATGCAGAGTATAAATCATTTGTCAGGTGGTTTAACTTTACAGTGGCTTCTAAACTCTTACAGGGTTATTCACAAAAGAGTGAAGAGTTTGGAGAAGGCCGGAGAAGTGAACAATCTAGGCCAACATAGCTGAACTGGAAAAATTCTCCAATTCAGCTCACTTTCCAGTTCAGCTATGTCGTCCTAGATTGTTCACTTCTCCGGCCTTCTCCAAACTCTTCACCCTTTTGTGAATAACCCGGCACAATATTAGTTTAGGGTGATATGATCCTTAAAAATGAACTACAGTCTCTTTCCCCCCTATTCATTCTTTTTTTTTGATGCCCTCTTGCCTGTGAAGCTCGGTTCTCAGCCCAGCTTGCACTCTCTCTCTCTCTTCTGGGTTCAGGCAGCCAGACTCCAGATGGACTGTCTTCAGGTTTGCCCACAAGCCTCTGTGTTTCCCTGCTCCTGCAGTCTTCTGGGATATGTAATGTAGATATCCCAGGAGGCTGCAGGAGGACGGACAAGCCATTCTCGCCTAGGGTGGCAACCAAATTAATAAAAAAATGTATACAGCCCCCACCCCAAAAAAAGGCTTTCTCAGATTGGGGCAAGGAATTTATGTCAAAAGAGAGAGCAAAGGTCTGTTTTTAATGGTCCATATTGGATATAATAAAATGTATTCGCATAAAAACCAAAGACTTAACCACACATGTGTGGTTCAGTTCTGAATAAAAGTGGTTGTGTGGAACCCGTCAAATAAACTGTTGCCTCTGTCCATTTCATTTCAGGTAGCTGAGAAAGTGAAACATTTCTTCAGAATGTACTCCATTAACAGACACAAAATGACAACCCTGACGCCTGCTTACCATGCCGAGAGCTACAGCCCGGATGATAACCGATTTGACCTCCGACCTTTCCTATATAATGCATCGTGGACGTGGCAGTTCCGCTGCATCGATGAACAGGCAGGTCTTTTACCATTGCTGTGACTGCATAAGAGTTCTATTAAGCCTTTTATAATGAACCTGTCATGAGAGATATACAGAGACTGCCAGTGCAAACCTCCTTCTACAAATTCTATATACCTTGCTTTTATACTAGGTCACTGACCTGGGCCAAGTATGCAGATCATGAATGTTACAGAAAAGTCAGAAATCCTTATCTGCATATTTGTTCAGTGACTCAAATGGGGTCTATTTATAAACAATTTGCATAGCCAGTTGCCCTACGAATTTCTGTAAATGTTCGTTCTGGGCAAATGGATGCACAAAGTGATCATTCTTGTTATATATTCTTTAGAATTCAAATGTATTTTCGAATGTCATAGTGTAATACAACATTATGGCCACTAGATGGAGCTGATGAGCATAGGAAATAAGTATTTGTTTCCCACACTCCTTACACTTGCAGTGTATTGATGTAGAGAGCGGTGCTGATGTTATTAGCTCGTCTCTCTGCATCATCCAGGACCGCTCATCACCAGGATAAGAAGACAACCCAGCATGTCATGTGACCGGCCAGTAGACCTCAGAAAAAGATAAGTTAAAAAAAAGAAAATGCTGCTGGGGCGGCTGCAAAATAGAGGGAGGAGGCCTGTCGATAGAACTTGTCCCTTTTGTCTTGAATGGACATAGTGACAGATTCTCTTTAACAGACACAGTCATTTATATTGCTGTAATAAAACAATTTTCCCACCAAAATGTATTTATTTATTTAGGAGAGGAGGCAATATCCCTCTGACCGGCAGTGCCAAGGGAGGATGGAGCCGGCTTTCTTTCAAATCCGGAAGCCAGGCAGTGGGTTATGTCCCGCCTCCTGGCTTCCTGATTGACTAGGAAGCCAGCTTCACTTGTTAGCACCTCATGACCCGCCGCCTGGCTTCCTGATTGATCAGGAAGCCAGACAGCCTTGTCAAGTGAAGGTGGTGTTCTTTTTCGATAGAACACCGGCTTCCCAGGCAATCGGGAAGCTGGGCAGCGGGTCATGACTTCCTGAAAAATCGGGGCCCACGGTATCGGTACTCCGTATTGGCGTGTACCTAAAAACATATCGGTATTTGTACTTGATACCGAAAAACCGGTATCATTGCATCCCTAGAAATTAGCATTAGTTGGTAATATATATCTTAGTTACATAGTATTTGAGGTTGAATGAAGACATAAGTCCATCAAGTTCAACCATCTTGAATGCCATCTTTTTCTTTCAGGTTTCTTCTCTGGAGGAACATAAAAAGGGTGAAGTTTCTGATGTGGATTGATGAGAACGGACTCCGTTCATCCCTTTCTTCTTGTAATAAGACAAAAGATCAGAGGGTCACTGCACTGAATATTGATATTTAAAGAACAACTCTAGTCAAAACTTTACTTTTCTAGTTTTGGATAGAGTGGTGAGGGGTTAGAACCACTGTAAATCTGGCTTTTGGTGTACCAGGTCTGGACTCAACCGGACTGGACATTGCAGGAATCGCCTGGAAATGTCCTGATGGGGACACTTACCGACAGACATTAAAACCTGACATGATTCTAACCCTTTAGCACTCTATCCAAAACTAAAGAAAATCAAAGCTTTGGCTGGAGTTACACTTTAAAGCCAACCTGGTGTCAAATGTATCTTTTCATGTAAAATGGATGCATATTTAGTAATGTGTAACTCTGACATTTACTGGTATTTATACCTTTTAAAAAGATCACACTACTACCTCTGACCGTGTCTTTGCCTTTTCTTTCTTCCAACAAAGGCGTCCTAGCAAGCAATGACATCAGTGTCCACCGCCCCTGCAGTCAAAGACAGCAATAAAAACCTAAGATAGGTTTTGACCTTCCCCAGTTCTAAAAGATGTGTTTTTATTGTCATATGTTTCTCCACTTGAGAGATTTCCTCTCACTTCCTGTCTCAGTGACCTGATGGAAATCCTACCCTATTGGGACCCAGACAGCAATTATGACCTCGAGAAGCAATGGGTTAGAAGCACTGACTCCAAAGTGGGTTTACTCTCATAGTGTGAAGTGGAATATTTGATGTGGTGTGCAATGACTACAGTTAGACTGCTCTAATACACAAACTTGCCTCTCGGAGGTATTTTGGCTAAAATCAAAAAGTATTAGAAGAGAAGAAGAGGCACACCAATGATTTGAGATATTGTATTTGAACATTGTATATCAGGAAGAAGTTAACAGTCTGGAGTTTTCTTTTTTGCCAGAGAGCCATTATGCTGGCTCCATCAGGCCATAGGGATTCCTGATCTCCTCAACAGTCATAAAGGTAGAAGCAGCTTTCAAGTTGGGAATTAATCTTGCGGGATATGATATAGGTCCTTGAAGGGCTCAGTATGGTAGAGGTCCTAGGAGTATCTATCTTAGAGCAACTTGCTAGATCAGAATGAAGTAACTCCTCTCTGTGGTAGACAGCATTGGAGTGTTGAGCGTAGAGCTGTCTTCAACAGACTGAAGAATAGGTACAGGGCCTGGGAGTAAGCTAGGCTGGCTCCATTGGGCAGTAGGGATTCCTGATCTCCTCAGCAGTCATAAAGGTAGAAGCACCTTTCAAGTTGTATGAGGGAATTCATCTTGCAGGGATATGATGTAGGTCCCTGAAGGTCTCAGTATGGTAGAGGTCCTAGGAGTATCCATCTCAGAGCTACTTGCTAGATCAGAATGAAGTAGCTCCCTCTCTGTGGTAGATATCATTGGAGTGTTCAGCGTAGCGCTGTCTTCAACAGACTGAAGAATGGGTGTAGGGCCTGGGACTATAACAGGCTGGCTCCATCAGGCAGTAGGGATTCCTGAACTCCTCAGCAGCCATAAAGGAAGAAGCAGCTTTCAAGTTGTTTGAGTCTTGCTAAAATATTCAAAGTTTTGTTGTATCAGATTAAGCCCTCATTCACACGAGAAACGGGCGGCCCGTACAGATCTGTGCTGCGTGCACGGCCGTATCGGGCCGCTCCCGGGAAGGACAGGTGCTGCTCCTGGGAAGGACAGGTGCATCTGTCCTTCCCGGGATCGGCCCGATACGGCTCCATGAAGAAGTTGGTGGTTGGAGCAGTTAGCCGGTATTCGAGTTTCCTCATGATCATTGCCTCCATAGTCCACATGCTGGTCCAATCCTGAGGTAACTGCTGACCCCATCCAGTGACAAGAAGGACTATAGAGGTGAAAGGTTGTACTGATTGTTCAGCTGTTTTCCCACCAAAAGATATGTCACCAATCCTGTGCTCAGCTGACTGAAGGTCTGTCCAGCAATCGAGGTAAATCTTCCTAGCAACAGCAGGGAGCTTGTAACCTGAAAGACAAAGCAGAAAGAACCAGCAAAGCCGCCCCACAGAGACATGAACTGAACAGACACCCTTCCTTACATTGACCACCAATATAAGGGGGCATTCTTCCTTACATTGACCACCAATAAAATGAGGCCTTCATCCTTAGACTGACCAGCATTAGGGATATCCCACTGATACTTACTATGGTATGGTGTTTATTTTATTCCACTTCCAACGATGATGCCTATGTTATCTCACCGACACCAATGATGGCACTTATTTTATATATAGCTGAGCTCCTGGAATGATCTTGTATGGCTACCTACGTTGGCACGCTTGGCTCAATGAAAGTATCCATATCTGATCTCCGGAGGGCTGCTGAGGATGCTGAGAATCACTTTATTAGTTAACACTGGTCTCTTCCGTTTGGCTGTTCTAGTGGCTTCCCCTCCACACACTAAGCACAGGGAGCCGCCAGCTCGACTCTGTCACCATTCAGAAAATGCCTTATATTTTTCTCAATGAATTGATGATGTTCTCTAATTGCATGAAGTGGCGATCGTGATGTCATCCACCCCTCCTCTCCACCCTGAAGATTAAGCTTCTCTTAAAAAATTTTATGCTTCAGTGACTGACATTAGGACATAATTTATCCTACCGATACTGCTTATGTTTTTTTTTTTCATCCAACTGACACCAACAGAGTATATTATATCTCACTGACACCAATCATTGGGCTTATGTTGCACCCACTGACACCAAACCAAAGGGGCTTTTCTTTTTAGAATGATCCTTTGTACTGAGGTTTATGTGTGTTTTGTGAGTATAAAGGACTGTGTTATATGTAGGACTGTGTTACGTACTCCTGACACTGCATGTTACTTATTCTTGAGCAGATTAGGCTAAGGTTTTATTTCCCCATACACTATAAAGCCCCTCGCACTCTTAGCACAGTTTAGCCATGCCAGATATTAGTCATGTTGCATGTAGAGCACCTCATCATTACCTCATCATGCTTAAGGTATAGAGTCGATGTCACTGCCAATGGACAGCGCGGGCACAGTTTCCCTGCTCGTGCGAGTGCCCACACGAGCGAGGGCTGAGAGGACTTTTAAAAACGCCCACCCGCATTCAAGAAGTCGCTGGCCGGCTGTTAAATGACAACAGCCGGACAGCAGCTGATTAGAAAAGTCCTACAAGCCAGGGGTCCAAACCAGTCAGGCAGTGTGGTACCACGGCAGCAGGAAGAGGTGAAGTATAGGAGCAAGCATGAGGTCCGGGATGGGCAGCAATCAGACCATCGGGCATAGATGGCCGAGCCGGGCTGAACAGGCTGATTATGTTCGGCCCGGCCCACCGGGCAAGTGTCCAATATGCCCAATGACCAGTCCGGCCCTGCTAAGGACACAAAAGCGCAGCAGCCGGGTCTCCCGGGCGCTGCAAATACAGGCATATTTTATGTCATACGCCATATTTTTACACCATACATGTCCATGTGAATGAGCCCTCAGTAAATCAATGGTGTCATCTCCGATTTGTCAATGTTTTCTCTTTTCTGTAGATCCCTGATATTCACCTGTCATCAACCTGTTCATGTGAATCCGTCCGGACACCTGCTGCCTGTACACCGCCATGACTAACGGGATCAGTGACGCAATGCAGATCTGTACAATTCACGGATGACCCTCCCCTGTGATCGATTTTACGCTTCACTGACAGAGGCCTGCGTATCTAAAATGTTTATATCTATAATTAGTAAATCATGATTTAATATCATTTGTTAAAAAAAAATCCAATTTGGTGCTGATTTTTCTTAGAACTTTATGTGACATTTCACTGTGATGCAGTGGTTTAATGCGGTGGCATCACTGGCAGCATTGAGAGAGTCTCTATGATTAAGCCCGCTGGGGTGAAACCCATCAGTGACATGGTGACATGATCATGTTGGCCTCTGGGTTGCAATAAAGATTTTAAGGTGATGCCAGCAGTGTGCGGCTCCAAAGTTCAGAGTTCCCAAGGAGCACAGCCAGGGCCAGATTTACTTTCTCTGCTGCCCCAAGGCCAGGTTCCTCAATGCGCCCCCCTGTATGCAGGCTGCATACAAGTGATCTTGGCGCCATCGCCGAGATCACTTGTACAAAACAAGCGGTGGCTTCCCCGCTGTACATTTAGCTCTGCTTGCCGAAAGCAGGGCTAAATGTAGAAAATTACTACCCGCCCGGTGCCCAGAACTGCATGTCCCGAGCGTCGGGAGATAGGAATGCCCGTGTTTTGAAAAACTGGAATTTTGATGTTGACAAATGCACAGATGTGAATAAGGGCTCAGGGCAGGTTTCCTGATGGTCACAACAGTTGATTATGCCTGCGTAATGTGTGTCTGAGCAGCCGCTTGTATTCCCCATTGGGAGGGCGTATGACAGGGAGACAACAGTGGACCATGTCTGTGTATTATTATTATTACATAGGATTTATATAGCGCCAACAGTTTGCGCATTGCTTTACAATATAAGTAGGACATTACAATCACAATACAATTCAAGACACGATGTTAAGGAGGGCCCTGCCTGTGAGGGCTTACAATCTATAAGGGAGGGAAGTGATGCATGAGGAGGTAGCTGTATGTAATGTGCGTCCATTGAAAGGGCTTATGCCAGGGTGACAACAGTGTGCACTGCCTGCATAATGTACATCCATTGGGAGGGCTTACAACAGGGTGACAACAGTGGGCCATGCCTGTGTTATGTGCGTCTATCGGGAGGGCTTATGACAGGGTGACAACTAGACATGTGCACTGCCAAAAAATTTGTTTAGTTTCGTTTCGTTTTAAATTCGGATTTGTGTTATTTTGTTTTTCGGGATTCGGGTGTGAAAGTCAACTCGGTTTCGGAATTCGGATTCGGACGAAATTCGTTAGCGGTAGTTCGTTCGAATGTTCGTTTCGTTTTCGTTTCTTATACGTTTCATCCATTCGTTGGTTCGTTTGCAGCAAAGTGACATTTAAGGGGGAAAATGTTTTTCTCCTCTAATGTCACTTTGCTCCAACGAACGAAACGAATAAGAAACGAAAACTAAACGAACGTTCGAACGAACTACCACTACCGAATTTCGGAAACGGAAATTCGGATTTGTTTGCATTCGTTATTATCTGTAATTCGGAATTCGGATACATCCGAATGTCCGAATTTCCAAACATTCGTCCGAATTTAGATTCGGAACGAAACGAATCGCACATGTCTAGTGACAACAGTGGACTATGCCACGTAATCTGCATCCATTGGGAGAGCATACTGTATGACAGGGTGACAACAGTGGACCATGCCTGAGTAATGTGTATCCATTGGGAGGGAGTATGACAAAATATAAACAATGTACTGCGCCTGCGTAATCTGCATCCAATAGGAAGGCTTATGGCAGGGTGACAACAGTGGACCATGCCTGTGTAATCTGCGTCCATTGGGAGAGCGTATGACAGGGGGACAACAGTGAAGGGATAATATTAGTAGACATGCGTTGCAGAAGACATATAGAGGAGCTGGAAGTTTCACACCCCAGGTTTCAAATGCAAGAAAAAAAAGGGTATTTCCACAGTGGGGTGTGCGAGGACCCAGAGGGGAAAAGAAAAAAAGGGGGCTTTTAAGAAACAAGTCCAGACCTCGTGTATAAAAATCTTAGAAGTACATTTATTCAATAAATCGTTGTATACATTATTTGAGATAAAAAACGGAATACAAAATCATCAATAAAAATGCTTTTACAAATGCAGGTTCACCGAATGGTGACGATACCGTGCAGTTACGATGTATATGGTTGTTTGTTATCAGAATGGTATAAACGCTCCTGTAAGTCCCTACATGTTTCGCCCCGAAAGGGCTTCTTCAGGGGAGAGAGACAATTCTATGGGAGATATGTGTCATATATGTGTCTTCACCGTCAGTTAGTCAGGGAAGCGAGAATATAGTTGAAAAACTGCTTCAAATACAAACAAGGGATTGGTTTTGTCAAGCATGAACCGCCACAGGTAAACACAAATTGAGGGATCGCGTCGGAGACAGCACCCTGTAGTCTTCAGGAAAAACAGACAGCCGGCATACTAGACTTAGAGGTAGTGAAGTTCTGCTCTTGCCGTGTGTGGTGTTGCTGTTTCTTTCCCAGACATCTGGGGGACAACAGTGGACTATGCTTGCATAAGCTGCATCCATTGTTAGAGCGTATGACAGGGTGACAACAGTATATTATGCCTACATATTCTGCGTCCATTGGGAGGGCTTATGACAGGATGACAACAGTATATTATGCCTACATATTCTGCATCCATTGGGAGAGCATAGGACAGGGTGACAACAGTGGACCGTGCCTATGTAAAGTGTATTTATTGGGAGGGCTTTTGACAGGGTGGCAGCAGTGGACCATGTCTGCGTAATCGCGTCCATTGGGAAGGTTTATGGCAGGTCGACATTAGTGGACTATGCCTGCGTAATCTGTGTCCATTGGGACGGCTTATGACAGGGTGACAACAGTGTATTATGCCTACATAATCTGCATCCATTGGGAGAACATATGACAGGGTGACAACAGTGGACCGTGCCTGTATAAAGTGTATTTATTGAGAGGGCCTATGGCAGGGTGACAACAGTGGACCATGCCTGCATAATCTGTGTCCACTGGGAGAGTGTATGACAGGGTGACAACAGTGGACCATACTAGCGAACCCTGCATCCATTGGGAGAGCTTATGACAAGGTGACAACGCAGAAGAACCATTAGAAGACAAGGACCTTTCATGGCAGGATCACCAGACATTTATTTTCATGAAAGCTGCAGATTCCCAAATATTGAAGATGATGTTCGAAATCCCATTAACAAGTTAAAGTTTATATGGGATTTTAGTGATTGGGTAACATATACTTTAAATAAAAGATTTTGGCTGAATAAATATATAAGAATTGTGTAAAGTGAGGATTTATGGCATTTTATTTCATGAATGGAGCTTCTCCCTGGCTCCTCCCGGACGTGGCCATTACCAACGGAAAATTACAATTTGCTCCACCTTTAGAAGATGAAAAGTCCACCACCATAATTACTACATCCAAAAATAACATGGTTAATCCCCTTACCCACCTCGCCCACTGCTGCATCCCGTGGATGGCCCCCTGCACTGATACCATGTGACAGGTCAGAGCTGTACTAAAAGATCATTGGCTCCTTCCTGGCCAGAATGTGAATATAAGCGGGGCCTCATGCTGTGGTGTCAAGGAACGCAAATCCTACATTGGATAAGTATAGGAAGACGTATCCTCATTGAAGATATCTACTGCAGGATGGACAGAAGGAGAATTTCTTTCGCTCTCTTGGCTTCCCTGATTCATGCATGCATTGGGGTTCCGCTACAGGTAAGTTGAACTTTCTAGTATTTATGAAATTTAAAGGAATATATCGGTCAGGTAAATAGGAAATATTGCATATGAATATTATCTACTTCTATGTGCAGCCAGCAGGTTCCTCTAGGCTCCCTTTCACACGTCTACCTGTCTGTTCTTAGCTGCTCTGTTGTGAGAAATGCTTCCGTTTACAAAGTTAAAACTGAAGTTCTCAAGTTCTGTCAGTCAAACACAGGTAACATGCTTATAGGAGGGAAGAACACTGGTGTGGCATCAGCAATGGGCTACAGTACTTCATTGTCCAGTCACAGCCTGTATGGGCCTAGATGGGATTATATTGAAGTGAACTTGTACTCTGATGCTGTGCAAAGTAACAGGTCCATTTTATTGTAAGGACCCCACACTAGGGTTGACACTTTTATTTCAAACCAAACCCTAACACTCTAGCGATGCGCTGACTTTCTTTGGGAGAATGTGTCACGGCTTATTTATATGTAAATATCACAGTCGAGACTATTTTCAGTGGGGGGGACAGTAGCCCCTATCTTAGTTTTGGTTGCCCGTCTGCCTGACATCTTGTGTCCGGGTTTCTGCTGCCATGAAACCCGGACACAGCTTTCAAAACCCTGACTGTCTGGGTCAATCCTGGGCAGGTGGCAACCCTACCCCTACAAGGACTACTTAATAACCTCCCTATGCCGCCATGATCCCCTGTTGGAGCCCAGGGAAGCAAGTAATTGAATAATTGGGAGATGCGTCACATGACACTTCGCCACCACCCCAAAATTCCACACTCAGAGTGACCAGTTAACAGGCCCGAGTGCTGTCACTTTGATCACAGGGTCCCTTAAAATCCTGTGTAGGGCAAGTCAAACTTTCCCAAGATTCTCAGACATCCTGGCAGTGGCTCAGAGCTGCAGGGAGCACAGACACGGCTTGTACATTTCCATCATTCAGTCACAGATCCATTCACAGGATGTGTGAATGAAAAGTCTACAAGTCCTATCAGCCACCGCAGATTGCTATGGATTATAAGAGGGGTGACATCACTGCACTTGTAATCCATTGATTACTTTTTCCAGTCCCATAACCAAAGATCCATACCCTGGGGGCTGGAGGAAGGGTCTTCAGGAGCCTGTGCATTGCACCCGCCATCCACTGATTGCAGTTGCAATGCTCTGCAGGTTTAAATGCAAAAAAATTGTTAAAGGCATTTTTTAAATTAGATTCCAGTGGGTCATATTATTATTATTTTTTACGATGGACTATGCATTTAAATATTTTCCTCAATAGCCACAAAAGATATAACTCTTCTTTGTGTGCACCAAATGCCTTTAGAAACTATTACAACACAAAAGATATTACCATATAAAAGCAGCAGTGACATCATCACACTAGGTGGATTCCAGCGCCATTATTTCTTAATGGCACCCCAACGGACCTGGCCATTGCATGTGCTTTTTATCGCACTGCATCGCACGGTAATCTGCAATGGAATGTGGTGCAATGCAATTTAAGAAAAAAGGTGCATGCGCTTCTTTGAGAGTGATTTTGTTGCAGTAGGCAGCCCGTTTAAATGAATCAGTTACCCTACCATAGGGCACTACAACGCACCTTTCAACACTTCAGCAAGGACGCACTGCAAAGGTTGCAACAATGGCTTGAAATCATATTGCCAAAGGTTGTTGCCATAGTTGTTGAATCCATCAGTGATCAATGCTGTTGAAATATCTGGTGACATGTGACTCCGTATCCAATATATTGTAATTATATCATTACTTTGTTTCTGCTTTATTTTCCAGATTAATTTTGAGAGTGTTTATGAAAAAGGTAAGTGATTTGTGTTGCTGTTTTTGGGTGCAGGTGATGGTATTTATACAATGCTGTTTATAAATAAGAATGAGCTCAAGTATTGACTGAACCCAGCCCAAGCCAGAGATCCTCCAAACATGGAATTGCCATGGGCACTTCCGCCCAATCAGCTGCGGCATGGGCACTCTGTTCTCCGTAACTGCATGTAAACAAAGGGACAGGATGATTGTATTGATGTAATTTAAATAATATGGCCACATAGCCACATTAGGAAAATGTAATTTACCAAATATAGGCATGTAGCCATATAAAGTCAATGATGTCATGGCATTCTCTCCCTTTGCTTATGTCACGCTATGTGCAAACCTGAGCTCATCCCTATTTAAAAAACACAGACTTCAAAGTGTCCTCATGGACTCAAGAATCTAGTCTCTCTGAAATATTGCCGTCTAAAATTTGTTATTTTCATTAAAAACTGTCTCAGAAAATAATACACTGTACTCTTTATAACAATGACAAACCCTGCCTGGTCTCTACCCTCTGAATTGCATCCTATTAAGAGGATAACATACTGTGCATCAAATATGTACAATTTTTCTGGCTTTTGTCACAGAGAAAAGACACTGCCATTTTCAATCCCAGGATAAGAACTGCCGGCTTTCTTCCACCTAAATTGCAACCTATTAAAAAGAATAACATACTGTGCATTGAATCTGCACAATTGTTAGGCATTTGATTAAAAGGGAATCGGTCATGAATCGGAACGTTTCTCAGTGGAATTAGACGGAAGCTGAGCTTTGTCCAACTCCTGGATCTGACTTCTAGTTTTGCACAGGGGGGTATGCTCTGTAGTCTTGTCCTAGGGTGACAATAATGCTCCTCCATAGATAGGAAATCATTCCACCATGCAGGATATGATATGGAGCACGATAGTTATCAGTGAGGTTCAGTTAAAGTGTATTTGTAACATTATTAATAAAAGTTCTTATGATCAATGTAATTGTTCTTATTTCTGCGAAATGAAACTTATTAAAAGAAATCTGTTACCTTAAAGTGTGTGTGTGTGTGTGTTCATGCGTGCGTGTGGCCAGAGTAGGGTTGCCACCTGTCCAGGATTCACCCGGACAGTCCAGGTTTTGAATGCTGTGTCCGGGTTTCATGGCAGCAGGAACCCCGGCTGATGTCAGGCAGACAGGGGCAACCAAAATTAAGATAGGGGTTACTGGCCCCCCACTGAAAATAGTCTCAACTGTGATATTTACATAGAAATGGGCGGAGCTATTTACATATGAATAAGCCAAGACTCATTCTCCCAAAAAAATGTCCGCATGTCGCTAGAGTGTTTGGGTTTTGCTTGAAGAAAATTGGCAACCCTAGACCAGAGCAATGTGAACAATATTATTCATTTGTTTCTTTGTATTGTTTTCAGTAACTAACAAACTTTCCCACGTTTCTGTCTTTCAGCGGGGACCGTGACAGAGCGTCCGAAGGTGGAGCCTCCTGATGTTTTCAGCCTCATCTCTGCATCCAACAAAGGTAGAAATACGAGTGGGCCGATGTGCGCACCCATTGCTGACCCCTCCTTCAAAAAAAGGTCTTTAATTTGAATTCCTAATTTAATACTACATGTAGTGTGCAGATAAGGAGTTCATCAGGTGCACTCCTTTTCCAGGTCACTGACATCAGGCATCTAAGCCAGAGAAAGCCAGGCTGAGCATCACATGTGGGCATTACCTAGGGCAAGCTGCATGCAAATGAAATCTGCCTAGGAACGCCCACTCCGCCAGACTGAGATCCGCCCATCAAAGCATTTTGATATTTGCATAGCTCCTCCCAAGAGCCAGCCCACCACTTGCATCAGGGTTAAGGGCTCTTGAGAGGAGTAACGAGGCAGGGTGCTGTAATGCTATCAGGACGCTATGTACAGCAACCTGCTGACCCTTCCCTTCAGCCATGATCTGCCTACATTGAATAGAGCAGCACAGAGACACAGTGATGATGTCACTGGGTCTAAAATAAAGCGTGTGATGAAAACGGAAAGCTTTTAGCATGTTAATGAGGTGGGAGGTAGAAACCAGGAAAGACAAAATATAAACAGAACAAACTTCAGCTTTAACTCTTATGTCCCTTATGTTTTATAAACCATTGTGACTTTTATCTGTGTTTACTGTTTGGAGAGAGCAATATGCTGATGCGTGAAGGGGACATCGCTGTGGATATCGGACGCAGCGCTATAAAGTGCGACGACAACTCTTGCAGATGGAGTAAAAACAGCACCGGCATAGTGAATGTGCCCTACACCCTCTCCCCCGACTACAGTGAGTGTTCTGACTGTTACCACAATACAGGGTGCTGACACATGAATCTGCAGTGCTGGGGTCTTGGGGTCATTTTCCAACAGGACACTGTCTGCATCAAGCTTCGTCTACTCCCTATGCCTGTGTGCAGTGCCCATAGGGTTCGTGTGTGTGGCTATAGTAGACAGTGGGACACCTGTGTAGGGTAGCTGTGTAAGAACGGGCAGCACATGGCTGTCGTCATATTTTCCATTCTTATTTATTTTTTGTTTCTGAGGATTGTGTGCTGAGACTTTCTGCCGCTCACATGATCTGCAACCATCTGCTTTTTTCTTTATTTTAGCTTTTCTTCTGGAGCTCAGCCAGCTGTACCGTATAGTTCAGTGGCAGCTTTGCTTACAGATAGCATACTGTTCCCGATAGCACATAGCTCATTTAATTTGAATAATAATAATAACAACAATACTAATGTATTTATATAGTGCCATCATCTTTGTGGCATACCATAAAGTAATAGCTATAACTAGGAAAGAAATGCGGGTAATACAATAAATGTTCCGTAGACTAGTACATAGAGTTGTCTAGAAAAATAAAGCAATAACAATAAACTATAAGGTGTATAATGTATAGTGGTAACAAAAGAGCCCTATAAAGGGTGTCGCTGTTTACATGACTCCATGAAACTGACTAACCAGAGTCTTTTAGTTGTGGCTTTAGACTAGCTCTGGGGGGTATTGGGAGGGGGGAGATGATGTCAATTGCTCAACATACCTTTTAAAGGGAAAGTTTATTGTATTTTCATATTTCATATATTTTTAGTTATTTTTATATATTAAAACTTATTTTTGCAGTTTTTACATTAAATCATTTTTTATGTTAGGTTCACATTTTTACATGTGTGCCCTACCATATTTTTTATATTGTGTTATTAAATATGGAGATTTGTGGATCAGCCACTAGAGGGAGCCAACACTCCATTTGCCTTACTTCCCTACTGAGATAAGATAAATATGGCTGCCATCATGTGTTTGTGGATATACAGTATATATATCTGGCTTCCTTAATGGGACTTCCGGTATCAGTATTCGGTATCGGCGAGTACCGAAAAAAAAAATATCAGTACTCGATACCGAAAAACCGGTATCGGTGCGTCCCAATGATAACATGACTTCCATTAACCGGTTTTTTACTTGTATTATATCCAAAATTTGTTGAAAAGACTCTACATTCAACTTAAAAGTACAGAGAAAGAGTTTTCCTGAAAAAAAAAAAGAATACAGAAAATAGAAAATAGAAAAAGTAGTAACAAAAAATTCTGAATGAAGTGGGTGGGGGGAACTCCAGTTTTATTTTACAAGATGTGCCTCATATTGGTCTTCTGGTTCCATAGGTTCCTCTGATAAGACGGTATTCCTCACCGCCATGGAAGAATATGCGACTCTCACTTGTGTACGCTTCATCGAACGCACCTCGGAATCTGACTACCTGCAAATTATGTCTAACTCCGGGTATGTGAAAAGTGATTCCACCCCCCCTCTCCCTTTTCACATATGATTTAGTTCTAATATTTACGCAGCTGCCAACAAAATGCAGATTTAACTTCCTGGAAATTATCGCAGCTCTATTCAGGATTTCATTGGGATTTCCCAGAGTCGATATTGCTCCGCTCCTCTAATTGTATCACTGCACAGAGCTTGTAGATAGGTTGCAGGCAGCCTGGGACACAGAATATGCTCTTCTTCTTAATGTCCTTAGGGAGTTTCATCTCTGGTGAGGCATTTGCATGTCTAAAGAGCTGTAATGCTGGTTTCTTGTTATATCACGGAGACCGCTCATGTGATTATGGGTAGCACAGACCTGGAGCCTGGAGGCTTTGTAGAGTTGCGGGCAGGATGAAGCCTTCAACCCTAAAGGTGCCCATACACCTTAGGAATAGTGTATGCGATCGCGTTTTCGTCCGATTTATACAAGGATGATGGGCAGTGTACAAGCGCAAATACTGTACAATCGATCGACTTTTGACTAACCAGCGGGTTAGAAAACTTCGGTCGATCGTACGATTTTCGCAAGGTTGGTGGCGTTTCCGTACGTCAAAATTCGTACGATTTACACTGCACATGCGCAGACGAAAAATACGTGTGGTCGATTACCACAATTCGTCCAGGTGCTTTCTTTTAATTACCTCTGATCTAACCTTGCGTTAATCGGGGCAGGATGGGGCCGCCGTAGGAAAATCGTACGACGGTTCAATCATCTGACGAAAAGTGTTGTCCGATGATCGCAAGGTGTATCAGCAGCTTTAGTAAGCATTTTTGATAAGCAGCACCCAGCTGTGCACATGTTCTTTTGGTTTGGCAGCTGACTGTGGCTCAGGGTTCCTCCTCTGAATCAGACGGCTGGGTTACGAGACTCTCTGTTTTGGCTTCAAAGACCAGATCATCACCTGTGAGTTGCAATTGAGGATATAATGTAAATCCAGTTTGTTTGGACCAAATGCCTTTGTAAGCCCAGATACTACATTGTAATAGTAGCATTGACACACCATCACTGTGCTGCACATTGCAATCTGATGCTGCATCACTTTAATCTGATTGGCTGTTGGTTGTAGCCCTTGGTGCGATGATATAATAAACAGAATAATATAGTTGTCTCCCTTTCCCTACAGATGTTGGTCCTATGTTGGTAAGAGAGGAGGAGGTCAACCCCTATCGGTGGTGAGCGGCTGCATCAGACAAGGCTCTATTCAGCACGAGCTGAACCACGCTCTGGGATTCTTCCACGAGCAGAGTAGGAGTGACCGTGACAACTACATCAATATCATGTTCAACAACATCCTGCCAGGTACCAGATGGGGGGTGACATTGTTATACTAGTTGAATATTTTGTTAATGGAATTAGATCAGATCCCATTTAATAAAATACAATGGGGGGAATATATCAAAACTGGAGCAAACAGAATCTGGAGCCGCTGTCCTTGGCAACCAATCAGCATCTCTCTTCAGTTTGCTCAGGGGAGATTTGAAAATGATAGATAGATGCTGATTGGCTGCAGTGCAAATCTGCTCCTGATTTTGTCTGCTCCAGTTATGATAAATCCCCCCCAATGTCTCTGCAAATTGTGGCTTTCAAGGTGCATTGCATATGAGCGAGGCCAATATTGGAGTAAGAATTTCTGTTAACTAGCAATTTGCGTTTCAGAAAAGGGTTGATTTATAAACAATTTGCAGGACCGTTCACCCTGTGGATATCCATCAACGTTCCTTCTGCGGGAACATAGGCACAAACGAACGTTCTTTCGTTTCAAATGTTCTGCTTGTAATATTGCATTATCGCCACTAGATGGCGCTAAGGGAGCATATGTGATAAGCATTTATTTTCTACTCTCCTCAGCTCCATCCAGTGGCCATAATGCAATATTACAAGCAGAACATTCAAAATTAATTCCATAATATCTCTCTGCAGGTTTCCCTGTGCAATGCAATGCTATATAATATTGTCACTGTGAATATTTTACTCTGCCACCTTCAGGAACCGGGGGGAATTTTCAGAAGTATGACACACTTAATCTAGGCACGGAATACGACTATGGCTCCGTCATGCATTATCCAAGGTACAATTGTGAAATCTGTTATTTTTCATTGAAAGATAAGAAATTTAAAAAAAGAACTGCTGACGAAATTCAATGTGTGGCCCCGTTGTCAGCCCTCAGTTCAACAACCGACAATTTTTCAATCGCCTAGTGATGAAGGAACATAGCCGAAAATTGACGGCCGAACAATCACTGCAGCCAATCAGCTTATGCACACAGGCGCATTTGGGGCACACAACATAAATCAGATTTCTCTAAGCACCCAAGAAGCCCAGTTCGTGCATACAGCCCCCCTGTAGACATGAATGACTGTGCGTGACAGTACACGGGTATATGCTGGTACTCGCATCAACCCATGTATTGACGTATTCCCAGTACACAGAAAGTCTGCCCTGATTGGGTAAACTGGCAGCGTCTCTTTAAGTGCAATTTACCACACTTTAAAGTGGAAGTAAAGTCCAAAAAATAAAAACGATTGCTGGGGCTTTGTCAGAGAATACATGCAAAGACTCTGCTGCCAAAAAATTCTTGCACTCTCTGCCAGCGATATCTTATCCTTTGTGCATGGCACATGCGCCGCATAGTGTACACACTCAGTCCGTTCACAGCATCTCTTAAAGGCTGGGAATGGGCCTAATGCCGGGGAGGATGTAACTGTGCAAATGTGCAGAAGGTTCATCATCAGTGGCCACCCAATGGCCAAATAGGATGCCTGGGAACCTAGAAGTGTTGGGCAGATATGGTGGTTGTGGGGGACAGAGCAGGGGATCGAAGGTCGATCCGACAGTGACGAAGGGCACACGTGTAAGGTAATTGTGCCCCGATGTATAGATGTGCATACTTGCACATTAGGGCAAAAACCCCACCAAGTTCACTTCCACTATTAGTGATATTGAATTAAGGTCACTGACTTTATAGTGCAAGGTATGCACCACAATACCGGTTTTCACCTGCAGGGGGTGCTGTAGGAAAAGTCAAGGATTACGGCTCTTGGTTCTTGTAAAAGAGAGTGGGGTTAGAGGCACCTAAAGAGTTTTTTTTTTACCTAGGGCCCCTTGCAGATAAGGTCATGGTAATGGTAGCTTGTGAATAAAATATAATAATGATATCATATATATATATTTTTTGCTTTGTTTCTAGCACTGCTTTCTCTGTGGATGGTAGTTCTCCCACCATTGTCCCTAAACCAAATGCCTCTGTGCCTATCGGACAGCGATATGGACTCAGCACCTTGGATGTTTCCAAAATAAACAAGTTGTATGACTGTGGTAAGAGAAAATTGGATTTATAGAACTCAATCAATCAGCAAAGTGTTCACTATTTCTCAATACAATATGGACTATAGTGGACTTGGAGCATACCATAAAGTTCAATAATACATTTGTTGTGTGGATAGCCTGTTTCTTGCTGTTGCGGATGCTCTGCTCTGTCTTGCTTTTTTACTTACAACCGCTATATTATATTTCTAACAATTAATCTTCTTTTTTTAGGTGTCTGTCGAACATTGCTCTCCGATTCTTCAGGATCCCTAACATCTTCCAACTACCCTAATAATTATCCCGGTGCAAGCCGCTGTTTGTGGCTCATTCGCATTCCATCAAACCTGGTAAGTCCCAGAGTTCTGAATCTCATAAAAGCCTATTACGTCATAACAGAGAGCCACGACTTACCAGTTTTCAACCCGGCTCATTAACTGTTACGGGATGCTGAGGTTTGTGTGAAGTCTGAACCAATATTTGACTCCAGTGGTGCGGAGAGAAACAGGTTTGTCTTAATAAGTAATACCTCTGGAAGTACCTTTCCTAACAACCTGTCTCTCAGCACACTTGGTTTCAGATCAGGGCTCAGACTTTATACAGCCCTTGGATTGCCTACATATTGTTCTCGTTACCCTTAGCAAGTGATTGGATTTTTATATTGAACCGGGAAAGCAAATATACCCATTAAGGTAATGGCAAGTGATGGTGAAATCCCTCCAACCAAATCAGTGCGGTTTCTATGGAATAGGGCTTAGGACTCAACAAGCAAGTATAACCCTGGCTTCTTGGAATAGGGCTTGGGTCCCAACAAGCAAGTCAGATATTTGCTTCTATGGAGTAGGGCCAGACGCCCAACAAGCAACCATTGCCTTGGCCTGTGGAGTACAGCTTGGAACCCAACAAGCAGGAGTGTCCTCATAAAGAGGCAGTCTGAGCCGGTAGCCTCAGGCGGCATCTCATTGGGCAGGTGGGGCAGCAGCAGCAAGCCTGGGCGACTAACTGCACCCCCCCAAATCCCCTCTGCTCGCCACCACCTGCTCGGCTGACTGATAGCTTGGCCCCCATCTCCTGGCTGCCTCAGACAGCCAAAAAGGTAGGGATGGCCCTGCCAACAAGCAAGCATGATATTTGCTTCTATGGAGTAGGACTTGTGACAAAACAAGCAAGTGTAATATTTGCTTCTATGGATTAGGACTTGGGGCCCAAACAAGCAAGTATGACATTGGCTTCTATGGAGTAGAGCTTGGGTCCAAACAAGCAAGTATGATCTTTGCTTCTATAGAGTAGGGCTTAGAACCCAACAAGCAAGTTAAACCCAGGCTTCTATGGAGTAAGGGTTTGAGACTCACTCAACAAGCTAGTATACTGTAACTATTAGGATTATGGTGACAAGGGACTAAAGGAATCAAATAGCCTAAATAATTGTACCAGGAAAGAGATACATTGATCTATAATTCCTTATGTTCCCTTCTTTTGTTGACATCTCCTTCTTCTGCTAGGTATTCCTGCAGTTTAGTGCCTTTGATGTGCAGGCCACACAGGGTTGTGCTTCTGACTACCTGAGGATCTACGATGGGCCAACCACTTCCTCTCCCATGTTATTAGACAAAGCCTGTGGAGCTGGCCAGCTGCCCCCTATGATCTCTACAACCAATACAATGCTCCTTGAATTTGTTAGCGACAGTAGCACCGAGGCCACTGGATTCAAGGCTTCATACAGCACTGGTAAGGATTCACATATTAGTGCTCATCTTTGCCCTATTTTATGATGTGATATTCTTAAAATGAACTATTATCATTTATTAAAAGGAAACCTTTAATGAGACTGCCAGTGCTCAGCTCCCTATTAAATTGCTAGCTGCCACTGTTCTGGCCACTGGTGTCACTGGCCACCTATGAGCATGCAGATCTGAAACAGCAGAGTCAAATCAGTGCACCTATTTGCATACTTGTTCTATGTCAGTGACTCAGGAAATACTGCCACGGGATCAGTACATCTGCTAGAGAGAAAGTGAGGTCAGCAGCGGCAGCCAGCATACCATCTCAGTAAAGGTTTCCCTTGTGAAAGAGAATGAACTTGTCAGGTTGTTATTGCAGCCTTTGTTCCCCTTGGGGGATATTTCCCTTTTTTTCCTGTCCCCAAAAACACAACAGAAAGTAAATAGAATTCTCCCACCTCTAGCGGTTGTCCCCATTGGAAGATTTTCCCTCTACTTGTTTTCCTAACCATGACTGTAAAATGTTGGATTCCTCATTTCAGCCTCAGTAACAATGGTCCCAAGAGATACCTATCCCCCAGCAAGGACATGGACGCCAATAAAAACCCAATAAGTATTGGGATCTATCCAAAACTAGCAAAAAAAATGTTGTGCCTGGAGGTTGCTCTTTAATACAGTTCTCAAGATAATGAGAAAACATAATATATACAAATAGCACATTATAGGTCACATTACCAAGGCTGTATATCATTCAGTACCAATGTTCTGAAATATTTGTCATGTACAGCTCTAACCAAAATTATTCAACCCCCCATTGCAAATCAGGTTTGCCCTTTTGTGCCATACACAGCTACTGCCCGGCTCAACAAAAGATGATTCAAGGATTGATTGAGCCTGGTGGAAAACTGTCGGCCATACAGCAAATGCATCCAGTCAGCTACAGTCACTGTTCGGGTACAAGAGCCAGCACTGAAGTTTCCTCCATCTACGTCTAGTATGGATGGGGTAATCCAGGGCCAAAGCTAGGGAGGGGCATGTGCCCCTGGTGCCGATTTAGGAGGGGTGCCACTGAGTGTGTGGTTGGAGAACTTCTCCCTTGCGGGGGGGGGGACGAGGGAGCAACTGTTACCCGGGACAAAGGGGGGAGCCTTTGCCCCGGGTGACAGAATATCTAGCTTCCCCACTGGGGTAATCTATTGATTTGACCTTGTGAGCCCATGGGCCGAATGAGAGAAAAAGATGCGTGTCTGGCTACCCCTGATCTGCAACAATCATTTGCTGAAATCTCTTTACTAATAATAAAGTCTACTATACATTTCAGTGGGTTCTGACTGCAAAAATACATTGTTGCCTTGTTATATCTTATCAATTTGTTTCTATTATTTCAGTGACCTGCGGCTCAGTGTTGACCAACCCTATGGGAACGTTCTCTACTCCCAACTACCCCTCCAGCTATCCTCCAAGTATGGATTGTACCTGGGTACTAACAGCCCCGCCTGGTTTTATAGTGAGTACCCAAAACTGAAGGGTATATAAACCCTATACAATGTACTTTTCTAATTTGGTCTTATTTGGTGCAGAGCTAGTGCTGGGCTTTCTGTAGCATGGAAACAGTTTGTAATACATATGTTTTTGATAGTTGGGGTTTTAACAACAATAATGAAAGCGTCCCAAAATAAAAGTTCATAAACTTGCACACTTGAAAATATTTAAATAAGATATAAAAAATTAAAATATTAATTATATTTCATACATTATATTAAAGGTATTTTCTTCTTAAATATATATTTCCTGAATCCTGAACCTTGATATCTTAAAGCTAAGAAAGATATTTCCAGCAAAATTCTGTTTTTTATGTTATTAAATAATTCCCCTCACTTTGCCTTTATTTTTGTCACATTGTGGTGATGGTTGGAAGGCACAGTTTTGGGTTAACAGTAGGGATGCACCGATACTGGTATTTCGGTATAGAGTACGAGTACCGATATTTTTTTTTCAGTACTCGCTGATACCGAATACCGAAAGTCCCATTAAGGAAGACTCGCCACCGATTAGCAGGGAATCCGTCCCCATGCTTCTCGTCACTAGGTGACAAGAAAGTATGGAGCCGGCTTCCTGGCCAATCAGGAAGCCGGGCGCCGTGTAATGACGCGGCACCCGACTTCCTGATTGGCTGGGAAGCCGGCTCCACGCTCCGTCATTATGAGGTGGTCGGGAAGTCGTCTCCATGCTCCCTCGTTACTTGTGACGAGGGAGCATGGAGATGGCTTTACGGCCAATCAGGAAGCCGGGTGCCACGTCATTACACGCCCCCCGGCTTTCTGATTGACTAGAAAGCTGGCTTCAAGCTCCCTCGTCATTTGGTGATGAGGGAGCATGGAGCCGGCTTCCTGGCCAATCAGGAAGCTGGACAGCGTGTAATGACGCGCTGCCCGGCCTCCTGATACAGGAAGTATGGGGCTAGGCATAGGAGCATTTGGACGACTATTACTACTACTCACTACTCACCCAAATACTCGACATCGGCACCGATACTAGTATCGCTATTGGTGCATCCCTAGTTAACAGGCTCTGAATTAAAACCATTAAGAGAAATGCCGTCTGCTTTATGAGAAGTTAGACATCTGCTGGGCAGCAGGGACACATGGCCTCAGCTGAGATGTAACTCTTGGTATTGTTGAGCTTTGCGATTGCAAACTTCATATCTGAAGTGCTTGCCATCTTTCAGTAGCTTGGATGCGGCTCTTGTTGACTTGCAGTGTTCTGTGCAGCGCCTGGTACACATGTGCGATTCGTTTCCTTACGAATCAGAATTCATATGAATTTCCAGAAATTCGGACACATCCGAATTTCCGAATCCCAAAGCATCCGAATGTGTCTGAACCCGGATTTCCGTTTCCGAAATTTTGGATGCCGTCCTCATTTTGCTTTAAAACTAAACTGAATCGTACATGTGACTTTTCTGGCCAATCAGATGTGTTTTTCGGCCTAATGCATCCGAATTTCCGAATTGCATTCAGGAGCTCGCGAATGCCATTCGGGTCTGGGAGCCTCAGCTTTAGTTTCATGTATATATGGCTCCAAATGTTGCCGCAACAAATAATCATGCGTACTACAGAATACTAATTATTAGGGATGTACCGATATAATAATATAATAAAATAGATAATTGAGGACATGGTATGTGTACTATATCCTCAATTATGAATGAATGGGAGTGATCTACATCACCTCTTGTTCATTCATAGTTGTAGTTATAGTAAACATACTCTGTCCTCATGTTATGAATGAACAGGAACACTCAGTATAGAGGATTCCTGCCACCATTGGAGGGGTGACACCAAAATGACTGACCCCAGCAGCATACCTCATCCCGCCGGGTGAACGCCTCCTCCTCTCTCTGCCGGCGTCCATCACCAAGATGGCCGCCGGCAGGCGTCAATAAGACGGGACCGGATGCCCCTGATTGTATTACTTGTGTAATTATGTCTTTTGAGCTGCAGATGGCGCTGTAGCGCAATGCTAGTCTGTATGTTCACGCTTCTCTATGATATATACATCTCTGTATGCTGTATAATGCTGTACACTGATGTAACGTTCTCCTAAGAAAGTAAAACTTAATTCAGCATTCCTCAAGATCTCGGTACTTCATCTAAACACATAACCGAGAGTAACCTCCTACAGGCTAGTAATCAGTCTATATAAAGTCTGACTGGGAATTGTTTTTTTAAGTTGAAAATGTGTCACCCTACTCAGCATAAAAGGGGATCAAAGCCAAGCAAGTCCGGCCCGAGGCTACAGACAGTAGTAACAAATGGGTCCTCAACTTATAATTCAACATCTATGCTCCCATTTTTATTTTATGAATGAATATGCCATATTCAAACACGTTCTTGTATAAAAACAATATCATATAATCAGGAATTACATTTTAATAGGTTTGTAAAATTAGACAAAATTGGACTGGTTTGCTGAACCATTAAAGGGAAGCTTCACTCAGTAGCCTGAGTGGTGGTGAGCGATGGGTGAGCCTGGTGTGGTGATCGGATATCTTGCTCCATCATGTCCTTCAAAGGGAATAGTGTAGGAGAGGGTGTAGGAGAGGGTGCTAAAACGGAACATGGGAGTGGTCAAATAGAATTGTGGGAGTGGCTAAGCATATTTCTGTAATATGTAGTTGGAATGAAAAAGTTTGTTGGCGAAATTGATGGCGTACTATGTGCTGTGGAAAACAGGGAAGGAGACACGGACTACCCACTACCATAGATGTGACGGAGGTCACAACGACAACTGTTCAGCCAACTTTATATGTCTATGCAAAGCTTATCTAAAATAAATGTTAAAGATTGGCTAGAAAAAAAGCAACTTGGTGGATCCGATATTTTTCAGGGAAGTCTAACCAAGATGGTACGTGCCCATTAACATGCAATTGTCCAATAATCTCATGTTTTCACTACCTTACAGGTGTCTGTAAATATGACGGACTTCACTCTGGAGTACAAGAGCACCTGCACCTTTGACTATATGCTTGCTTTCGATGGGCCGAAGATCACCTCCCCATTGATGGGAAGATATTGCGGCAAAACCACCCCACCTGCTTTAACCTCCACAGGCAACAGCCTTCTTATTCAGGCTCACAGTGACAACTCCATTCAGCTCAAGGGGTTCTTGGCCAAATATGCCTTTGGTAAGTCTGTCGGAAAGGTTTAATGAAACAAGAGACGCATCTCATGTGGGGTGTTTTATCCTGTAGGTAGAGACTATAATTACAGACCAGCTACAGCTAAAGCAGCCTTTCTCAGCTAGAGTTCAGTGGAACCCAGGGAAATCAGATTGCCTTATGGGGACAGGAAGGATTTTTTTTAATTTTACCCCATTTAGGTTTTTCTTCCTTTTAATTTCTCATCTCTATAGGTTGAACTTGATGGACTTGTGTCTTTTTTCAACCTGACTAACTATGTAACTATGTGTTTACAAGTGGAATGTATTTTCGAATGTTTTCCTGTAATATCGTAATATGGCCACTAGATGGAGCATATGAAATAAGTATTCATATCCTATACTCATCAGCGTCATCTAGTGGTCAAAAAAGAAGCGAAAATACATTCTCTTGTAAAGAAACATCTAAAGAATGTATGTTTTGGCATATATCCACACAGAACAAATATTCACAGATAATCGCAAGGTGAACGGCACTGCAAATAGTTTATAAATAGAACCCCAAGTGTAAGTAAACCCAACAATGAAGTTCTCTTATTTGCCCCCGCTCTATTTTGGTCTGTTCAATAAATATAAAATATTTTGTTATATCCAAGTGCAAAAAATATCTGTTGTTCCTGCCAGTGATCAAGTCTGTTCATAACTTCCTGTGCTGTACTCTCATGAGTTACATTGTCCTCCATGGACTACAGAACCCCTCAACTCTATGTAAATAGGAGAAGAGGAAAATATTTGTATTTAAGTCCTGTCCTAGGTTGACAACGCTGCTCCTCCAAAGCTACAGTACCGTGAGTGAGTGTTGTCGGCAGGATAACCAAAAAGAAAAGGGCTGAAAAAGAAAACTAATGCAGCCACCACATCTAAAGACCAGTATACTGCCATAGATGAATGTAGTTCTCTGCACAATGACCCTTTATTAACCCCGCACTGCAAGAGTTAACTGCTCATTTTGGTCTATGGAGGAAAGTCAAAAAGTTATACTCACCTGATCTTCTGAACCAGCTTGTTCTTAGACCCAGTGGCGGAACTACCGCCGGTGCAGGCGGTGCGGGCGCCCAGGGCCTCAGGCTCTGGAGGGGCCATCGATTAACATTTTTTTGAGTGCGGCACGTGAGATTAATAACGTGCTGGGTTAGTGTGATCCTAGTTCATTTTATTACTTCATTGCTGTGCTGTATGTGTATAGGCCAATGTAGTTGGATCTGTATGTGCGTTATAATTAATCTAAATTAATCGATTAAAAAAAAATTCGATTAATCGAACACGAAAATTGTAATCAGTAACAGCCCTACTTTATTTTAAATATTTTAACTTCATTCAAGATTCTAAATCCATTTGATATGTTTTCTTTCTAGTGAGACAATAATAAGAGGAAGAAGCCGCATCTATACCAGAAGATATACTGCAATTCGAGTTTTGCTATTTATTGTAATACTAGTGAAATGTGAACAGTCTGATCTGCGGATTGGTCACTTATCCCTAAATTGTGCTCGTGGGGAAGGGGGGTGCACAGCAAGATGAAAGAACAGATGTGCTTACTCCTTCTTGTTGTGTTCACGTGTTGATGATGTAGTGTTTACAGATTAAATAAAGTTTATTGTAAAAGGCTATATGTTTGTGTTGCTGCTCTATTGTCTGTGTGAAAGGGGTATCTATGGTTGCTCTATTGTCTGTGTGAAAGGGGTATCTCTGATTGCTCTATTGTCTGTGTGAAAGGGGTATCTCTGGTTGCTCTATTGTCAGCGTGAAAAGGGGTATCTCTGGTTGCTCTATTGTCTGTGTGAAAGGGGTATCTCTGGTTGCTCTATTGTCTGTGTGAAAAGGGTATCTCTGGTTGCTCTATTGTCTGTGTGAAAGGGGTATCTCTGGTTGCTCTATTGTCTGTGTGAAAGGGGTATCTCTGGTCAAAAACTACAAATAAATCTGTATTTCTATATTGAATTACCATAAGTTCTATCCCGCTCCCAATAACCAGATCCATCTAGAAGTTTGTAAACTTACTTATGGAAGATGCCCATAGGATGTATTTCTTCAACTGACAATTTAAATCAGCCCTGTGTCACAACTCTCACAGATCCTGCCATCGGAACTACTAAACAACTGAACACTGTGACATCATCATAGCTTGCTGGAAGCAATGCATGATGGGAAATGTAGTCTTTATAAATCGAGATTGCATCACGTCAGGCAGTAGGGAAAGAGATGCAAAGCACTCTGGGAATCCAGGAAATTGGTGAAAGTAGACATGTGCAATTCGTTTCGTTCCCAATCAAAATCTGGACATCTTGTGGTGTCAGTGTTTAGCCAAGATTTGTACCTTCAGAATTGTAAAAGTGAGTAAGGTTCACTTGAAATCTCAAACATACACAGCGATACATAGCCAAGAAATTTGGACTTTTAAAACATCCGAATGTCCGAATCCCAATGCATTCGAATATGTCCGAATCTGAATTTCTGTTTCCAGATCCTGTCCAAATTTTGTTCAAAAATTAAACTGAATCGGACATGTGACTTTTCAGGCCAATCAAATGTGTTTTTCGGTTTAATGCATCCAAATGGGTCTGAATCCGACTTTTGTTATGGCAACATGGGCGCCATATACAGTATATACATATAATACTAAGCTGGGGCTTCCAGACACGAATGGCATTCGAGATCTGAATTTTCAAATTGCATTTGGGAGCTCCCAAATGCCATTCAGGTCTGGGAGCCTCAGCTTTAGTAATATATGTATAGGTGAAACTCGAATAATTAGAATATCGTGCAAAAGTAATTGCAGTAAGTGCTGCAAAAGGGGCCCAAACCAAGTACTGAGTACATATGCATGCTTGTACTTTTCAGAGGTCCGATATTGTTCTATGTACAATCCTTGTTTTATTGATTGCATGTAATAATCTACTTTTTTGAGGTTGTGGATTTGGGGTTCTTGGGGTTTTCATGATCTGTAAGCCATAATCATCACAATTATGACAAATCACGGCTTGAACTATCTTGCTTTGGATGTAATGAGTCTATCTCATATATTAGTTTCACCTTTTAAGTTGCATTAGTGAAATAAATGAACTTCGCACGATATTCTAATTATTCGAGTTTCACCTGTATATGGATCCCAGACCCGAATGCCATTCGGGATCCGAATTTGTGAATTGGATTATGGAGCTCCCAAATGCCATTCGGGTCTGGGAGCCTCAGCTTTAGTAATATATGTATATGGCTCCCAGACCCGAATGGCATTCGGAATCCGAATTTACGAATTGGATTAGGGAGCTACCAAATGCCATTCGGGTCTGGGAGCTTCAGCTTTAGTATTAATATCTGTATATGGTTTTCTGTGGCATTCGCAATGAATATTCGTAAACTCATCCGAAACTAATGAAAATTCGTATTTCGTCTGAATCCAAAACCCGAACCAAACTGAATTTCGGTCTGAAATAACGAAATATCTGAACCGGGCAGAACCAAATTTTTCCGCCGCTTACATGTCTAGTTGGAAGTGATGGGCAGACGGAAGGCAGGGCTCATTACATGAAAGGGATTTTTTCACGTAAGCTTTGATTCCATTATCAGAAACATCTCTAGTCTGTATTCCTATTACAATGCTGATGTCATAACAGGAGAGGATATGCTGGGACTTTACAACTCATTTCAAGTTTTCTCTGTCTCAGGATTGGGACATATAAATGCAGTGTGAGTACCTCAGGCTGCCTGAACACATGATTTTTACCCAATATGATGATTGTCAACCGTCTACAATAATCAGCTTTGTGCGCATAAATGAATGCAAAATGACCGATGTACTTGCATATGGGGCAAACGGATTTTCCAGATGAATGGTAAATCATTCCCACCAACGGCATATGTCATTGAATTGAATGATCACACAGAGCAGGGGGTCTATGAAGCTGCTGGGACATCTTTGCAAAATCGACTACATCATTATTACAAACCATCGGATCAATGAGCAATTTTCAGGAAAAGAAATCCATTTTTCCAATAATGGTAATTTGCCTGTTTGTTTTCTTCGCTATGATGGTTTGCGCAGTTTTGGAGGCTTATTTGTATTTATTATTATTATATACAATTTAGCCACTAGAGAGAGTTCTCAGTGTGAGTCAGCAGACTGATTGACTTCCATTGTAAGTAGGAGCTGTAGAGCACAATCATTGTTTAGCTCTGCAAAGCAGAAATCAGGACACGCCTATGTAATGAGCATATATGGCTGCAGTCATGTACAGCTTTTGCTGCAATACACAGTTTCTTTTGGAGCTTTCTTCTGAGTCTTTTCACCTGTTTTTCGGTATTGAGTACGAGTAACAATATTTTTTCCGGTACTTGCCAATACCAAATACCGATATCGGAAGTCCCATTAAGGAAGCCAGGCAGCGTGTAATGACTCACCACCTGGCTTCCTGATTAGCCGGGAAGCCGAGCGGCGTGTAAAGTCTCGCCACCCGGTTTTCCAATGAGCAGGGAAGCCATCTCCATGCTTCTCATCACTAGGTGACGAGAAAGCATGGAGCCGGCTTTCTGGCCAATCAGGAAGCCGGGTGCTGTGTAATGACGAGGCGCCCGGCTTCCTGATTGGTCGGGAAGCTGGCCAATCAGGAAGTCGGGCGCCGTGTAATGATGCGGTGCCCAGCTTCCTGATTGGCCAGCTTACCGACCAATCAGGAAGCTGAGCAGTGAGTCATTACACGCTTCCTGGCTTCCTGATTGGCCGGGAAGCCGGCTCCACAAGTGACGAGGGAGCATGGAGCCGGCTTCCACGCCAATCAGGAAGCCGGGCAGCGTGTAATGACTCGCTCCCTGGCTTCCTGATACCGGAAGTATCGGGCTAGGCATCGGAGCATTTGGGTGAGTACGAGTATTCGCCCAAATAATCGGCACCGATACCTATACTAGTACCGGTATCTGTACATCCCTAGTGAGCGTCATTCATCCCATTTCCTCTGAGCCCCGGCTGTCAAGGACACACCCCCATCATGTAGCTTGGGCTCAGAGTTTTACTGCATTAGATGGTGCAAAAATGAGCGCAGTTCAGTGTAGCAGTAAAGGCAAAGACCACTTTGCCAAATACACACTTCTTCCTAAAAGAAAAACAATGTGCATATATTTTTTTTAATATATATATATATATATAAATCATTTTTTCCAAGTGTCTTCCCGATCCATTGACATTACAGGCCATTCTTCCTCTCTTGCATTCATTTTGGTTTTGTTTATACCTGTCCCATATTTAAGCTTTCGGTACACAAAGCAGCTTTGCTTTGGAAATTTGTTTCAGTAATTCAATTAGTAAATATTTTTATTGTTTGCTATTATTTGCTTTTGACTTGCTACCCTGGATTCTTTTGATTTCATTCAGATTCCAAAGGTCTGATCCATATTTTTCCCCCCTTGCATGCAGTAAAAATAATACAAAAAATAAATAAGTTTCATACACTAGACGTGCTCCAACCCTGCTGGAAAATGTTCTCAATAATTTTCAAACCGGTTTCTTTTTCAATGAGAAAATCGATGGAATGGGACTGAATCGTGTCCACACACGGTACCATGCGCTGGTCATTGACCGAGGATCACACCTTTTTTTTCATCCCGCGGGTCCTCCGGGGTAAACATCCACCATTGTCCGATGAAATAATAGTTCTGGGATAAAATAAGCATTGGAGATGGATGTGCAGGTTAGCACCTCTGTTATGGAAATGACAAGCCCGGGAGAAGGAGGATGAAGAGGTGAAAAGGGCGACGCATTTGCATCTAATTTTCTGATGTTGATTCGTTAACGAGCTTAATTACCTCTCCCCCTGGAATCAATTATGCAAAGTTATGAGCGTCCTTTCTAAACCTGGCATACCTGAAATGCAGCTTGTAAAACCGGAAAACATTGACGGTTTCCGAGGCTGCTGACCTTGAGTCAATAATGGTGGGAAAGGGTCAGCCCCAATGGAAACGTGACGAAGAGTAAACAGCAACTTAAATTACTTTTTTTTTAATGGTGAAAGTTTCAAGAATTGATTACCACTAAATAATAAAGAACTGAATAAAGTGGACCTGTCCTTTGTCTGTACTAGTGGTATATAGAAAATTGATGATCCCTGCTGTATCACATTGTCAAGCTTCTTTTATGTTAATTAGCTTAAAGGAGAACTATGAGGTGAGTGCTTTTCACTCACCTCATAGTTCTAGCCGACCTGTGACAATGAGACTGTCACAGGTCGGCTCAGTAGATCGGAAAGTGAGCGAACACATACCGGCGCTCGATCACTTCTCGATCCTGTCACAGCCTCTGCCGTGACAGAGGTGGGGCTGGATTCCCCCCTCCCAGCTCCAATCCGCCAGCGCTGACTGGCGGAATGGATGGGGGAGGGGGCGGCTACAGCTGGCTCTGCCTCTAGATAGGCAGAGCCAGCTGTCACTCACGCAGCTGGGCGGATCCAGACATAATTGTCGGGATCCGCTTCAGCTGCGGCGTCTCAGTATACCGCGAGCCGTAGCTCGCGGTATACTGAGCTTAGGGTGACAGGAGGACGCTAGTTTGTGTCCTCCTGTTACCCTAAGGAGAACTATGGGGGAAAGCCTTAACCCCATAGTTCTCCTTTAATATCTTTCTTAATAAAACATCATTATACATAAGTCTAAGTCTATGCATTTATATAGTGCACAATTATATAGTGGAAACATCATATATAAACATAATATCCCGATAATGAGTTGTGTGAATAAGTAACATGTGGAACATTTGGAGCCCATTCACACCAGGGTGGTTGCGGATCAGTGCGTCTAACACGCTGATCTCAAAAGGAAGATTTTCGGGAATTTTTAATTGTGTGTCAGCGCGGTTCCATTGAAACCTGTATGGAAACCGCACTGCTCAGCGTAGCAAAAATAGTACTCGGCTGTAGATCATCAATTCATCTCTAAGTTGGTGCTGACACTGTCCTTCCTTCTGAAGGGGGGCTACTTTTGTTCCCCATGGTCCCTGTGTGTGTGTGTTGCAAAGTAGTCACCGCTCCAAGCTCGCTCCTGTGATGGACTACAATCTCAGGTTTAGTAATTTGTATTGTAGGGTGTTACTATTAACTATTGAAAAGAAAAGTCACAATTTGCATAATTCTAATGGCGCTGTATAATCTGTTTAGGCTGCCAATACAACGCTCGAATTTTGGTTGACTCCTGCTGACTGGCCAAAATTTGAGCTGTGGCTTGCCCTATTGGCACCACCCGGCTCGTCAAGAAAAATCTACTTTTGTTAAAGAATCGGAGTGGAAAACTGTCGGCCCAATTGTGACTGCAGACAATCAGTTGCCCTCAATGATTGGGTATTCTGACAAATGCTGATGTCGGCTATCAGAATACAATAGCCTGGCAGGGGAAATTCCTCCACCCACGCTGTTTATCATGGTGGAAGAATCTGTTATATTCCTTTTGTTCAGCCCACAGGCTAAGTAAAGGGAATCTACGTGTCCTTGGCCAGCTTTAGCCTCCACATTATGGGGAAATTAGTATGTCTGATGGAGTAGCTTTAGAAGGTATGGCTGTGTTCACATGCTGGGGGAATGGAAAGGTTCACAAACACGGAATATAATAGTACTGCAGCTATTATAGTTTCCCTTTAAAAAAAATGCATAATAACAAAGACTCCTCAGGGTGTGGGCAGCTCTATATCAGTTACGGGACATTAGATAGAATGAAATCAATACTGATAGAAAGAACACGAGTCACCTGATGTAATAATATGGCAAGTGTATTCATACAACACAATATACTGAACGTCTCATCACTAAGGAGGAGTACCGCATTTCACTGTAGTGCAGTGCCTACATCGGAAAATGACCTGCAGATTTTTCTGTGATGCTCTCCTGACCTCTGACCTCACTGACTTTATAGAAAAAAAAAAATACTTGAAGCCTGGCCATGTTATGTAGTGGGGATCAGCAACTGGTGCATTGTAGCTATGTGTGTATATAGTGGGGGAATTCGTGCTATGGTACTGACCCCTCCACTCTGCATTACCTACTACTTACCCTTGAACGCTGCATTACTTACTACTGACACCTCCACTCTGCGTTGCTTACTACTGACCCCTCCACTCTGCGTTGCTTACGACTGACCCCTGAACTCTGCATTACTTACTACTGACCCCTCCACCTCTGCGTTGCTTACTACTGACCCCTGAACTCTGCATTACTTACTACTGACCCTTCCACTCTGCATTACCTACTACTGATCCTTCCACTCTGCATTACCTACTACTGACCCCTCCACTCTGCATTATCTACTACTGACCCCTGAACTCTGCATTACTTACTACTGACCCCTGAACTCTGCATTACCTACTACTGAGCCTTCCACTCTGCATTACCTACTACTGACCTCTCCACTCTGCATTACCTACTACTGACCCCTCCACTCTGAATTACTTACTACTGACCCCTGAACTCTGCATTACTTACTACTGCCCCCTCCACTCTGCGTTACTTTCTACTGACCTCTGAACTCTGCGTTAATTACTCCTGACCCCCCCAACTCTGCATTACTTACTACTGCCCCCTCCACTCTGCGTTACTTTCTACTGACCTCTGAACTCTGCGTTAATTACTCCTGACCCCCCCAACTCTGCATTACTTACTACTGCCCCCTCCACTCTGCGTTACTTTCTACTGACCTCTGAACTCTGCGTTAATTACTCCTGACCCCCCCAACTCTGCATTACTTACTACTGCCCCCTCCACTCTGCGTTACTTTCTACTGACCTCTGAACTCTGCGTTAATTACTCCTGACCCCCCCAACTCTGCATTACTTACTACTGACCCCTCCACTCTGCATTACTTACTACTGACCCATGAACGCTGCATTACTTACTACTGACCCCTCCACTCTGCGTTACTTTCTACTGACCTCTGAACTCTGCGTTAATTACTCCTGACCCCCCCAACTCTGCATTACTTACTATTGACCCGACAGTTATGTGTTAATTACTACCGACACCTCCACTATGCTTTACTTACTACTGATCCCTCCACTATGCTTTACTTACTACTGATCCCTCCACTATGCTTTACTTACTATTGATCCCTCCGCTATGCTTTACTTACTACTCACCCCTCACGCTGTGTTACTTACTACTGACTCCTCCACTTTGTGTTTTTTTACTACTGCCCTCTGAACTCTGCATTGCTTACTCATGATCCCCAGACTCTGCATTACTTACTCCTGAACTCTGCGTTACTTACTACTGACCTCTGAACTCTGTGTTACTTACTTCTGACCCCTGCATTTTTCCATTAATGACTCCTCACCCCTGCACCCTGTCTTAACACCATCTCCCACACTCTGAATTACTTCCTACTGACCTCTGCACTCTGCATTATTTTCTTCTGACCCCCAAACTCTGTGTTAAATAATACTGACTCCTGCACTTGGCATTACTTAGGGTTCGTTCACACCAGATGCAGTGCGTTCTGGCCAGAATCTGGCCAGAACGCACTGCATCACATTGCGGCCGCCTCTATTTTTTGTGGGGCAGCAGGGGGCATGGCGGGCCATTGAAGTGAATGGCAGCGTAGCCACACCCTCCGGCCGCAATGCGATTGGCCACACGAGATTGCAAGGCACATTGTGCCTGCGGTGCGATCAAAATGCTGCAAGTACTATTTTGATCACACCGGACTGCAGGCACCTACACACACACACACACACGCAGAGTTAGAAAATCCCTTTACAATAATTAGAAAAACCAAAAATATTTACTGTTATGAATAACATTTATTAAAATTATTATTTTCCATGTTTATAAAACAAATCAGAGGAAGTTTTAGCTAAAATAACCATATGAAAAACAAGCAAATATATTACAAGGTTCAGCTGGCTATACACAGATCAAACGTCATCCATTTCCTGCTGAATCGTCCGAAAATTGAACCAGTGGGTGGCCCTGCCAGCCGACGGGTTCCACAAAATTTGCTTTTTAAATTGTTACCCAAACAGTGGTGACAGCCAATCAGCTGCTGTCAGTTTTCATACATTCTGACAGCCACGGGCATCAGCTGTCAGAATACAATAGTCTGCAGGGGACATTCCCTGTTCAGCCTGGATGGAGGAATAGAAACATTTTGAGAAGACTTAATGTGTGTGGCCAGCTTTAGGTACCATACAATTTTAGTCTTATCCATCTTTCCTGACAGCTTTAAGCTGCTGACAGAGGAAATGGAGTCGGCTAAATAAGGTTTCCTCCCTCACTCCTCCCATATCTTCTTATTATTATTATTAGTATTACCTCCCCATTGGAGTCTACCAGAGAAACAAGAAACAAATCATTCAAATCACTAGCAGGCATGCAGACATCCCAACTCTCCCGGATGGTCCGGGAGTCTCCCGCTATTGGATAGCGGCTCCCGGCCGCCCGGGAGAGAAACACTTCCTCCCGGGCGGGATCGAGCAGATAAACGTTTCCCAGCGATCGTTTTTTTTTTCTTTTCTGACATCGGGAGCCACGGCCCGACAGTCAGAAAAGAAACAAAAAAGGCATACGAATCCATAGCTAGATTCCTATTGGCTATTGCACTTTGCAATATCCAATAGCAAACTAGGTAATGTACCCGCCCACTGCTGCTGTCAATCAGCAGAGGGGGACCTGAATTTTTCTATCAGGTCCTCTTCTGGTGATTGAAAGCAGCAGAGGGCGGGTGCAATAGCTAGTTTGCTATTGGCTATTGCAAAGTGCAATAGCCAATAGGAATCTAGCTATGCATTCTTATGCCTTTTTTTAAATATTCTGATGACTGCAACTGTCAGAATACTAAAAACAAAATCAGAAAAAAAACCTGCAGATAGCAAAGAAGCTATTGCTTCCTGTGCTATCTGCCATCATTTCAGGGGTGCGCTCTCTCCCAGCCCCCCTAACCCCCCTCCGCTGATGGGGGGGGGGGAGCGTAGAGGGCACCTCCCTGAAATGAGAAGGACACCTCCCTGAAATGGCTTCTTTCAGGTTGGGATCCCTGGGCATGGGCTCGGTGTTCGACTCAAACATCGTCAGTTCACGTGTTCGAACACACGAACTGTGAGGGCGTTCAGCGGGCTGTTTGCCCGCCGAGCCCTCCCCAAGGCACTGTGCTTTGTGAGCCTTGATTGGCTAAAGTCTTGCACCTGCAACACTTTGCCTAATCAGGGCCCAGTACTCTGTAAGAGCCATGATTGGGCAAAGTCATGATTACTTTGTCCAATCATGACTCACCTGTTACAACTGTAAACAGTTGGGCGGAGCTAGCTGTCACTACTAGCTCCGCCCAATTGTTTATGTGTTGCCGGCATCTGTCAAAATGCCATTCTGCGCCGGCTGTTCGTTGCAAGTGAACGGGACGGCGGTCGTCGGTTTTTTTTGCCATTATTTCTATGTAACAAATTTTTTTTCATTTCTTCGAGTCATCGTGAATCATTATTTTTAAAATAAAGGACTTGTCAAAATCTTGTCTTTTGGTTTTTTTTTTCAAACAAAGGATTTTTTTCAAAAGTCTGGACTCTTTTATACAATTTTATTTAACCCTTTAGTGAATGGGTAGGGGTACCCCTTACTCATTCACAAGGGGGGGTGCATTTGGGAGGGGCTTGTGGGAAAAAGGCCCTTGTCCCCATCGGCACAGGGACAAGGCGCTTTTCCAGGGGCAACCCTCCCAGTGCCGAGGGCATGTGGGCTGGTAACGACTCGGATCATGGATCTGGTATGGCAGTGGGGTACTGCCTTACAATTCCTACCAGCCCTTAAGGGCCTGGTATGACTTTAAGGAGGAAACCCACACACTTTTTTTTTGTTTTTCTTTTTACATGGGGTCCCTCCTAAAATTCCTACCAGACGTTAAGGGTCTGTTATGACTTTTGGGGGGGAATCCAACACTTTTAAAAAAAAAATGGGGTTCCTCCTAACATTTCTACCAGACCTAAAGGGTCTGTTACTCTTTGGGAGGGGGAACCGCACACCATTTTTGCTGCAGCAGGTTCTATACATCATACAGATTTGACACTTTACAGGCAGTGCAAGGGGACCCCACGGGCACGATATTTAAAGGCATTTTTCATTTTTATTGTTTCACTTAAAGTGGCAAATCTGTATGATGTTAAAATCACTGCTCCTTTAAAAACTGTATTTTTTAAAAGTGTTTTTTTCATTGATTCCTGTCCCCCAGGGCAGTCCCCGGACCCCCTTTTTATAGCCAATAACTTACATATAAGCCTTCAAAAAGGGGACATTTGATTCTCAGAGTTCTGGTCCCATAGACTTTCATTGAGTTTGAGTTCAAATTCAAACTTTTTCCATGTTTGAAAGTTCAAATTCAAACCGAACTCGCGGGTGTTCGGCTCATCAATAATCAGTAGCGCCTAGGGAAATATCACTCGTGGATGGGGGCGGTGCATACGCAGAAATGAAAGACGTTTTCAGCAAGTCTAGCTTGGGGTCATTTGTGTTCATCAAAAGACAGCAATCTCCTTTATCGGTAGTTGAACTCTTCAGTTCGCGGACACTGAAATGATAAAAATGGTAAAATACATTTCAGATGTGCCTGCAATATGGGAAATTCTTGAAGAAGATGCAGGGGAGGTTACACGGAGATAAGTTTGAATACAGACACAACTATATATTTAAGCTGAAGGTTTTACATCCGGTCAGAACTCTATACGTTTTTATCATATATTCAAAGTATATGTAAACCCAATGGTCATCCGGCCATGAGGACACTTAAGGGACTATTTATAAACAATCTGCAGGGCCCTTCACCCTGCGAATATATGTGAAGTTAAATTATGGACGAATAATGCCAAAAACAAATGCTGTTAATATACCTTTTCTCTATTGGAATGTGGTGTTGTAATATTACACTATGGCCACTAGATGGAGCGTTTCCCTGTTCAAATGTAGTGTGTTGTAATATTACATTATGGCCACCCATGTAATATTTAAAAGAGAACTATGGGGTAAGTGTTTTTCCTCATAGTTATCTTCAGGGGAGGACATATACTAACCTCCTCCCTTGACCCAAAAGCTCAATATATCGCGGGTTATACTGAGAGCGCCGCAGCCGGGACGGAATCCCGACAAATACTGTCTGGATCCACCCAGCTACGTGACAGCTGGCTCTGCCTATCTAGAGGCAAAGCCAGCTGTGCCCGCCCCTTCCCCCGTTCGTTACTCCACTCAGCGTTGGGGGATCGGAGAGGGGAGGGGGGAATCCCTGTGGGGAGCTATGACTGACAGTCACCGCTCACTGCAAGGAGACGATCGGGAAGTTAGCGGATCAGCTGCATGTTTCTGCTCACTTCCCGATCAATAGAGCCGACCTGTGACAACTTATTTTTCACAGGTTGGCTCTAACTATGAGGATGAGTGGAAATCACTCACCTCATAGTCCTCCTTTAAGCTGGAATTGTTTTTTGGTGCAGCCCATGTAAGATTTAGGCTGGAATTATGTTTTTTGATATAACACATTTAAGATTTACTTTAGAATGATGTTTTTGCTGTAACCCATGTACGATTTAAACTGGAATTATGTGTTCTTGCATAACCCAAGCAAGATTTAGGCTGGAATGAAGTTTTTTTTATATAGCCTATGTAAGGTTTAGTTTGGAATTATGTACAGTGGGATAGCTCATGTATGTTATAGGCTGGAATTATGCGGGTGTAGCCCATGTTAATAAATCACAACTGAAAGAGAGTCAGAGCATCAACTTACCAAAAGAATAATCTACATGGAACCCATGTCCTTGGACTTTGGAATTGCTGGAGAACTGGAGCACCACCATTGGCCCACTGGAGGTTACGATGAAGTTGGATTTGTGTCCGCAGTAAACACCCAGGGCCGGCGCAGTGAGGTTACCACCATCTCTAACCGTCAGGTAGTCGTTCATGCATTTGGTAGATGACTCTAAGTCAAAGTCAGTGAAGTTCAGCAACACCTGAAAAATGATACATTATTGCAGGACTGGTTATATATGTATATTTAGAAAGCAGTGAATGCAACACTCTCCAAACATTCACTGCAAGAGTATCTTCCTGGTGCATGAGTTTTAGAGTACAGTGATCAATTCACTATGTATGTTTGGTGAATGTAACATTCACTGCTTTAAAAGTTTGCCCCCATTCAGATATTATTTTGCAGTGTCTGGGAGCGGGAGCGTGTGAGACACAAATAAAGGAGGATTTGGCTCCATCAGGGAAGGTTGTTTACTTCACAAGCATTGTGCATCACACAGTATCTGTATTGGGTACTTGTTAAGATTGTCATACAGGAGCCTTCAGTTGTGTCTAAAAAAACTGCAGCATAAGGCAAAGCAGGTCAAATGCGTCCTCTGAACTGCTTCATGTACTAATCCGTTAAAGTCAATAGGATATTGCTGACCCACATTGAGCATGTTAAATGCAGAAAAGCAAGGTCCATTGACATGAGCCTTTACAGGGGTTAAAAAGACAATCCTAAAGCGTATTGTGAGCCACTGCTCTACTGTACTAATACATTGGACAGGGCAAAAATAATGCAATAAAAGAGCTTTTGACATTTTAGAAGGAACATTCTCCATTGTAAATGTCTCTTTTATACTCACTCGATTACCCGGAGGAGCAATGATGACATATATGGCTTGGAGATTGTTGTAATAGTTGAAGGGGTAGTCTGGGGACTCAACATAGTCTCGATTTTTGGTAAAAGTGCCTCCATACACCACTGTAAATAAAACAGACAAATCTACATTAGATGCGGCATGGTAATTTTCGGAGTTACATTGGCTGTGATTGGCCGGCTGCCTCTCCCAGAAGACTTTGCCAAATCTGATGATTATCCATACATGTTGAATTGTACAATTGCAAACTCCATATTTCTCCTATGGCAGGTTTCTGTTAATGTGCTTATAAACACAATATCTATAAAATATATTCTTAAGTAGTCCTCTTCTGTAATGACAATCCCGCAGCTCTCCATAGACTTCTATGAGACTGTCTTCCAAGTGTCTACCACATTTTAAGGCCTCATTTTCACGGGCTATGTGGGCCAACATTTTGGCAAGAATCAGCATATTCCTGTGCTTGTGATCACAGGTGGTTGTGGACAGTTGCCGCCACTCAGCCTGTATAAATTAATGACAGGCATGTATCCACACATCTAGCACTTACAAGTGGTTAGGGACAGATACACAACCTTGGACGCAATCTGTCTGCATCCAGGGTTGATCATCTGTCCCTAACCACATGTAGCCGTTGGAGGGTGGGGATAGATCTGAACAGCATTGGCAAGCTGCAGAGCCTGTCAGCCTGCCATTGATTTGTACAGGCTGAGCGGCGACAACTGTCCTCAATCACTAATGAACACAAATGTAGGAATACGCTGATATTTGCCGCATGTTTGCCTGAATAGCTTGTGTGAGCAACACCTTAAAGTGTACTGCAATCTGGGGCCCTATTAGAGAGATACACTAATTCTGTTGGAGCTTATAGACCGTGTGAATGAGGCCCATACACCTGTAGATTTTTGTACTAACATTTATATGAAAAATCTGGTCAGAACATTCGATAATGCCATTGGAGACTTGACAAATGTCCTTTGAAATTTAAAGATTAATTTTAACATGCGATTTTGGGAATCAATGGAGGTTTTCCTGCATGAAAACCGCATTCACTGTAAGAATTTTGTTCATTGCAGAAAAAATTTCCATCCTTGTCCTTCATTTTTTTTAATCAATGTGGAAATCGATCTCCAATTTGACTCCATTAACTGTTAGAACATCAAAACAATGTTTTGATAATGATTATTTTCAAACGTAATTCTAACCGTGTATATCCAGCTCTAGGCACAATGATTGAATGCTTATGGACCACATAATACATATGTTAGTTGGGCACATACCTGTTTTATAAGACGCATTGAAACTGCTTGGAGAAGGCGTGTCGGCGATATATTCCAGCAGCATGAATTTATCAGATGAGATCAGCACTGGAAGAGGTTGGCCTGCATTGACCGTGACTAGCAGAGTGCTGTTCTTGCTCACCCCGTCGTACACGTTGATCTTAGCATTACATTTGCCGGACAAACAAACGAACTGGCCAAACTGCAGCAAGATCTGCAAAATTGTAAATGTCTTTTTACTTAAAGGGAATCTCTGCATGCGCTGAGAGATTTAAAGACAAAAACATCTAGGTCAGCTATGTCTGTTTCAATGGATGTCTGTTACGTGCATTGGTGTGCTGCAGTGCTATTCATTCTGAATGGCACCTTAAAGCACCATCCCAACGCACCTCCATTGTAGTGCAGCACAACATGCAGTGTATTGCAGTAAACCAGCCCAGTGTATCGAAATATCTGTAGTTTTGACATACAGAGTTGGGGGAGAGCTAACGACTCAGGTCTGGTCATTGACAGACACTATGCAATAGAGTGATGAGTTGTTAGAAATCCTACCTGATTTTATTACTTTAGAGGAATCTCACCATTGAGGAGATTCACCCTCTCTATTTTCCCCAGTGACCACATTAAGAAAATGGAAAGTGAATAAAAATCCAAAAATCACCAAAACAGGAAAAGAGAAGAATTTTTGAAGTGGGGGCACTTGTTCTGGTTACTTTTACTGCCTGTTGTGTCTGCTTTATCTAAAAATGTTTTGAAAAGTTTGTATATAATATCATTTAAGTATAAGGAGCTCTCAGGTTCTTAAAGGAGAACTATGAGGTGAGTGAAAATCACTCATCCTTATAGTTCGAGCCGACATGTGACAATGAAACTGTCACAGGTCGGCTCAATAGATCGGGAAGTGAGACAGGGGAGTGGGCGGGTAGAGCTGGCTCTGCCTCTAGATAGGCAGAGCTAGCTGTCACTCACACAGCTGGGTGGATCTCGACAGTAATGTCGGGATCCATCCCGGCTGCGGCAGTCTCAGTATATCGCGAACTGTAGTTCAGTAGACTTTTGCCAAAGGAGTCGGGCCAAAAATGATCAACCGAGGAGCAAAGGAAGTTCCTATGCTCCTTGGTAACAACCAGAGGCCATAATGAGCTGTGTTTGCATAGCAGGTTATCAAAGAACATAGTATACTGTATGTCCAGCTTTAGTCTAGCCCTCTCGTCAAAATTTAAGAGGCTTAATCAAGCCATACATCATTCGAATTTTGTCTGGTTCTTCAGAAACCAGCCCGGAAATTTGCACAGTGGGTTGGCACCCTTTGGCCGGCTTCCCTCGTTCAGCTGATCAAAGCAGCGGGTTTAAAAAAATACAAATGTACACAGCCAGCAGCCAATGAGCTGCCAGCTCTATATAGGTATTCTGACATCAGTGATGCCTCAATCAACGCTCGTAAGCGTTGATGGAGGAATTTGTTCTATTAAATAGAACAGTGTATGGCCAGCTTTAGAAGGTGTTTTCCACCCTTTCTTTCCAACCCCCACCCCTCCCCCAAGGTTCTGCATTGCTTCACTATTTCCCCCAATATGTACAAATCCGACAATTCTGGAGACAGCCAGGAGGTACCAACTAAGACAAGATTTGTTTTGAACATTAGCAATGAGATAACCAGTTCTGCTTTTGTTTGCGCAGTTCTATGGCTACATATTTTAATACAGAATAAATAATAGAGAAAACTGAAACTATACCAGGTCGGATGGAACATGTAGGAGCCATAGACAGTTGTCATTGTTGTTGATGGGAGTGACATCAGTGGAAGAGAAGTTTCCTGAGGGACCTAGCAACTTTTTCCTGCATAGATCTGTATCAATAAACAACTGTCAGAGCCGGTGTTGTCAATTCTCACAAATGTCACAGTGTCAGGGAAATAACATTTGTATCCTCAGGGGTGAAGCTAAGACTGTAAATATCTGCACTGTGCTGTGCCCATGCAGGTTTGCTTTAATGCCCCAACCCCACCTAGGGAGCACATGCTCACCTTTTAGTCACTCTTCCACCAGGTCACAGAGAATACTTAATACTAGATGCAGACAGCAATAAAACATTGTCAGATGTTCAACCTGTTCCCCATTCTACTACAAATGTGCTTTTGTTTATGCCTGTGTCCCCATTGCAGAGATTTCCCTTCAATTCCTGTCCTGACAGGTAGGTAAGAGGAATCTCTCTAGTAGGGAAACAGCACTATAGCTCCAACTGACACTAAGGATGGGGCCCTATTCCTCCCACTGACACCAATGATGGGGCACTATTCTCCCGACTGACACCAACGATGGGACACTATTCCTCCCATTGACACCAATGATGTGGAACTATTCCCCCAAAGACACCAACTATGGAGAACTATTATTTCCACTAACACCAACGATGGGGCACTATTCCCCCAAAGACACCAACGATGGGACACTATTCCCCCAAAGAAACCAACGATGGGACACTATACCTTCCACTGACACCCACTAAGAAACACCATTCCTTCCACTAACATCAACAATGGGGAACTACTTCTCTCACTGACACAACTGATGGGACATTTTTTCTTTTCTGACTAGCCACAGTCTCTAAGCCACATTTTATTCCCACTGCTCACCAAACCTGGAGCACTGTTAACTAGCACTGACACCAGGGCATTCTCTACTCTCAATGGCCAGAGCCTGGCTCTCTAAATTTTTAAGGACAGTGAACTGGCCCTTTGGAAATTCTGAGGACCCCTGAGTGTTGATAAATTACTTACTGCAATTATAGATCGCATTTATCTTCTCCACATCCCTGCTGTCGAGCCCGATTCTCTGCCCAATGGCAATATCAGGGTTGGGTTTTGGTACAATTGACATCTGCCCAGATGTGTTTGAAAATGTTTTGCTGGAAGTATAAGAAGAAATATGAAGATTTAGGACACAGTACAAACTCTGCATTTTCAAAGGAAAGATATTGGATGGATATATTCTGTTTTAATATTATTTTTATTTATACATTGCTAATAACTTTTTTGTGTTTAAAAATCATCACCATCATCATCAACAATAATCTTATCATTATTATTATTATTAGTAGTAGTAATGTATACATTCTTTAGGCTGCATACATATCCAGTTTTCCTACCAGGTGTAGAGTGGACTATTTGAATCACCCAGCAACTTCTTATATCTCTCAAGGTCTCCGGTGACCAGATCTTTGACCTGAGTTTCCAAAACTATCCCTAATGGGGTTCCCACCTTCCCTATTGGGTGCTCTTTTTTATGCTGTAACTTTTCCTGTTGCATCAGAATGTGTGAGACTCCCTAGCAGAAGAAAGGACCTACTTTTGCTACTGCAATGTATGACATACACAGGGATCTAGTTTGCAATTCAAACAGTTGCCAAAAATTATAAAAATAGACTGATGCTTTAGGTTATTTTTCCCCATCTAGAGTTGAAAGTGGATACCAAATGGTCTTCTCTTACCTGCCGTAATGCATCACTGATGTATAATCATAAGCGAGATTCATGGTATTCCCATTGTTCTTCGTGAAATCCCCTTGATTTCCTGTAAAACACATCATCAGTACAATGAGCTATGAGGAACCACAGTGTGTGTTCAGCAGGGGTAACATGTATCCAATCCATCCGACTGATTGAATACTTGCAGACAACAGGGAGCAGCAAAGAAGCAGCATTTCAAGAAATGGGCCCCCCTAAAGGAAAATATATTGCCTCCTCTTTCGGCAGGTAGGTTATTGTATGGCAGCGTCCTTTTGTGAAAGAGGTGCGTAGTAATGAATGGAAATTGAGGTGTACATGCGTAGAAGAAGCAGAGCCTGGATGGGAGATTTTGAAGAGGAGGATGTGTGGAGACCAGCAGCCACTGATATATACCACCCACCAATATATACCTAACAAGGGACAATTAGATGCTGTACAGCTTTCACTTTATCATCAGGTAGACTAGCCTTTGTCAACCAGGGTTCCTCCTGAGGTTGACAGGGGTTTATGCATTGGTAAATTGATCTCCCAACTACCCTGACCACCAATACGGTGGTTGGGTGGTGGACACACCTTTGCACTGACCACCAATATAGGAGGTCATTTGTACACCGGGGGTTAGCAGGGATTACTTCGAGACCTGAAAATGATTTCAAAGATCCCTTCACCCTGCCAATATTTGTGAACATTCATTTTGTTTGAATAATGGCAAAAACACACACAATATACAGTATTTTCAGGTCTAATGTATTATGATGTATTACTGCATTATGGCCACTAGATGGAGGTGAAGAGCATGGGGAAAAGAAATGCGTATTTCCTGTGCTGCTCAGCTTTATTTAGTGGCCATAATGCAGTATTACATCACAATACATTCAACCTGAAAAGCAAATATATTAAGAGTGTTTGTTTTCGCCATTATTCACACAGAACGAATGTTCAGAGTTATTCACAGGGAAAAGGGCTATGCAAATTGTTTCTAAAAAGACACCTTTAAGCTACATTTGTAATTTACCACTTTAAAATTATAAATATACACCAACTAAGTACCTATATGCACAGATGTCAAATGAGGGCTCTCTAAATGCTATCCCAGTAATCCCTAGTGATTGACACCTAAACGGTGTCAAATCACACTTGTGCAAAGCTGAAGTGTCTGCTTCGGTGCTAACTTGGAGGATTGGTGCCTGCAGCATCATAGCCTTGACTCGTTGACACCTATTTCTACCAATTGCTGCAACAGAGGCCCCCAAATTGATTGATGAGAACCACATGGATGCTATATATCTCATGCCTACAGGCACAAGAGGTTTGGCACATGGACACCATATGTATACCTGCCCAATCCACCAACCTGGTGATATATACTGCCATTTGATGTCCACGTAATTGTCTCTGTCCATTCTGTTGTGTTCGTGGAAGAAACCTAATGAGTGCATCAATTCGTGTTGGATTACGCCATATCCCATACAGCTTTTTGGATCGAGATTCACTGTCTGTGCGCCATTTATCTTTCCAATATATGACCAGCAGCTGCACATGAACAAACACCAATGAAATTATTAAAACATACATACATGCTGTACATACATACGTAGTTGGCAAACTACACTGGTGGCTCTTGGCGTAAGACATTTCCTTAGATTGGAACCAGCCCACAAATATAATGTCAGGATTAAACATACAGTACTGAATTTTTAGACGAAGCTGGTAGACTTGGCCCCAAAGAATGATCTACAAACATGATACAGGATGGAGTAGAGAACATCCATTTCAGCGTTCATCACCCAAACCCCCTGTCGGACTACTATGACTTTTTCCCAATTAAATTCTAATTGACTTTCCAAAGGCTACAGTATAAGTAAGAAAATAAAAACGACAATGACTGCCAAGACACAACAGAACGCCACTTATAAACTTGGTGCTTACCCTTTTCCTGTTTCAAAACTGAGGTAGTTTGGCTCTTTGGTCCTCTCTGTGAAGAGCACGCAGGTCATTGTTGAAAACTCTAACATGGCAGATGTAATCGAATATTTACTATATTCAGCTGTTGAGACAAAAAAAAAGTTTAAGTGCCCCTTTAAACCTATGTATTTCGTTGTTGTAACGCATGTGTGGAGGTTTGTCGTTGTTTTCAATGCTTTGACATGTGTTGGCCCAAAAAAGTTCACATCCATTTCTTGATCTGTATAAGAATGGCAGTGCCTGACAACATACTTGTCCAACGCAATACAAAAATGCAGGTTAACACAGATGCATAGGTGTAAAATCACCTTCACAGGCCTGTCAAGAGGCATATTGTGCTCTGTGCTATGTATCCTGTGTGTGATCTGTGTTGTGTATTCTGTGTGTGCTCTGTGCTATGTATCCTGTGTGTGCTCTGTGCTGTGTAGCCAGTATGTGCTCTGTCTTGTATATCCTGTTTGTGCTCTGTGCGGTGTATCCTGTGTGTGCTCTGTATTGTATATTGTGTGTGTGCTCTGTGCTGCGCATCCTGTGTGTACCCCATGCTGTGTATGATGATTACATTCTGTGCTGTATATGCTGTGTGTGCACTCAGGCCCGGCGCTACCGCAAGACAAGTCAGGCGGCCGCCTTACGACGCTGCAGGGTGAGGGCGGAAAAAACAGAGCATTTTGACAAGTAATGTACTTGTCAAAATGCCCGATGTTTGCCCTATGTTTTTTTTTTCACTTACCTTCGGTGCGGGAGAGCAATGCACTGAGCTTTGTATTCTGTGCTGTGTATAATGTGTGCATTCTATGCTGTATATGCTGTGTGTGCTCTGAGCTGTGTATTCTGGGCTGTGGGAGCACAGGAAGAGACATTCACTTTCCCTTATTACATAGTCATGGATAAAAAGGTGACAGAAGACCTGATAGTTCATTCCATAGGGAGACCAACTTACAATAGTTAGATGATATGACGTATGGGACGATAGCAAGTCCCTGCTTTGATTTTCCCCAGAAACAGGACTTGCATTTCATTGCATTCCGGCCGAGCAATGGCTTAATGTCTCCCTCCAGTCGAACCCCAGGGACATCTGAAATAACAAACAATAATGCCCCGTTCATGTCACTGTTTTCATGTTTATAAGATCAATATATTTCATTTGTGTATGTTCTGTTTCTCTTATACTTTCTATACGATGTATACACATTGAACTTTGTCCATGTGAACTGTGTGAAGGTTTCTCCATGAACCCTTTAACACCTATGTGTTTCTACACACGTTACCACACGCACACTGGTTTGCCATTGTATTCTATGGTGCTAGTTCACATATATGGGATACATTGACATGCATTGGCCAGTAAAAGTTCATGTCTATTTTTTAAATTCTACAACACGGAACGGCAGCACACATAAACGCTTCTCAAAGCAAGAAAAAAAAAACCACACACACAAGAAAATGCAGACACATAGGTCTGCATGCAGCCTGGACACAAATACACAAGTGAATGGCTCCACGAGGACAGGAAACAAGGAGAGACTTGCCCAATGGGGACACAAGTAACAATAAAAATGTGGCAGAGGTTGTAGACCTTCTGCATGGTATACATATATAAAGTGCTCTACTTTAGGTATCACGCTAGCTTCAGGTGTCTCCAGAGCAGAGGTTACGCACTTAGGGACATCCAGAAGAGAACAATGGCTTCACCATCAATACCATCTTAGACATTATAGTCATGTTAGCTTGTTGCATGTCAATGTCAAGATGTTTAGGTATCTCTACGGTTTTGGTCCCTGGAGTTGGACACTCAGCCGGTTTTGGCCACCTGGGTTTGGTTGCCCATTTTGACTCTTGTCCATACAGGGTCTAAGTCTGAGATGAAGTTCAACCATTGACCAGGTTCTGGTGAAGTTAAACCATTGGCCGGGTGCTGGTGAAGTTAAACCATTGACCAAGTACTGGTGAGGTTAAACCATTGACCAGGTACTGGTGAAGTTGAACCATTGACCAGGTGCTGGTGAAGTTAAACCATTGACCAGGTGCTGGTGAAGTTGAACCATTGACCAGGTACTGGTGAAGTCAAAGCATTGACTGACTCCTTACTCGCACGCCCCCTTGCCCCGACAGCTCACCATGATGTGTCACTGCATACCAGGGCTGTGAGAGGCTTGTGGGGAAGACCTAGGCTGGGCTGCAGGCATTATTTGTGGTCTTTAAAGGTGGTGCAAAAATCAGTGGATAGGCAGCGGCAAAAGATCGAATGGCCTAGGCAGCAGAACCCTAAGTGGCCAGTACCTGGTGTGGACTTTGCCCCTGGGTACCTGGAAGTCTGTGGAATATTTTGTGGGCAGCCAGGCATTAGATGTTACTTGGCAGGATGTAGACAACATGGAGAAGATAAGCATGCACCTAGGGGGGCTGGTGTTTCAGTTTAAGGTAGCTTAGCAGGCTAGGGATGGGGACTGGGGTGGGGGTTATATTAAATACATGAACTTGTCAATGTTAACTCGGATGTGGTCAATGAAACACCTTCTCACTATAATGGCATAGGTCTTCCTAGTCAGCCCAATACATGGATAAGATATGACATAGACATTGCATGGTTGCTTTTTTGTGCAGAAGGTCAGAGAATAATCATGACATTACCTTCATTTGCTTGCAGTATTATATCAGAAATGGTCATGTCATCGTCATTGGAGGTAGTATCCTCAGCACCTGTTAAGAAAAACATTTTCTGACTTTTCTATAGTTAACTCTTCTCTTATGTCTATAGGTAACTTCCATGTACAAGGGCAAGGGAATGTACGAAAGGAAGGGAAACAGCTCTGGAAGTTGCTGCAAATAGGGAATAGTAGATCCTGTAATCTGTCCAAGCAGATCCACTATAATATCAATAATTTACTGTATCCCTTATAATTCAATATACAAATCTCTTACCTTTGAAGGAGCTGTAAAGTCCCAGCATATCCTCTCCTGTTGTAACATCAGCATTGTAATAGGAATACATACCAGAGATGTGTCTGATAATGCAATCAAAGCTTACTTTTATGTAGTGAGTGCTGCCTTCCGTCTGTCCATCACTTTCAACAACTTCCTGGACTCCTGGTGTGCTTTGCATCTCTTTCCCTGCTGCTTCATGTGATGCAATCTCCATTTCTCAAGACTTACAGGGTTATGCACCAAAGTATGAAGAGTTTGGAGCAGGCAGGAGAAGTGAACAATCTAGGACAACATCGCTGATCTGGAAAGTGAGCTGAATTGGAGAATTTTTCCAGTTCAGCTATGTTGTCCTAGATTGTTCACTTCTCCGACCTTCTCCAAACTCTTCACCCTTTTGTGAATAACCCTGTAAATATCCCATCATGCATTGCTTCCAGCAAGCAATGATAATGTTACATTGTTCAGATATTGACTTGTAGTTCTGTGAGAATGGTCACATGAGCAAGGAAGTTTTGTAAAGTAGTCACCGCTCCAAGCTCGCTCCCATGATGAACTAGAATCTCAATACAAATAAGTAAACCAAACGTGAGATTGTAGTCCATCACGGGAGTGAGCTTGGAGCGGTGATTACTTTACAACACACACAGGGAACATGGGGAACAAAAGTAGTCCCCCTCCAGGAGGCAGGACAGTGTTAACACCAATTCACAGATGATTTGAGGATCTACAGCCGAGTGATACACATATAAGATAGATTTTTGTTAATAGTGAAGGTACTTGAATTTTTTTTAAAGATTTAACTCCTGAGATTAGTGTCACTAAGTCTGATTACAGCCTTGCGGTATGTTTTTGGGTTGTGGAAAAAGTAACTAAAGAAAGACTAACAAAGGGAAAAAGTACATTCTCAAACCCAGGACCCTTGCGCTGCAAGTGCAAAACGCATGCTGTCCTACTCGAATAAAGAGTTTTAATAACTTTTCTATATAAATATTGTAATGACTATTAACATGTGTAGGGGTCTACCTCCTAACACCCCCTGTAATAGAACAGTGTTATTTGGGTTTTCAAATTAGTTATTACTTTCCGCCAGTAGGGTGTGCTCATGAGTCACCTATGTGCCTCATCCACCAGGCTTTGTTGTGGCAGAGTACTGTGCTGGAGTGGTATCATTTGACAGAGGTTCTGTGATAGCCAATCAGTGCAGTCAACATCATAGTAGGAGGGATTGTCTATAGCAAAACTCATGAGCATGCTCAGAACTGGGGCTGAGTTGTTTCTCTGCCACTGCCCTGTTGGGAGGTTGGTGCTCAGGTGCTGGGCGGCTGCCCAAGTCTGAGGGCTAGGCCCTCATGGAATTCCATGTGCTAGCTGATTCTGCTGGATCTACTACAGCAGGGGGTGTCAAACTCAATTTAATCATGGGCCACATCAACATTATGGTTGCCCTCAAAGGGCCTATAAGACTATATAAATGTATCTAATCTTTATCATAATTGCCTCTGCATTCGATTATCACTGGTTTTAGTAATAACTTAATACCTAGATCTGAAAGTAGAAGTCTAGGAAATGGCCTGGTGGGCCGGATTCGGCCCCTGGGCCTTGAGTTTGACACATGTGCACTACATGGACCTAACCCATGTTAACAGAGGTCATGAGACACTGGAGTCACCACAGGAACCTCCACTGGTCCAGGCTACAGCTTGTCCTGAAGCAGAGTATACACTGGAACCTCTGTGGGAATGGAGACACTTCCATTCACTGGCCTATTGAGAGGGAGAAGATGGACCTTCCACTAGGATCTGTACGCCTAGTAAGAAGTGCTACTATTCTATTACCAGCATTTCCGAGCATATCTATCTACATCTTCTATTCCAAGTTCTAAAATAAATGTTTAAAAGGCATCCATGGACTGGAGTCCATGGATCTGCTTACTACTGCAAGAGAACACACGTGAGTAAATACACCTGGGGACAAGGTTATCTCATCTGGGGGTCCCACTTGAACACCACAAGGCCCAGTTGGGTGGAGGCACTTCCATTACCAATTGATTACAGCCCTTGACTCCCACTTAGCGGAGGCTCAGGACTTCTAAGTTACCCACAGGTTGGCAGCGGTAGCTGATCGGAGACGGTCATCTCACGTGACCCCCCCGAAACAGGGCTACATATGTTTGCATCCAGAACAAAGGTTTCAGTATAAACGTCTATTTTCAATATGAGTATTATCATTTCATATATTGCTTACCAATACTGGTATCCGGCTGGACATTCTACAAGAAAATAATAGGCATTAGTGTGGATACTGCAATGACAAATCGTGTCTCTCTACAACTCTATGTTTGTCCTTCTTCCCACTTTACACTAAACATCATAAAGAGCCAAATGATCCAATGTATTTGTATTTAATCAGGCAGACCCTTACACTATGCCAGGGGTAGGCAACCTCGGCACTCCAGCTGTTGTGGAACTACAAGTCCCATGACGCATTGCAAGACCCCGACAGCCATAGGCATGACTCCCAGAGCCAGAGACATGTTGGGATTTGCGCTGCAGCTGGAGTGCCAAGGTGCCTGGAAGATTTATCAGGAATAGCGCTTTTTTTTAGCAATAAACAATGTCAATCAAAGGTATAGTGCGGAAAAATAAAAGGAATTCCAATCAATGACAAATCTATCAGTCAATATTTTAATCAATGATCAATCACTTGTTTGCATTCCCCTTTACCTAGATCAATCACAAATTGCTGCGTATGTGAGCACCATACAAGGTGTAAAAACAAATTGAACAAATCCTCATTGACAATCATCCCCATAGTCTAAAAATAAAGTAAAGGACACACAATGGTGCGACACTTACCGTTACTGGCCGTGTTAGTCCTAGGGACCAGAAGGAAGCTGAGATGAGGAGGAATGAAGCTGCAGGTACCATGTCTTCTAAGGCTCAGTCACTTGCTGCAGTTTAACAGATTGTGGGCTGTAGGGGCTTATAAACACATAGGAGGGGTGGCTTTATCCAATCAGATTACAGTATTGGAATTTAGTATGGTGATGCCCCCCTTCTTTCTACCTCACAAGGAGGAGAGTGCCCGAGGCAAGGGACAGTCTTTTGTGACATGGCATTTTCAGCCCCCTGTGGAGAGAATAAACAGAAACTCAATACAAATGCTGCCGTACCTGTATAGAAATATTTATCTTTATAAAGGACAATCACAGCTGATATTTAAAGGGACATTACAACTTTTGCAAAAAATTATAAATACAAACTTTTTCATGAAAGAAAAAATGTGTATCCAGTTTTTATTTTGCATTGGAGCCAGTAAGGCATTGGAACTGCAGTCAGCAGATCGTTGGTGCAATGCTCTGGTTCCTGCAGACTGTTCCTCCCGTCCATGTTCGAAATTTGGACATTGTCCCCTATAGCTTGGCCGTCCGTTTCTCGGTAACCATGACCCATAGTGCTGACGTCTTATGTAGCACTTTACATATTGCACATTTACAGCAGTCCCCGAGCTCAACATCTAAGGCCCCTCTTGTTGGTTATTATTATTATTATTATACAGGATTTATATAGCGCCAACAGTTTGCGCAGCGCTTTACAATATAAGGAAGACATTACAATTACAATACAATTCAAGACAAGATGGTAAGGAGGGCCCTGCCCCTGAGGGCTTACAATCTAAAAGAGGAGGGGAAATGATACATGAGGAGGTAGCTGTGTGTGGATGAATTATTTGAGAATGTGAAGGTTCAGTGGTTAGGTTGAGGTGGGATAGGCTTCCTTGAAGAGATTAGTCTTTAGATAACGCCTGAAGGTAGTCAAGGTGGGATATAGATGGACAGGTTGGGGTAAAGAGTTCCAGAGGATGGGAGAGACTCTAGAGAAGTCCTGGGGGCGAGTATGGGAGCAGTGGACAAGGGAGCTGGAAAGCCGGAGGTCAATGGATGAGCGGAGGGGACGGTTAGGGTGATACTTATGTTATGTGTTTAGATGAAGCACTGAGATCTTGACGAATTCTGAATTAAGTTAGACTTGCTTAGAAGAATATTACATCAGAATACAGCTTTGTAAAGGAAACATACAGATAGGAAAACTTCCTGTGTATCATAGATAAGCATGCATATAGAAAACTAACATTGCACTACAGCGCCATCTACAGCTGAAAATATATATTATCAGTATATGCTGTTGTATTTCCAACACCTATATACACATACGAGGGCCAATGTAGACCAATTACCAACATGTCTATGGAGTGTGGGAGGAAACCCACCCAAGCACAGGGAGAACATGCAAACTCCATGAAGATTGTGTCCTAGATGCAAACCAAGGACCCCAGTGCTGCAGGACAGAAATGCTAACCACTGAGCCACTATATCTGTAAAAAATAAGTCAAGGCAACTGGCAAGTCCAGTTGCCTTGACTTATTTTTTACAGATATACCATGACCTGGATGAATGAGAACCTTCACAGACACTGAGCCACTGTTCTTTTAGGCAGACATTATACATTTTGTTCTCCCCTGGTTTTCAGGAACAGGTTTTTTGTGGTGTCTGTAGTCTGGTCCGGGTAGTTTGCAATTAGGATCTGCTCAGTTTCAGCATGGCTGCTCCTGGAGTAGGTTTGGTTAGTATGCATGTAAATGATGGCAAATAGTATGCAGTATCACTATGTTGGGAGTGCCCTAGTGAGCGTGCTCTTAGCACACAATAGCGAGATGGCTGATACATACAGCCAGTGTTAAGGCCAACTTCCCGGACTGATGAATATGTGTCTATTGCAGGGGGGAAGGTGTTAATGTATTGTAAGGAACACATGAAACGTACCAGAATCACACTATGTTCAGTAAGGATTACACACCCTGTCCATTGATATGCGACAGATATTCATATTCATGCATTCATACAGGCTAGATAAGTGATATCTATTGAGTTCCACTTTACTGATAACCCAATGTTTGATATCTTACTGATCATCCCAATTAGAGGAGCATGTGATAACAAATGCAGTGGGGAAAGGTCAGACATGGATGGCGTATAGTACCAGGAACCCCATTATCTCTGTACACTCACCCTTCTTAGGGACCTGTAAAATGATGTCAAAGAAAAGTGGAAATGGTGAGTCAATAGTAGCATGTTACCATTGGAGTCAGCTTTTGCTGGTATTTGACGTAGATGGAAGACAGAAAAAAGTGAATAAAATAATGTTGTTTTCACTGTTCGGGTATTCTTACAGTGGCACACACACAGCTGTCAGAATACAACAGCCAATAGGGGAGACCTGTGCAGAGCAGATGGGGAAATTGAGTGTTCAACCAGTGAGGCTTAAAAAGAAAACTTTAAAACTATGGGGTCAGGGCTTTTCCCCATAGTTCTCCTAAGGGTAACGGGAGGACACAAACTAGCGTCCTCCCATCACCCAAAGCTCAATATACCGCGAGCTACAGCTTTATTTATCCACGTACACACCACTTCGTCTATGCCCATAGCCCTCAGCTTGTGTAGCAAGCGTTTGTGTGGTACCGTATCAAAAGCCTTTGAGAAATCCAGATATACCACATCTACCGGCTTCCCTCCGTCCATATCTCTACTTACCCCCTCATAAAAAGTTAGCAGATTAGTCTGGCAGGAACGATCTTTCCTGAACCCGTGCTGATTATCATTAACTATCCCATTTTCCTGAACAAATTCTACCAGATAATCCTTAATTATTCCCTCTAGCAGTTTACAAACTACCGATGTTAGACTGACCGGCCTATAGTTCCCAGGTTGGCTCCTTGCCCCCTTTTTGAATATTGGGACTACCGTAGCCCTCCGCCAATCACTAGGGACCCTAGTCATTAAAGAGTCCTTAAAAATGAGGATTAATGGTCCAGTTATAACCTGGAAGCCATATAGGTTTAGTCTTTGATCTTTTGCTTTTGCTCCCTAGAGGTATACACTTTGAAGTAGCAGTATGTAGTGTGTTTTTAAAACAATCCCCCATCTGGTCTGTGTTTAGGTTGTGAAATATGTTTTCCCATTTTATTTCCCCCACTAGATTGCGCAGCTTATCAATGTTGGCCCTTCTGAAATTTAGGATTAACTAAACATTAACTAAACATTGTTTTCAGGCTTCCCAGAAATGTTTGTTCTATGTTTAATAATTCCTGCTTTAAGGTCTCATGTGGAAGTATGAGGCCATTGGACGTAACATGGAGGTGTATTTTCAGTGCCCAGGTACACAGCTGCAATGTACAGCCACCCATATTAATGATTGGTTGTAGGCGGCTGTATGTGGTTTTATGCCACTACTGGGGTAAAGTCATAGCTGGGTCCAGGGTTGTATACATATAATACATGCACGGGTTTCTGCAAGTAGCAGCATAAACAGGTGTACAACCGCCTACAGCCGTTCATTAATATTGGTGGCTGTGCGCTGCAACAGTGTAACACAGGCGCGGAAGTACGCCCGCTATTTACTAGACATGTGCGATTCGTTTCCTTCCTAATCAAAATTCGTACATATTTTCCGACATTCAGACCCATCCGAATTTCTGAATCCCAATGCATCCAAATGCGTCCAAATCCGAATATCCGTTTTGGAATTTCGGATCCCGTCCGAATTTTGTTCAAAAACTAAATTGGATCGGACATGTGACTTTTCTGGCCAATCCGATGTGTTTTTTGGTTTAATGCATCCCAATGGGTCTGAACACAAATTTTTGTTACGGCAACATGGGAGCCATATATACAGTACATATAATACTAAAGCTGAGGCTCCCAGACCCAAATGGCATTCGGGATCCGAATTTCCAAATTGCGTTAGGGAGCTCCCAAATGTCATTCGGGTCTGGCAGCCTCTGTAATATATGTATATGGCTCCTAGACTTGAACGGCATTCGGTATCCGTTTGTATTCCTGCATGGACCATTGTCGCTTAGCCCGCAACGTTGCTTACTCAATGATGAGTTCATGTATTTACACACCTGCTTTCTGCTCACACCAGATCACTCATGGTTTCAATATTCATTAATTTTCACCCCTACGTCACCACACCGGAGGTCCTACCTCAAGTCCAATACAGCAGTCATAAAACCCCACCTTCAAGAGATCATCAATACCAAAGCTCAGATCAACCCTCCTTAACCTGCGCTAGGTTGTGGCGCTTCTTCCTCCTTTTTGTTTTCTCTTTAGCACAAACGTCGGACACCCTGGTCCGCACACGCCAGGAGCAGCACACCAGCGCCCAAATCAACCCCACCCCTCCGGAGAGCGCTCACCAGTTGGACCTGTCCTATACAACTTTCACACATTCGGGAGCTCCTGAATGCCATTCGGATCTGGGAGCCTCAGCTTTAGTAATATATGCATATGACTCACAGACCCGAATGGCATTCAGGATCCGAATTTCCGAATTGCATTCGGGAGCTCTCAGCTTTAGTATTAATATCTGTAGATGGTTTTCTGTGGTATTTGCAACGAATATTCGTAAACTCATCCGAAACTAGCGAAAATTTGGATTTTGTCTGACCCCGAAACCTGAAACGAATTTAATTTCGGATCCGAATCTGTCACGGATACCGGCACAGGTGACCCCACACCTGCGCAGGTACCCACACAGGCAGACCAGACACGTGTGACCACACTGGACAAGGCAGAATGTATGATATACCGTTTTAATATGCCAACCAGAATAATACAAACAGAAACAAGTCTTAGCAACCAACTACATCTAAACAACACCACATGCAAGAAGTAACATGCAAGCACACCCAGGGAGCAAAGCAAAACACCAGGGGAACTAAGGGACAAAAGGTCAGGGTACAAGGAGCTAACAGGACTCAGGAACATAAGTAGGTCACCATTCCGGACAACAAGCAGGGAACATACACAGGATACAGGACTCGGGAACAGAAGCAGCTTACAGGACTGGCTTAACAGGAAACAATACTGAGCCACAGACCTTACTGCAGGGAGGGCTTAAGTAACCTCCCAGGGAGCACCAGGTGGTGGATGATTGGTGGCAGCTGGGAGACACCTGCAGGTGAGCACTGGAGTTGCAGTTTCCAGTACCACCCAGTGGAGGTCTGATACCTAGCAGTTCCTGGCTGCCTGGAGACCCCTGCAGGTGAGTACAGAAACTGCAGGGCTTAGCTCCAGCGCCACCTGGAGGCGCTCTGGATCCTAACAGAATCCCAAAATATCCGAATCGACTTTCGCCGCAGCTTACATGTCTACCTTTTACGTTCTATGGTTTTATAAGTCCGTGTGCATTAGGGCCTAAAGCAGGTTTAGTCAAGTTTAGCTACATTTACATCAGTATAGCCTCGTCTAGAGTTTCTAATCGGATTCTAGAAGCACAAAATTCCGTTTTCTCTAAACGCCACTAAACTAAATGTTTGTACATTTATTTTTAGTTACACAACTTACAATAAAAAAATAACAGTATAAACAATAGAGTTAATAAAGAGTTATAAAGTGTCAAACTATTCATTCATAATACAATTAAATATCGTATTTTATCGTAACCAGGTTGCATATAGGTCATCAACAAGGAGATCCATAACTACCTTAAGATAGAATACAACCAGTAAGAACAGATAGGGGCTATCAGTCACACCTAAAAACCGATGGAAAAAAGGAAAGAAAATGGAGAAAGGAGGAATAAAGAAAAAAGAAGAGACAAAAAAAAAAGAAAAAATGTTAAAGCAGAAAAGGGTAAAAGAGGGGAATGAAGAAGAGGGAAAAGGGAAGAGAAGCAAAGCAGCACACCGCACCCAAGGACCACATCCCATCTTGAGCCTAAAAGGGGCAAAAAACAAAAATTTAGGAGGTGGGAGTAGGGGAGTCCAAGGGGACCACACCTGATCAAACACATTTAAGGTGTTCTTTAGACGAGCTGTAATGTATTCTATTTTATAGATATAATAAATCAGGGGGGTATGGCTGATACTCATGTAAGGGGCCCGGGCAGCCTGGGGGGGCCCGTCCGGGACCCTTACATGAGTATTGGCCGATGTTGACAGGCAAGGAGGCGGTCGGGCCCTAGCAGCACCGGGCCCCAGCATTGCTGATCCAGCGGCATTGCAGCAGGCTGGGGCCCCATCGGCGCCGCTGCTCTACTGATCTCGGAGCGGCCGGAAGTGACATCACGTCACTTCCGGCCAGTCCAGCGGCAGAGGAGGCCAGGTGTACAGGTAAGAGGAGCTGGGAGCTAGGAGCTGGGAGGGAGGGAGATGCAGCCCTGACCAGCCCACCTGAGACCCCTGGAGAGCCCACCATAGAGAGTATCAGATGGGCTGTGCAGCATCTATGGTGGGCTCTGCAGAGTCACTCTCAGGTATGTATGGGGTCTCAGGTAGTGTGTGACTGGGGGGACGACGACATTAGAGTGTAAGCTCCTCTGTACAAAGACTGATGTGACTGTCTCAGTGTTTTACTTTCGGAATATTGTTTAAAAGCTTGTAGATATCAGAAAGAAGGCCTTTGTGTGTAGGACCACCTAAGTATAGCCACTCAAATTATTATTATTATTATTATTATACAGGATTTATATAGCACCAACAGTTTGCGCAGCGCTTTACAATATAAGGAACACATTACAATCACAATACAAGTCATGACAAGATGCTCGGAGGGCCCGGCCCGAAAGTGAGGGCTTACATTGTCTCTTCATGCAGAAGGAAACTTTGTCAAAGATTTCAGATTAAATTCCACCATGTGATCACCTTCATCATCACATTGTAAGCAAAACTCACCAAAGGAGAGAGAGATCCTATCGCACAAGGCCAAACATGCACAGGGGTCAAATGGGGTCAATGTAGAAAAGGTTGAAGCAGTGGAGACAGAGTAGGCATAATGTTTAATTGGTCAGTAGGTGATAAGGATTTAGAGGGAAGTCCGTATTTAGATCTTAGATCAGAGAAAGGGACGAATGATACAATTGAAAAATCATGATATGCATTATTGTGTATTTAGAAAGTTGCTCTATATGCATATAAATGCAGATTTGCTACTGCAATGTGAATGAGGCCTAAATATACTGTAAGATTCTTCTTCAAATTTTCAAGAAGTTGGGTCATTGCCAGGTATGGTATCAATAGTTAGGTATACAATGATGGCACTTGGTAAATGGGTTTCGGTGCTTAACATATCCGGCAAATGGATGGTGTTGCCTGAGGGCAGGGGCGGACTGGGCCGGGGGGCAGGGTGGCAATTGCCGCCCGGGCCTCTGTGCTGCTTTTAAAAACGGCCGCTACCCGCGGCCGTCAGGGGGCACGTCATTGGCCAAACTGAAGTCAAAGAGTGTCCCGCTCCCCCTTCCCAATGTCTTGTCATGGGCACTTTTTTGTATTGGGGGCAATGTCATCCACAAGGTAGGAGAACAATGGGGGGGGGAATTTATCAAAACTGAAGCAGACAAAAACTGGAGCAGTTGTGCACGGCAACCAATCAGCTTCTCTTTTTCATTTTCCAGTCTTAAATGAACAAACTGAAGAGAGAAGCTGATTGGTTGCCTTGCTCAGCTGCTCCAATTTTTGTCTGCTCCACTGTTGATAAACTGCACCCAATGTGTTTTATAGACCCTTATTATATTTAAACTGGCTGGAGGCTTGAGTCACATGACTAAGTCCTTTGTTCTGGTTCTGTTTAACCCCTTCACAACCAACGGCGTACAGTGTACGTCGCTGGCATCGGAGTTGTTTAAACAGACTCGCCGCCGGGACTCTGTTTAAACTTGTAAAGCCGACTGTCGGTGTAGTAATAGTGACGTTGTATTGGACATTGCGTCTCTATGGGGCATATTGTAGGACAGAGATAATGGAATGTATGTGTTTCTTAAAAGGGTATTAGTAGTTTGATACAAGTACAGAATGGTGTCATTATTCCTTCTTGCTATTTCCCTACTGCCTGGAGCCTGTGAGTATGCAACTTTTTTCCTGGATCTATTATCCTGCTCCACCCAATTACTGTTTCTTATGACTAGGGGCCTCTTGTATCTCATACATGTCACTCTTTGTGTCTGTACATTCTTAGCTTATGTTATGTAGTGGGGATCTGCAACTGGTGCATTGCAGGGAACTGGCCCATAGAATCGTCGAGGATTAGATACAGCTGAATAGATATCATACACACACACACACGGCCTCCCTGCTGCACAATGTTTGCAGCCTGCCACCCCCTTTATGGCCAGAACACCCCAGGTTGCTAAGAGCCAGGCAGGGAGAAGTATAAGGGCCATACACACCTCCCCACCCAGCTCTTAGCAACCTGGGATGGGTCCCACCCAGCTCCTGGCAACCAGTGACATCACTGGGTGGGACATGGCCAGAGCTGGGCAGGCAGATGATGCAGAAGTACCACCCCCCATAGTGATAATGCCAGGGATGCACCTACACCAGTGGCGGATCCAGGGGGGGCAACGGGGCAATTGCCCCCCCCCCCGAGATTAGCGGTCCTGTCCCGACTCCTGTCCCCGTCCACAGCCAGCTACCCGCAGTGTGTAGTGACAGCTCTCCCTCCTCCGTGTCACAGACTTTACTGCGGTTCATTGTAAAAAAAAATTTGTACAATGAACTGCAGTAAAGTCTGTGACACAGAGGAGGGACAGCTGTATGTTCCGGCGTGTGCAGGGATCCGAATGAAACAGGCGGCTGCCTGTCATTGAAAATGACTGTAAGCCTGGTGGAGGCGGAGCCTATACCCGTCTTTGCAGGCACAGCCAGGCAGCCAGCCACATCCTGGGTCATCGTGAGGACCCTCTCCTGTGACCCCTCCCCTCCACTGGCCGCCAAGGACACAGAAGAAGAGGTGCTGCAGCCTGCATGTAGGTAGGTGAGGTTGGGGAGACTGTGGGTGATGGCTGGCAAGTTGGGGGGATTGGGGGACTGTAGCTGGGTTGGTGGTATTCAGCAGTGCTGTATAATGATTATACAGCACTGCTGAATACCACCAGCCAGGGGTGAACTGACCCTTCGGGCAGTCGGGCACTGCCCGAGTGCCCGCGGGCATCAGGGGACCTGTCACCCCCCCACTAAATTAAGCCCCCGGCCGCAGGTGCAGTGGTTCCCTCCCTCCGCCGCCTTTCTGCCACCTGCACCGCTACAGATGCGGCTCTGTAATCGTGCGGCCGGGCAGAGAGGCGATGGAGGGAGGGAGCCACTGCACCTACGGCCGGGGGCTTTTATTTAGCGTGGGGGGTTCGGTGACGGGCCCTCCGGCATCTGCTGTGGGCAAACTGGCTGGTGCGGCCAAAGGAGAGCCCTCACTACCAACCAGGGCCCCCCTGAGCCCCCACTGACCACCAGGGTAAGGTGACCAGTGATTTGAAATCCAGGGACATTTTTAAGGGCTCATTCACACTGGAATTGGCTGGCACATACAGCTCCGTGCACGACCGTATGGGGCAGCTCCTGGGAAGACAGGTGCTGCGTGTGATTAGTACACAGTCCCCATTCTTCTCTATGGATCCTCTATTGCTGACGCTATTCTGCATTGCTGTATAATGGTATTACTGGGCTTTGTAGTCCTCTACAGCTGGTGGTATTCTGCATGGCTGTATAATTGTATTGCTGGGATTTGTAGTCATCTATTGCTGATGCTATTCTGCATTGCTGTATAATGGTATTGCTGGGAATTGTAGTTCTCTATAGCTGTTTGCAGTCTTCATTGCTGTATAATGTATTGCTGGGATGTGTAGTCCTCTATAGCTGATGGTATTCTGCATTGTTGTGTAATCAGGGGTGTGGAAATTTTTTTTAAAAAACGACTTGTCAAAGGGCTAAAGCGGGGGCCGAATCTACTTGCCCTTCATGACAATCAACTTGTCCCAATACAAAAAAATAGTTTTAATCAAAACTAGGGATGCACCAATGCCGGTTTTTCGGTATCAAGTACGAGTACCGATATTTTGCTTTTGGTACTCGCCGATACTGAATACCAATACCGGTGCTTCCACTGGCATGGAGCAGGCTTCCCGGGTAATCAGGAAGCCGGCAGCGGGTAATGACATGCCAACCGGCTTCCTGATAGCCAGGGGAGCCGGCTGCATGTTGTTTGGCCGGCTTAATTGTGGTTGGCCGGGAAACCGTCTTAAATAAAATATTAACCGTTCTGTAAGCAAAACTTAATTTTCTGGCAGTGCCCCTCCCGAGAATAGACTCTGGATCCGCCCCTGACCTACACACACACACACACACACACGCAGAGTTAGAAAATCCCTTTACAGAAATTACAACAAGAAAACAAACATTTACTGTTATGAATAACATTTATTAAAATTATTATTTTCCATGTTTATAAAACAAATCAGAGGAAGATTTAGCTAAAATAACCATGTAAAAAACAAGCAAATATAGTACAAGGGTCAGCTGGCTATACACAGATCAAACGTCATCCATTTCCTCCTGAATCGTCCGAAAATTGAATCTGTGGGTGGCCCTGCCAGCCAACGGGTTCCACACAATTTGCTTTTTAAATTGTTATCCAAACAGTGGTGACAGCCAATCAGCTGCTGTCACTTTTCTTATATTCTGACAACCACGGGCATCGGCTGTCAGAATACAATAGTCTGCAGGGGACATTCCCTGTTCAGCCTGGATGGAGGAATAGAAACATTTTGAGACGACTTAATGTGTGTGGCCAGCTTTAGGTACCATACAATTTTAGTCTTATCCATCTTTCCTGACAGCTTTAAGCTGCTGACAGAGGAAATGGAGTCGGCTAAATAAGGTTTCCTCCCTCACTCCTCCCATATCTTCTTATTATTATTATTAGTATTACCTCCCCATTGGAGTCTACCAGAGAAACAAGAAACCAGTGGCGGAACTACCGCTGGTGCGGCCGGTGCGGGAGCACCGGAGCCTCAGCCTTTGGGGGGGCCCAGCACAGTTGCCTACCGCTGCATAGCTCTTTATCCAGCGTCCGGACGGGCCCCCAGATTAGAGAGCCCCCACGGCTCTCTAATCGGCCGCAGCTTGTTCCAGAAGGGGGTTCTCTGGAGGCCCCCGCGATCAGGCAGAAGCGGCCACCTAAACAGGCACTGTAGAGGGCCGCCCGCAGGGGCCCTCCAGAGGACCCACTTCAGGAGCTAACGGCGGCCGATTAGAGAGCCGGGCCTGATGCGGGCGGGCTGACCGGGAGCTGCGGTGACGGCACCCCCATTGCTACGCCACCGGCCGGGAGTGTGCAGAAAGGCGGCAGAAGGATGGAGCAGCAGCGGCCCAGGGTCCAGGGAGCGCCACTGACCACCAGGCTAAGGTAAGGTGACATTTTTTCAAATGAAATTTTAAATGTTTTATTATTTTATGTTCCCGGGGCATTTTTAAATGTCCCGGGAACATAAAATAAAAAATGTATGCATATAATGACAGCGTGAGAGCCGGGACACTGCGCTTGTCGGTCGTTCCAGGGATCAGGTGAGTATTAAAGGGTTATTAAACCCTCTGGCTTTTTTGCATATATATGAGGGTAGCAAGCAGTAGATATATGCAAAAAGTTGAAGAAAAAAAAAAACGGTTTAAACTTACCCCCGTCTTTGCCGCGCGCTCCCGTCCAAAAATACGAAACTGCTTAGGCGGCCGCAAAGCATCTTGGGGCAGGCGAATGCGCAGTTCGGATTTTCGGCCGGGAGACGAGGAGAGACACAAGGTAAGTCTATGGACGCGTACAGACACCCTGGGACAGGAAGTGCCAGCAACTACAGAGGAGTCAGCGCTGGATCGGAGACCCGCCGCACCGCTGGAGGGACATGAAAACATCAGGAAAGAAGATCGGATAAGAGACATCAGTTAAGGTAAGTGCTGACATTTACATTGGGGGGAGGGGGAAAACATTTACTTTAATGTCACTTTAACCACTTCCGGGCCGCAGTATGTCTATAGACGGCGGCCTGCAGAAGTGGTTAAAACAAGAAAACGGCTGCTCCGGCAGCCGTGCTCTTGGTACTGCTTTTAACAGCAGGCAATTGCTGTGTAACATACAATTGATCTGGTGTCTGAACAGCCGCCGGATCGTTTGTACCGTGTGGTACCCCCGCAACGGCCACTGGGTCGGTGGGTCTCCCCGCAATGATCAGAGAGAGATTCAGCCGCTTCCAGCCGCTGATTTCTCCTCCGATCACTGGACGCGGAAGTGCTGTGTATTACATCACTTCCGCTGTCACTGTACACAGTCTCCGGCTCTCAGAGCCAGGACAAGAAGCTGGGAAAGCAGATCTCGGCTTCCTCAGCTTGTTTGGGGTCTCTAGGTGACATTAGGGGTCTAAAAGACCCCTGATGCCTCCATAAAGAGGACCTGTCACACCCTATCTGCTATGTAATACCAATAGGGTTAGTGTACAAAAAACAAGTGTTTAAAAATGAATGTAAAATAATTTTTTTTTAAAAGAATGGGAAAAAAATGTTTAAGTCCCCCGCTC